>NW_026611618.1:332142-664285 GCF_028009165.1 Akanthomyces muscarius
CCCTCCTTCTCCCCACGAAAGTAAACCCAACCTTTTCATACAGCCTCTGCCCGATCTCATTGAACCCAATCGTCGTCAGCGAGAGGCTGTGCAGCCCGGCGTGCCGAAACGCCCAGTCGACGCCCCAGTTCAGTGCCTCGCGCCCGTAGCCCTTGCCGCGGAAGGGCTTCGCGAGGGTGATGCCAATGTAGGCGTTGCGGTTGTGCCGCAGCGACTCGGGGATGCCGCCCCAGCCGATACACAAGGTGCCGATGATTGTAGGTTTGTTAAAAGTCGCTGCCTGCTGCTCCTCGGACGGAGCGAGACAGATGGCGACGCCGAGGAGCGCTTTTCGATACATGGTGGCGAGAAACTGAACGTCCGTCTTGCCTTGCGGGCGAACGAGCATCTCAGATGAGATAGCCTGCAGGGAGGCTTCGTTGATCATGTCCTTGAGGCTGGCCTTGTAGTCGTCGCATTCGTCCTCGACGGCAATGTACCGGAGTCGCTTGGACGCGAATGCGTCGTCGAGCGCAGCCGAAAAGGCAGACATTATGATTCCGGATGATGGGAAACTTCGATCAAGGATATCAATTGAAAGCCTGGAAATGATGGAGATGAGCGCTTGATAGTTTATCTACGAATGCCTGCGCTGCACTCTGCGTAATGGAGCATCTCGCAGGGCTTGCCGTCGGCCAACTTTCCCGCTTCGAATTTACCAAGTAAGGCTGCGGTGGCGGGCGTAATTGACAGTGACTCAGGCCGGTATACATAAACAGTTCCAGCTCGATGAGCAATTACAGTCACAAAATGCAATTGAGTCACTCCAGCCTCAGCTCGGCATTCGGCGCTCGGGGTGGGGCCGCCGCTATAACTTGACCGGACACCACTGCGGTACTCTCGGCCGACAATAAGGTACGGACAAGATAATATATTGTGCATACAGTTTCTGTACAAGAACGAATCTATAGTCGCAACTGCGTTCCGTCACTCGTCGATGGCTTGCGCACACGGCAGAGGCCCTCGGCGTCCCAGTCTTCACTGCCAACTCCACGGCGCGCAATGAACAGGCCCTTGGGATCAATGTGCTGCTTGATGCGGTACAGCCTGGCGTAGTTCTCACCCCAGAACGATTCCTGGAATCCAGCTTCAAACGCATCGGCCTCGTTCAGGTAGGCTCCCATACCCTCCTCGAGGCCCTTGAGGATGGGAATCTCGGCATTGGTCAGCCTATCCTGCACAGCTCGCTGTTCGGCGAGGGTGGCATTGGGTGCCCAGTCTCTACCAAAGGCAATATGGGTAATAGTCTTGCGCCAGGCGGGGTTCAGTGCCGACTTGATCTCGCCTGCATTCTGAGCAACCGCTCCGTCGGCAATAAAGTGGCCGGTGTAGCCGGTCCTGTTGCCACTGCCTTCATAGATATCGCGCAGTGCTTTGCCTAGACGCTGGGCGCCATCTTTCTGGCTGAGGAGGTTACGCGAGATAAGACGTGAGCCTGTAATCGCGATTCCACCGGTAGGGTCGTATGGCGTCTTGGCGAGCTCGTAGGCAATCGAACCACCAAGCGTAGGCGCCAGCTGTAGGGTGTAATTGGCGCCTGGGGCCGATTTTTGGGCATCTTGAATGAATCCATCGGCAATCTTGGCGATGGGTGCCTGGTCCGTCTTGTTGGCGAAGAACATGGCGATCGTAATAGAGGCAGTAGATTGACCGTTTTGTACGGAGTTGGGGAGGAAGAAGTAATATCCGCTGCCTCCAGCATCCGCAAGAGCTGGGAGACGCTGATGGAGACCCGCCAGAATATCCCAAAATCTATCATCAGCTGGTCCAGGAAGGGCAATATCAGACATGAGTGCCAGGGCGGGAACGTCGGGAAACGTGCGGATAGTGACGGAGACGACGACGCCAAAAGTGCCGCCACCGCCACCTCGCAGAGCCCAAAAGAGGTCTCTGTTCTGGTATTCATTTGCAACGAGAAGTTTGCCCTGATTGCTTGTTGGTCAATGTTCAAAACAGACGCGAAAGCTCACTCACATCAGCGGTGACAACTTCAAATTGCAAAGCGTTGTCCGAGGCCATACCCTTCCATGGTCCCAGCGGCGAGTGGCCACCACCTTGAATGTAGCCACCAGCGGCGCCAACAGTATGCGAAAGACCAACAACAGCAGTCAGGTTGCGTTTAGCTGTCTCGGTGTAGATGTCCATGAGCACAACGCCGGCACCAAGGGTTACGGCAGAACCCATTGACTGGTTGTTGCGAGAACCCTCAGGGACAAAGTCGTCGACAAAATCCATCTTCTTCATCTTGTATGTGGCAATTTGCAGGGATTCTGGCGCACTGGATCGGCCGAGGAAACAGTGTCCAGTATTCTTGATGGCGAGTCTAACGTTGTGAGTAGCGGCGAAACGCACTGCTCCCTGGATGTGCTGAGCAGTCTCGGCCACGACAGAAAACAGAGAGACACGACCCTGTCGGCAAGGAACGTCCCTGGAAAGATCAAATGAGCACGTCTCGTTGCGCTCCGGCCAAGCCTCCCAATTGGTCCATTGGACGGCACCGGGGTTCTCGTCACGCCAGACAGAGGACTCGGAGAGGGCCCTGGAGGCATTGCATGCGGCGGCGTCGTAGCCGGGGTTGTGGCAGACATGGGCGACAGGCTGAACAGCAATTAGATGGCCGCTTACAGAGGCATTGAGAGATGCCCACTGGCTTTGCGACGGCCAACACGGGTCGTTGGGCCTGCATCGACAATGCGATGCGGCGTTTGTTGTTTGCAAGGTAGCTCCATAGGCTGAGCCCAGCAGCGTTGCGGCGGCGACACTTTTCGTCAATTTCATGTTGTGTAAACTTGCTTAAAGCTTGCTTGTGGTCTTTCAAACACAAAGTGTGAGAGTGGCCGCCGCATCTATTTGTACTCGTCAACCCAGGGAGCACTTCAGTATTTCGTCGGCGAGCCTTGGTAAGGGATTACGTAGAGGACCTGGAGCACCGCCATGCTTGCAATCTTGTTGCGCCTTGCACGATGCCATTTTTGGAGTGATGTGCCGAGTCGGCCGATCGTATTTGGCAGTGCATGGCAACGCGAAGAATACGATGGCTGATGGCGGACCGAGATTGGTTAGCAAGCCTGGGCTGAAGGCGGGAAGAGGAGCACGGGGAGGAGGAAAGTTGGTCAACGTTGCCCGAAAATACTGGGTCGCTGATGTGCGCTGGAGAGCCTAGCGAGCCACTATAACCACAGGGGACTATCCGCTGTGACACATCCACAGTACGACCCCAGGATGCCCTAAAAGCCGTATAATTGTCCCTAAACCCTCTCCAAAGCACCCCTGCCAGTGGGCCGACAGGCCGGAGAATAAGTTAGAGCCGCGCTACCTTGCATCTCGCGACATCACGCCAAAAAAGGTCAAAAAGCAACAATTCCTCCTGGCTGGCAGATTGCCACGTCAAACCTGGCGTAAGGGTGACTTCTGGCTTTTACACTGTACATAGCTCGCTGAGGTCCATGTGTAAGTTATGCCATGATAGACTTACATCTGTACGATGTATAAGCTCTGTGTCCAATCCTAGATGCCTGTTAGTCTTCAAGGAGCCACCCTAGAGTTGCTCAACGATATGCCAAGTCTCAACACGCTCGGAGCAGTAAACCATTCTCAGTCTAAATGCAAATTCTTCATGCCATGACCTTCACAGGTGTATATATATTATTATCATTTTTCTCGTTTCTTCGGTGCGACAGAGAAATTGATCTTCGAACAGCACAGCTTCGCTGTATTGCATCCCTCCAGTTAACATTGTGAATATAAACCACAACAGGGGCAGGCAACAGCGATCCTGTCCAAAAACTTGCTCACGGCGCGAACAATATTAGAGATCAGGTACGACACGTCTGAGTCAAAGACAATGATCGGCAGCGAAGCGCACCAAGTATGAGAACACGGCCCATCATCTTCCGGAATACACAGACGGTCTATCATGTTACTCTTTGCGTTGCCAATTTTCCCGTTTCTTTAACCAAGGCATTCTTAATACACAAATGATGACCCTGTTCGTAAAACGGTCTTTCAAAAGCGTTAAGATATCTAGAATAACAGGCATGGTTGGTGGGTTTGTGCCGTCCTGTGTGTCTAAGTCGTCAGGAAGCAAACCCACACCATGCATATCTTTTATGATCGTTTGAGTTTTATTTTATTGTATTCTAATGAGTTTTTCTCTAACAAGGGTTGCAAGTCTAATTTTTTGAAAGCCGAGCTAAACTATAAGAAACTTTGCAAGACAGAAGAAGATGCCGGTAGAGTTTGTCACCGTTTTGGGACTGGGCCTAGGTACCTAGGTACCTACCTATGGCTCAGGAACGAGGTACCCCTATAAATCCACCAGAGACACGCTAGAAATCCCACCATCAACCACGGAAAAGTGGACCGCGTGGCCATCCATCTCGCGACATCTGGCCTAAAAGGGTCAAGCAATCGTAGCTAGATCAGCGTCATTGTCACCGTCCCTTTCCATCCTGTCCTGTCCCAAATTCCATCGTCGTTGCAGCGCCGAATGCCCCGTCCAGCCCGGTGCAAATCTCCAATTGGGTCATCTCTCTGCATCCTACCAGCTTGCCGTCTTCTGCGCCTGTTCCAGTCCAGTTACTACGCCGGTTGCCTACCTACCTGTGACACGACGACCGCCACGTCTGTGCTCTCCCAATAGGGTTGCACCTCCCGACTATCGCTCAAGCAATCACTCATTACCTGCCACCGGTACGCGACCTTGATTCCGGCAAATGGCATCACGATAAGCCGCCCAGCCATCCTCGACCGTCCATCCTCGGTACCACGGCTCCCGCGCCGTTCCATCACAGCCCACGATGCCCAAGACACGCCCACCCACGACGGGCTACGAGCGCCTTGCCCAGGCCGACCAACTCAGCGACGACTCTGACGACGAATTCGCCGGTCCCTCTGACTCTCTAAACCCTTTCGCTGCCACAGGCGCACCCAACTTCGCCCCCATCAACAGCAGCGGCTCTGGCACTGCGCGACCCAAGTTTCGACGTCGCGTCGGTAGCGCCGGCGGCGTCGACATCAAAGCCATCAATGCCCGCTTCGAGCGCTGGGCCGACGAGATCGCCTCCAAATTCAAGCGCGGCCGCGGAAAGAGCTTTGCCGGCGAGGAGGAGCGTCTCGAGATCCAACACTCTGTGTTCCGCGCGCCGGATGGTGTCAGACCCATCACAGCCGAGGGCCTCGCCGACACTCCCGAGGGTGCCATCACCAAGGCCGACTTTGAGGCTACCGTCGACAGCGTCAGACGTGCCATTCGACAGGAAATCCACCCCAGTATGATCTCACAAGGTAGCTCCGGTAGCTACTTTGCGCGCGATCCGGATGGCAAGATTGTCGGTGTCTTCAAGCCCAAAGATGAAGAGCCCTACGCGGCCGGAAACCCCAAATGGAATAAATGGATTCATCGAAATCTATTTCCCTGCTGCTTTGGACGAGCATGGTAAGAATATTCTCACAACTGGCCCAAACCGTCCCAATCACATGCTAACTTGAACAGCCTCATCCCTAACCTATCATATGTCAGCGAAGCCGCTGCCTATGTCCTCGACCGTCAACTACGAACAAACATGGTTCCCTATACAGATGTCGTGTGGCTATCTTCCAAATCTTTCCACTACCCCTTCTGGGACCGCCGCAATTTCTACCGCAAGAAGAAGCCCTTCCCAGCCAAGCCTGGCAGTTTCCAGGTCTTCCTCAAAGGCTTCAAGGACGCCAACGTCTTTCTTCGCGAGAACCCTTGGCCCGATCAGTACTGGTCTGGCTTCCGCACATCGAGCAGTAAAGACGCTCGCAGTCGCAAGAACAAGAAGTGGTCCGATGCCTGCCGTCCTTCGACGTCAAGCCAAGCCGAGAATGTCGACTCGGAGGATGACGAGAGCGAGTCACCGGGTGGTGGCGAGCGCTCGCCGTCTCCAGAGCAGCCACCCAAGTTTGCCTGGACTGAAGACCTAAAACAGTCCTTCCGCGAAGAGCTCGAGAAGCTGGTTATTCTAGACTACATCATGCGCAATACAGACAGAGGCCTCGACAACTGGATGGTCAGGGTTGACCACGAATCCGGCGCCGTGTCCATCGCCACGGAGCCCATGCACCTCAACATGGAAGCAACCGAGGCAGAGCCCGACGCAGACAGCCCGCGACCCGTCAACGCCAGCGACATGCCCGCCATGGCGTCCACCGCATCATACCCCTATAAGCGCCAACAGCCCATGCACGCGTCCAAGCGGCAGCAGGCCTCGGAGAAGCACACGCACATGGTGCTCGGCGCCATTGACAACTCACTCTCCTGGCCATGGAAGCACCCCGACGCCTGGCGCAGCTTCCCCTTTGGCTGGTTGTTCCTGCCCGTTGACCTCATCGGCCGGCCGTTTTCGCAAAAGACGCGCGACCACTTCCTGCCGCTGCTCACGTCGACGGCGTGGTGGAGCCAGACGCAGATGGCGCTCAAGCGCGTCTTCCAGGTCGACGAGGACTTTCAGGAGCGCATGTTTGCCAAGCAGATTGCCGTCATGAAGGGCCAGGCCTGGAACGTCGTCGAGGCCCTCAAGACGGCCGACCACGGCCCGCTCGAGCTCACCCGCCGCGCCAAGGTCTGCGTCTGGGACGACCTCGTCGACGTCCCCGTCGCCGTGCCCATGCGCGTCACCTCGTCCGAGATGCGCCGCGCCGCGCTCGCCTCCCGCACCTCGTTTGACCAGGACGAGGGGGACATTGCCAGCTCCGCGCCCGCCAACAGCGCCGCCGGCGCTACCAACGCTGCCTCGCAAAACACGGACCTCCTCGGCTTCGGCGCCTCGCTGCCCGGGGATCTGCCCAACCCAGGCCGTTTCGAGATTACCAGCCCAAAGCTTGAAGCAACGGACCCATTGCAAGACGCCCCCGGCGGCGGCGACATGTCATCTTCCCAGGATGCCAGCACCGCCGCCAGACCATCTGCTCCTATCGGCTCATCCTCCTACCACGGCCCGTCGCGCGCCCTCAACACCTACGACCCGCCCCGCAACAACAACAAAAATGACCGCAGCCGCTCGCAGCAGCGTCCGCAGCGCCGGTACTCGTTTGCCAGCACGGCGGCCGGCCGCCGCAACAGCCACTCCATCGCACAGCAGCTCTACGGCAGCGACCAGCCTAGTGCCAGTCGACGAAGCTACGACTACAGTGGTGGCGGCGGCGATGACGACTTGCTCGAGGGCGACCTCGGCTACGCCGCCGCCGAGGGCCAGATGGGCAACCAGCGCAAGGTCATTGTGGAGCGCCTCGAGGCCGTCAAGAGCAGCAACCCCGTCTTTACATGGTGTTGAGGACGGTGAAGTGAATAGCTAGCATCGCATAACGTCTCAAAGTTGGGCTTTCGGAAATGTGCTTCCGAAGAGTAGAAAGAGAGCAATAGAGAGAGAAAGAAGCACGCGAGAGCCGCTTGGGGAAGAGGGCTGCATTAACTAGGAGTCGGCCGAGAAGGAATAAAGTTTCCAAAAGACGAGGGCGGGTTGGTTAGACTGCCAACACATTCCGCCATTTCCTCTTTTCCCCTGGATGGGCAGTTTTGTCGTTTTTATTCCCATCATCACTTATTGTATTTTTTCCTCAGCTTGTATTTCATTTCCCCATGCATGTTGTAACTAGGCGCAATCTTTTCATCGTCGTTTCCTTTCCAGATCGTCTCGCCTTTTTTTTGTGTATCCATAGACAGGACAGCATCGGCTCTACGACGTCGAACGATTTCCACCATGCAGCACCAACAAACTCTTTTTTTGTGTTTCCCCCGAGCCTTCTCCGAACAAGGCTATGCCCGCAACGTGTCTGCGCCTGGCATAAATTAGGAATTATTTAGACTTTGCCCACGGACAAACCGAGATCTAGTGTTCGTCCCGACCGATAGATACCCTGATGAAAAAGCCCAAACGGCCCCAATCCAGTTTCATGCGCTTGCTCTAGCCCCCCCCCCCCCCCCCCCCCCCCCGGCAGGCAAGAAGTAGAAAACTACTCCGAAATCCCGTTTCCACTGATCTGCCTACTCTTGCCGTCTAGGCCCGCCTGGAACGCGCGTGCTCGTATACACACGATGCACGACAAACAAACACGTAATGAGCTTTGCTTACCCCCTCGGTTCCACGATTTGAACGGCGTGGGGCTGTTTGACTGTTTGGCTGCTTCAGACGATTGCGTCTTCTGCACAATGCAACGTCACGCTCGTTTCCAGCACAATGGCAAAGTGACAATTCATATGCCAAGATTCCATATTCGCTTCTTCCCTGCATATAGTGAAAGATATCACAAGATATCAAGGGCCCCCGAAGTCAAGGGTCTGCGGAGATTTGCCAGCCATGCGCATTGTGGGTGCCATCCATCTATGCCACGCGCGACAACGGCGTTGGCCAATCCTAGACGAGCCAACACATCGTCGATTTGCTCGTGTTTGAAAAATGACAGAATAATAGCCCGAACATGTAATAGTCTTCAAACACGTCGTCCGCCAGACCTTCCGCATCGTGACATAGCGTGTTTGTTTCGAACAGGGATGCAGATACGGTTTACGCTGTTCACCGCCCCTGAGCCAAGTCTGCGAATATCACATCCCAGCTCGAATGAGAGCCGAGGGACTGGACCAGCGTCAATATAAATAAATTTGTGCACGAGAATCTCGGCGTTTATCGCAGAGATACCATCCGTTCAGTGGCCGAAATCCAGTTGCCATGGCATGGCAAAGCCATGACACAACTCTTGCTTTGGAGAGCGGGCCGTTTCCACTAGAGCCGCCCCCCGCTGCCGAACAACGTGGCATTCATGAGGCGTCATTTGAGCTTTGAAGTTTTTCAGCATACTTTGTGCTTTCCATATTTACACGACTATGTGGCTTCCGCTCTGTTCCCCGCGCGGTCGCGGGTGGCCCGAGGTGTGGCGGTGAGCTGACTCAATACATGACCTCGCCATCGTCGTGCAGGCGAACAACTTCATCTCTGAACGTCTGTTCGAAACCCTTGATGAGTTGTTCCCCGTTATAATGCCAAATGCCGACGCCAAAGGCTAATCATGACTCGGCTTCCTACCCGCCTGCTTCTCGTTGCGTTGTTCCAGCCTTGGCTGCAGCATCATCTGTAACGGTTGCGCATCTTAGCTTCCATAGTCTCCAATTTTGTCGCTTGTTCTCAGTGGAGGATCTCCGTCCCTTTTTCGCGTAGTATGTCATTATGCTTTCATGCGGACAATACAGCAGGGGTCTCGACCCGGCACTGTTCAATCACAACCCTTGCTGTCACCGGATTAGTCTTTTGCACTCACCAAACAAGGCGTGGTCTGAAAGCTCTATGCAAGTCTACTCGTGATGACCAGAGCTTGTCCATGCCCTCACATTGACGAGTCCAAACGTTGTGCCTGCCGCGGTCCACGGCGGAACCCACCCAAAAGTCGGCCCCACGCCATCAGAGGACCCGAAAGCTTGGAACAACCTGAGCTTTGCAACTCAAGCTTGGGACGCATCGCCAGAGTTTTCCGGCCGACCAAGAGCGGCAGATGATGTTGTCCGAGGTAGTCGTCAAACAAACCGACCGGGGTGGCTTTTTAAAAGTGTATAAAATGAGTGGCAGCTGAGAAACGCCCCGGCCACAGTCTTCCTCCGCCACGTTGTTCAGCGACAGTTCTTTCGACCGCCCTGTAAAATCGGACAGCAGCGCTGTAGTTGTAGCGTGGCTGTGTCATTATGCCAATGCTCAGGCATTGATTAAAGAAGCCCCGCAACTGCTTGGGCTTGTTCAGACTTGGTCTCGGCCGCGGGGTGATGAGATATCTGGGCATCAATAAAGTTTGCCAGTCGAACCACAGCTTTTCACGCAATTTCCCTGGCTGATCCCGGCACTAGAAACGACTTAGCACGAACATGGAGAAATGTAAAGTCAAAAGCCTTCTATAGTTCCACGTCGAGCCGCGAAGCGATGCTTTCCTCGTCGTCACACTGTAAGAACAAATCCTGACTTACCCCAACCGGGCTTGGCACGTCAAAATAGTCGAGGATGCAGGACATGCCAATCCATGTGGATATGTCCCCTCCTGTCGGCCCACCTCACAGGTGAAAGAGGTGAGCTTCCATGGTGTGGCCAGGAATTCTCCCAGTTTATTCAGCGGGATTGGATCCCAAAACGCCCCAGTACGTTTGGCCGACATGCAAGCCGTGGCCCGTTCCATAGCCTGCGAAAGCCGCTGAGCAACGGCGATTTTAGCGAAGCCTGCTGGCCTAGTAGCGCATTTCGGGGGCGTGAGTCTGACATACAACTATGTTCACGAATGTCGTCCTGAATGTTCTGGAATATTCGCACAAGGCTGTCGCTGCAAAGCAGATACTAGTTTCCCGGGCTTTCGGTGCCGGTCATTGTGGCTTTCTGACCTCGCAGGTGGGCGGCCGTCGTCTGTGGCTCCTCCCCGCAGAGAAGGTAGCGCAATTGTAAGCTGTATTCCACTTTGAATCGTATAATCTAGCGACTTCTCGTGGTGTGGCCTCGCCACGGCACTGAAGTCTTAGCCTGAAGGTAGTGTTGCGATAGTACAACTCCCGTCTGTCGCCCGCTTGGTATGAATAAATGGAGTAAAGTTGCATGATAGAGTTCTCTTATGCAATGGTGAGTTGTGAGTATAAGGTTTGCTTCTAGTCCACTCGGTCTGGCCAGAGGATTCAGCGTGCCCAGTTCTTCCACGAGATTTGGTGAGAGGCTGCCGTTTCGACGAGAAAAGTGACGCGACTGACGACCGACGAGCCATTTACCGCCACGGCTCCGTTCTCCACTTCATTATATCACATTGAACGCTTTCCTTCCAATCCCGGTGACCCGGGCGGCGCTCGCCTTAGAACTGTTTGCCAAAAGGAGGCGCAGAGGATGTGCTGTCCTACAGAGCCCTAGCCCACTAAAGTATGCAGCCAGAGAGCACCATTACATATTCGGCGTCCTGTCTTCATCTGCCCCATGGTTGACGTCCTTTTAACGATGCGTCACGCGCCATATGGTCCAGTTTTGACAAGGGATTGGCGGCCTAATGAATGATTCCTAGGTAGCACCCGTCAACGCCCAACTTATCCGATTCGTCTCGTTCTCGCGCTGCGCGAAACAAGCTGTACTTCAGTTGTGGTAACGCAACAGCTGCAGCAATTCGATAGGTCAAAACGGCTGCACACGCTGAGGGTCGACGTCAAAACGGTGGCTTGCCCACAACAGCGATCGACTCACCTCCTTGACGCACAGTAGCCCTCCAACATCAACCACCAACAGCTTACCGAGGGCAAAATGAGTATTCCGTACGTCAACTTTGGGTTCGTACAACATCTCACTAATGGATGTCCCTAGAGAGAGCACGGAACCCCTGGATGACGAGTATCGAGATACCGTGGAGTACTGCGGTCGTGCATTCAGCAAGTACTCGCTGGAAGCCGGCACATACTTTGCGCCTGTGGACGAGGTTAGTAGTCTGAAACTTGTTTTCCGATGGAACTGCTCTTAACCGTACCACAGGAGGAAATCGAGAGGTTGGAGCTGATGCACAATGTCCTGTCGAAGGTGTTCGACAATCGACTCATTTTCCCTCCCATGGCCACTCCGAGGAGTATTCTCGACTGCGGCTGCGGTGCTGCCAACTGGGCTGTCGAAGTAGCCGAACAACATCCCGACTGTGAGGTATGCAAATGATGGTGCCGGGACTGGCGTCCATCGGCGTCTGCATCGACCGTGGTCGTGGGGCCGCATACCGCAGTTGAGTCTGCCACTGCAACTTTTTCCACTGGGATCATCTTTCCTTTACTTTTTGAATCATCAAGCTAACGCAGCATCTCGCCTCCAGGTTTTGGGTATAGATGTAAGCCCGCACATGCTGCCGGACCATCCGCCGCGCAATCTCGATTTCCAAATTGATGACCTTAACTCGAGGTGCGGCCCTGCAGTGCAGGTGTGCTATTGGTCGCTCGGATATTTGGCTAATTCTCGAGGTAGATTCACATTTCCGGGCAATTCCTTCGACCTCGTCCACAGCCAAATGGTCGCTGGGGGGATTCACGCAAGTCGATGGCCCAGCTATGTGCGCGACATATATCGCGTCACGAAGCCTGGAGGATGGTGTCAGATTGTTGAGATGTATCTGAATGCACAATCAGATAACGGAAGACTGACCTACGGCACGTATCTGGCATGCATAATTCCCGGAAATGGAGAGTTGCTAATGTGTCGTGGGTACACAGATCACGCGCTGTCGAAGTGGTCAAGCCGCTATCTGAATACGCTGTCCCCTCGAAAAAACCCCCGAGCGGCTTTGAGCATGGCGGGCTGGATGGAGAACGCCGGCTTCGTCGATATCGAATCGAAACTCATCACGCTGCCGATGAGCGCCTGGTCGACCGGTACGATGGCCGTACGCTGGTACGGGTACCAGGCTAACAAATGATTCGGCAGAATCTCGAGACCAAAGGATAGGGAGAGCGAATCGCGAAAACATCAAGGAGCTTTTGGCTACAGCTGCCCTCTACCCCCTTACAGAACAAACAAAGTCTGGAGCCTCTGCCGCGCATAGACCAGGCTATGGCTAACCGCTTTTTGCAGGATGCCGATGGAGGAGTTTGAGCAACTGATCAGTCGCGCTAGAGACGAGGCGGGAGACCCGAGTCTCAAAGTAGGCCCATTGACATGACTAATGCGCGGTGTGGCTGCTAACGTGCACTATTCCGGCAAACAGGCGTACTTTCCATTGTAGGTGATGAACTCCTAACGCCGCGGTGAGGCTGCAGCGCAGAGGCTAATTTCTGTCTAGATATGTCTTTATTGGGCGGAAGCCGGGCAGGAGGTAGACCATGGCAGGCGATGCCATGAAGCGCAAACGGACGAGCCTGGGGAGGAGTAATTTCGGCACAGGTTGGATCAATGTATTCATGTGATGGTAAGTGAGGAGTCTTGTTTGCAGTGCTTGGGAATAGTCAGGAAAGAATTCGCTACTGTTTACTGTGGCATTTGGAGTGGCAGCACCGCCACGCGCCTGCCAGCTGGCAGACGTCTACGTCGGTCGGCAGTTGCGCATAGCATCTCCGTCTTTACGAAAGACTCGATCGAGCGTCGTCATGAATTTAGTCATTTGCTATATCTCTGGTATATCTCGTGACATAGTTGGATGTATTTCCGTGCACCTCTACGCTGAGTCGTGTTTTCCCGGCCTCACTGGTATCCTTGCCTTGGAAGTATCAGCAGCTGCTGCAAACGCGAGCCTCTCCAGGCATACGTTGGAAGTTAGGAGCACCCAATAACTTGACCCGGTAAGCTGCAACCGGTTCCTGATGTACGATACTGACATTATGATCTCAAGTATTGAACCTTCGAGATCTACCGTTGGCCCGTGCTACAGCACGACCGGGCTAGACCATATCTAGGGCGCGACAGACAGGTCAGGCGGCAACACGAGAAGCAAACCGTCTCACTTGCCAGGCCACCTGAGCAGCACTAATTACGAATTAGCGGCAAAAAAACTGTTTCCAATCATATCGCATCGATATCAGGCAAGCCGTCGATAAAACATCAGCAACAGAGGTGGAACCACGGACAGAGCGCGACATCGGGTATAGCGGAAGGAACGGGAAGCGGAAATCGAGGACTTCCGACATGAATCATATCGACTGCCGATAAAATTTTGCAAACAACTCGACACAACAGCAAGCTTGTCAAAGGTACGAATGTCGCTGATAGAGCCGCTACTCGTGCGAGGTACTGCCGCCAATACAATGCTCAATTGTCCCTGCACCATGGAAAAGGCGAAATTCCGTCTCGACAAGGGACGCCACGATCAGCCGCCCTGCAGCAGCCTCGCAGACGGTTTTCTAGCGCCCGTTGTGGGCCACGCCTATTACCCTTAGTCCTGGTGCTATTTCCAGCGGCTTGTCCCTGAGGCGCTGCAGGGACGCCGAGTCAGGTCCGTGTGGCTGCATCACTGCAACGTGGATTTCGATTTGCATGAAAACCAGCTGCACTGCGGCAGGCTTGGCCTGGAAACAAACTTGCTCGACTTGGATTGTGACTGGTTTCATCACTTGACCAGTATGGCGCAACCTTTAGGCCCATGACTCTCCATGTAGACATCTACGCGCTGCCGAGCACATGGGGTGTCCGAGACAGGAACCATGTTCACCAAAATATGCCCAAAATTGTCGCATACCATAATACTCTGCAAGGAGCTAAGCCTCCGAATAGCCATCCTACGAGGCTTGCTAAGCTAAGCAGAGGCCGATGAAAAATTCTTTCTAGGACAGGACTGCCGAGCTGCCACCGGCGATGGCTCGGCGATTCCAGCCAGATTCCGCGGCATGTTGGCTTGGCTCCCGAGCTCCACTAAAAAGACTCATTGACTGTCCTGACGGTGGTGACCACAGCTCGGAGAATATCGCAGGGTAGACGCTATGGGCAGGCGAGAAGTTTTTTGTAAATGTTATAAAAGGAGCGCATGCCCTCTCGAAAGGATCGGGAAAACAGCTCCCGCAGACATCCCCAAAGCCCAGTGCCCGAGTTACAACTTGCACGCCACTCATACAATCCATACATCTTGTACATCTGTCTACACAAGACGACACCAGCACCATGGCTTCTTCTGTCAAGTCTTCTTCTTCCACCGGCTCCAGCATCAAGTCTTGGTTCGCTCGCCACTGCACGCCTGCTCCCGCCTGGCGCGGCCAGCAGACCTGCTGGTGCAAGGACTGCTTCAACCAGCAGATGGGCCTGCCTAAGAAGCCCCAGGCCTCTGACTGGCCCTACAACCACCCTACTCGCAACAACAACGGCTTCAGCTCCGAGACGGCTTCTATGAACTGCGAGTCGGTGGCTGAGTGCGCATCTGAGAAGCGTCTTCTGTAGACACCTCTGCAGTCCTGCAGTCGATGCACTTACACCACACACGCCTACCATACCCACTGCTTTACTGAGCATGCAAAGCATCTTCTTAATTGCCTTTTTTTACACCGCCGGCCTTGAAAACACACCGCCATCACACAATCACCACACACTTTTACAAAATCAGGCCACCGGCACCCCTGCCGGCGCATTGCAATCCGCCGGCTATCGTCCGGACGAGCGGCGCCGGCATGTGGGGCGGACCTTGACACGAGCATTTTGACATTGGCGTTTTGAGCGGCTATTACGGAGTTGGCGGATAGATTAATAGAATATACCAATATACCATAGATTAGATTACGAATTAGAATGCGTTCCATTTCCTCTCACGTTGTATCGTTTTCTCCACCGCTCTGGGCGCTTTGTTCCTTTGGTGCTGTTTTCGACCATGACCGTGTGAAGCATGTAAACTTGACGTCACAGAGCCGGCGGCCCCAGCGACGACGGTTCAGTACAGACTAGGAGGTAGCGTTCGCTCTCAACAGACCAATATACAACATAAACATAACAAAACATGGCGCCCGCAGTCGATGGCGCAATTCTTGAAGCTCTTGGCCTCGATGCCAACGCCACCACGATGAGCTCGCACGGCGGCTCCGGCTTCGCATCGACCTTTAAGCTGTCCACGACGGTCGACGGCCAGCCGAAGCACTACTTTGTCAAGACGGGCAGCGGCGCCGACGCCGAGACCATGTTCAAAGGTACAAACGTCTTCATAACATCTTGATCATGAAAAGGTCAATTCTCACAATAACTTAGGCGAACATGCCTCCCTCAACGCCATTGCCGACGCCGTGCCCAATTTCTGCCCGCGCTCTCACGCCCACGGCGCCATGCACTCATCCAACCGATACTTTCTCGCCACCGACTTTCTCGACCTCGGCGCGCGCAGCTCCTCCTCCTCCTCCTCCTCCTCAGATCCAGACTCTGGCGTGTCGCTCGCCGCCAAGCTCGCCAGGCTGCACACCACGCCCGCGCCCGTTCCCGACGGCCACGCCCAGCCCATGTTTGGCTTTCCCGCGGCGACGTGCTGCGGCGAGACGGTGCAGGACAACACCTACAAGGCCTCGTGGGTCGACTTTTACGCCGACAACCGCCTCCGCGGCATTTTGAGAGCATCCGTGAAAAAGAACGGATCCGACGCGGAGCTGGCCGCCGCCGTGGAGACGGTCGCCGACGAGGTGGTGCCGCGGCTGCTCGGCCGCGTCGAGGACATCACGCCGGTGGTGGTCCACGGCGACCTTTGGAGCGGGAACCACTCCCGCGGGCGGATCGCCGGGCACGGCGGCGTGGAGGAGGTCGTGTATGACCCGTCGGCCGTGTATGGCCACGCCGAGTACGACTACGGCATCATGAACATGTTTGGCGGCTTCGGGACGGCGTTCTGGACGGAATACCATAAGCTGGTGCCCAAGGCAGAGCCGCGTGACGAGTGGAAGGATCGCGTTGCTCTATACGAGCTGTGAGTGGCTCAACTTATCGACCACAATGTGTGGCTTGTACATTTTGCTGACCGTGGCAGATACCACCACTTGAATCACTTTGCCATGTTTGGTGGAGGATATCGCGGCGGCGCCATGTCCATCATGAAGCGGCTGATTTCAAAGTATGCGGGTTAAAAGTGCAATGTCATGTGTTGCTGAAAAGAGGGAAAAAGTCTATAAACTGATAAACTGCTTGATAACGATGATGATAATAATAATGAAACATCTCCCTTCCTCGAGCGCCGTGGCAAACGACAGATAGCGTCGTCGCATGTATGTAACCGCTGTCTATGTACCAGGTTTCCACCAGATCGTGTGCGTAATAATGTCGAGGACTTCTTTACAGGAAAAGAGCCTCTATATAAGAAAAAAAGACAGTCTCCCTCTCTAATCTGCCAGCATCGGCTGCCTCGTTTCCCGCAGCGGCTCCTCGTCTGACACTTCCTGCTGCCGCCGCTCTGGCAGCCTATCGCTCGGCACCTCGGGCAGCCTCTCCGGCGCCGGCCCTCGAATCCCCGCCTCCATGGCCGCCAGCTCGTCCTCGACCTCGTCCTCGTCCTGGTTGGAGATGCGCCCGCCGAGCATCTCGCTGACCTCGTTCTGGTAGGCAATCGCGTCGGCCGTCTCGCCCATGAGCTTCTCCACGTGCTCGATGCCGCCCATCTCCTTGTGGATCTCCTGCAGCACTTTGGTGCCCTGCTGCAGGCCAAAGACGACGTCCTTTTGGATCTGCGCAAACTCGACGCTCGACGTCAGCTGCTCGAGCTGCGCGAGCTGCGCGTCCGTCTTGGCGAGCAGGCCCTGCTGGTACTTTTTGCGCCGCAGCGCGAGCAGCGCCTTTGGCTTGTCGCCCTTGGCGAGCATCTGCTTGGCAATGTCCGTCTCTTTATCGGTGAGGATCGTGATGCGTCTTTGGTACTGCTGGAGCTTGTCGCGCTGGATCTTCAGGTCCAGAATCGCCCTGTGGTGAGCGGTGGTTAGCGAACGATGGCCGGCGGCACGAGGACACATGGGTGGCGCGGTTGCGCAGGGGCGGGGCTCTCACTTGTCCTGGGCAGTGACCTTGCTGGTGTTGCCGCCCATGATGCATGTATTTTCGGAGGATAACTCGTTCCCCCGCGATTGTAGGAGTGCCGTTGCCTGCCAGACCGCAGGTTGGTGTCTGGGGAGGGTTGCGTGCCCGGTCGGCCAATGTCGTCATCTAGCGTGGTGCCCTGCTGTCACCAGCCCACTGACCCGCCGATGACGGCGCTATCTGGCGATATTTTAGGTCCTGTTCCGCGCTGGAGACCACTACAGCCCGCCAAAAGATTGCCAAACACGCGCTGAAACGCTGGAGTGACCACTGTGGGCCACTAAAGACATGCTTCACCATCTTTCATCGTCGGCATGCAACATTGCTTGTCTCATTCATCTATACGCATCTGCATACCGTTTACTGTTTCTTTCCAAAATTTCCAAAATGCCGCTTGGTAAATCTATTTCTTTTTGGCCGTCACACGTTAATCCTTCGTCTACCAGGTGAAGCTCTCGATCATCAGCCTCATCAGCACCGGCTTCCCATTTTCGTCGTGTCTGCCCAGTGCCGACGCGATGCAACGAACGTCGTCCACCATGCCGGATGGGCCGCAGACCACAATCACCGTGCCGCCCTTTTGATGACGGAGCTCTTCGGTCAAGATCCTCCGCACATCCAGGCGCTCGCCCACTGCCAAGGTCACGTCCACCTCGCCCCAGCGTCTCTCCGTCGCCGTGCTCGAGCTAACCGGGCCGCTGAGCTGCATCCCCTCTACATCCCGGACCAATGGCCAGGTTCGCGCGCCCCAAAACAGCTTTCTGGTACCCAGCGGCTTTCCTGCCGTGTTGAATCTATCAAGAGCCGGGAGGACACCGGTTATGCCAACGCCTCCGGCAATACACAGCAGGTTGGGAAAGTCGTGGGTGGGCTCCGGGTGGTCTTCTTGCAGGAACGTCATTCTGTGGTTATACGAACCCTCCACAAAGACAGGAATACCGCGAGGACAGGGACCCTTTTTTGCGAGGATAGCTGTCAGCCCGCTTTGTCGTCTGATGTAGACGGCGATGCCAGACTCCTTGCGTATGGTGAGCGACTCATTGTCCGAGCCGCTTCCCGAAGAGCTTCCGACCGCAACCGTATTTGATGCAATTCCCTTTTCTTTTTCGTTGCTCATCTCAGAGCTATCGATTGTCGACGTCTCTTCTTGATAGGTCACGCCAGCAACAGAGAAGGGATGGTTCTCCCAGAAGCGCCAAGTGCTGATGGTGGGAAAGTGAAGGTATACATGACCATCGGCAGAGATGCCGGGAATGTCCAGACGGTAGTAGTCTTCATCAATCGGCGTAAAGTAGGCTCTCTTGAACCCAGCACGCACTTGGCGTCCAAGGCGCACCAGACGGTCAAATCCCCATACGGCACAGGCCATCCAGAGCCAATTCTGGTATCCCCATGCATCCGTGTACTTGACGTTGACATGCTTGTACGAACAGACAATGACCAAAACCGTAATGACAATGTGTGCGGCAAGGAAAATCTCGTAGATCCGCTGGCGAATCGGCTGGATCGACTTGACGCAGAGAATCACAAACCCAATGGTACCCGCGCTTCCCCAGTACCAGTACGGCTCGGTGAACTCTTCCGCCCAGCCTTCCGTGTGCAGGGCAATCTGGAGGTACACCAAGCTGTGCAGGACTGCATGCATCATGCAGATAAAAGCTATCCACCGATGCAGGAGCAAAAACGTTGAATGCGACCAATTTGTCAGCCAGAGCAGGAAATTGTTGCGGCCAGCGTACAGAATGACCAAAGGCACGTTCGCATAACACAAGACGCCCAGGCGGTTGGCCACGTTTCTCGTAACCATGGCCTTGACAGTATCGTACCAGAGGCCCAGCTCGGTCGAGTACCCCACACACGACAGCACCACATTGACCACCCAGAGATAGAGGATGAAGATTGCCTGACCGCGCGTGGGCATGATGCCGAGGCTCCAGACGGGCGTCGAGTGCTTGGAGCCGACCAGGGGCGGGTCGATGATGTAGGCATGCACCTTGGTGACCCACGACGCCGGCCAAGGGAGGAAGCGCAGCAGCGAAGCCGCGATTGGGAGACCTGCACCGGTGACCAGAATGATGAGGCTGTACAGAGAGTGCTTGATCTCGTCGCTCGCTCCGTTTCGGAGGTCCAGCTCATGCAGTCTGTACTGGTCCTCGGGTATCACGGCCGTGAAGTTGAGCACGTCGGTCGCATTCAGCACCCGCGTCGGCGTCTCGGTCATGGCCGCCAACACCTCCGTGTAGGACTTTGGCCCGCTGCCGTCCGGCAGCTTGACCAGCTGCTCCTCCCAGAACTTGTCCACCTTGCTGACGGCGAGCTCGTTGCAGTGCGACTTGAGGCAGTACGCCAGCGTCTGCAGGTAAAACTGGTTTCGCGATAGGCAGGTCGGCGTCGACTGGGCCACCACGGCCCAGCCGTCGCCGCTCGGGTACACGGGCTTGGCGGCAGCCGCCTCGTCGCGCTTGCCGTAGTGCGGCACAATGGCCAGGTCCTCGGTGGTGCAGTTGAGCGGCACGTAGAGCGAGTTGGTGCAAGCAAAGGCGCAGTAGGGGTCGTAGAGCGTGATGCCGAAGCCGATGAAGCCGCGGGCGCCGGGGCTGGTGACGTCGGCGCCGGCGGCGCCAAGGAGCGCCAGCAGCAGGCTGAGGATCGAGATCCAAGAGTGGCTTGCCATGGCGGCGGGTTGGCGCTGACCAACAGAAGGGAAGGCTATTTCGATTTGCGATCCCAAGTAAAAGGAAGAATGTAAAGGGGATAAATAAGAAGCAGAAAGGATTGAGGACCGACAGCGTTACACTTTTGGTTTACACAAGAGGCGGGGTCGAGTACTGTTCGACCGTGGACTGCAGGTTGGGTGTTTGCAGATCCTGGGAAACTGGGGTGTAAGACAGGAAGCAAGGGCCCGGGAAGCTCGCCGCTCTTACAAGCACGCACGCCGTGTCAATCGTGAGTGCAGCGCTTTGAGACAAGAGCTTGGGATGAATGTAACGGTTCCAGAACGAAACTAGCTCTGGGGAGTGGGATCGCCACCATTCTTATTCGCCGTCCGTTTCGACAGCTTAAACCCTCATGGCCCGCAGAGCAGCCCTTCAAGCATAGCGGATCTCCCTTCTCTGTTCAGCTGCAAGTGCAACCCCAGGGCTAGAACGCACACAAAACCTCTTCCTCTCCTCTCCTTGTGTTTTCGTGGATGTCTGTGTGTCGATTCGCCAGTGTTGCCGGCCGGCACGTGTTGCCGTCTTCGGACAGCCGTCGCCCATCACGAGTCGGCACTTGCGGTTGGGTGGGTGGCGTTGGGAGAGAGAGAGAGAAGGCGACCCCGTTTCATGGTCCGAGAACGTCGGACCATCGTTCAGCTCCATGGGGCATTTTTTTGCAACCGGGCCCAGAGTTGCGTCGGCGTAGGGCGCGGCGGGACCCCGCAAGGTCCTATAGATTAGCTCACATTAACTCTCATGACCAAGTCTATCTTGAGGGAGCATGCGCTCGCATGGTGGCTGTATAGCTTCTGCAGCTTGACGTTACGCCAAAAAGTTTTATGCTGTGCGAGTGCATAGTTTGTTTGCTTTTGTAGATTTTGTGATGCTCGACAACGTGGCTCTGACACCACTTCGTCACACAAGATATTTTACAAGAGACTGGGAAAACACAACGCGTGGATCTGTTTTTTTGTTGTTTTTTTTGTGCCAGGTTCTAGAACCCCGCTTCGATACCTGGAACCACCACTGTAAAAAAAAATAACAAAAAACTCTGCAACAAGGTCCGTGTGGGCAAAAACAGTAACACGAGAGAACCGAGGGTGTGGTGGTGGAAGTGGGTCACTGATTTGATTGATAAGATGAACAGCAATAGGGCCTGCTCCACAAAACTTACAAGCCCTGCATAATGGCCTGGGCCAGCAAGGCTAGCTGGTCCGAGAAGAAGGGAAGATGATTCGCCTCATTATGTTCTGCATGTGGGGAACGAGAAAAAGATTTAGCCGAGACAGTTCGGCTCGAGTCGGTTGCCGGTGCTGGAAATGCGACGGTGCTTTGCATCGACCATGTAGTTCGTGGATCTGGAGCATGCGCATGTGCCCGAGGGGGACGGACGATGCCAAGGGCTTGGGAGCTACAGATCCACGATAATATCTTACTTGCCAAGTCACTTGCCAAGCCGAACAGATACAAAGGCTTCATAAAGCTTCGAGTATTACAACTTGAGAGTTCACACTACCAACTATTGGCTCGTTGCCTCGTCACATCACTCACACCGCCCATGTCGACGACAGTCTCGCCCATACATCAATATCCCGCAGCAGAGTTTTTCACATGTGCACCTCATCCACATTGTTCCGACTTTACCCAGACCATTAACAATGCATTATCGTCGACTCGCCCAACCTCCACTCCCGGAACTTGCCCTTAGTTCTCCACCGCCGGCCCCAGCCAGGCCCCGGTTACAACTGCTCGAAACAGAGCGGAGGCGCGGCCTTGCCTGATTCTTTTTTGTTTTCACTGATACGACTGTATCGCGTTTCTTCTGAAATCTGCACAAGATCTTCACTATCAAAGACCCGCCGCTTTACCATGTCGGTTGCGCGGATGTGGGCGACATGTGACTTCAATGTCGTAGTCGTGCCATATTGGGCAAAGACAGACGCCTGTCCACTATCCGCCCCGGTTGTCTTCAGCTCATTCTGTGGCGAGCTGGTTGAACTGCTCCGGTCAACGTTACACCGTCTCTATTCCGCCGTGGACTGGATGCATGTTTCGCCCTATGCTACGGAGCTGCTGCCGCAGTGGATCTCCTCTGTTGCATGGACAGCTGCCTGCACTTACATGCACGCACTAGAGCAAGCGAGATGGCACTTTGAAGTCGACTTGCCCATCACGACAATGTAGTTGAAATTTCCCGTCACCTTGACATTTTTGCAGCAACTTCCCACGCATCGCAATGTTGCTGTAACTCGTCGATGTCGCAGTCGATACGCTAGTTTACGGCCGATGTTACTCATTTCCAAGCTAAACTGCACCAGCAATGCGTCAATGACGAGCGGTGTGGTGGCCAATACCTGGCCAACGCACCTCGTCACAGCTTTCAAAACAGCTCTACGAAGAAAAGAAACCTCCTCACAGAGTGATTAAGACAAAAGCCATGGACGCCGCCCAGGACAGCGACAATGCCCTCCCACTCACCGGCGCCCAGGAGACGCTCCTCGTCACTCTCCTCGCCAAGTACAACGACTTCTACCAGCCGCGGCCGCTCCTCACCGACCGCTGGGCCGTCGCCGTCATCGACCACCTCGGCGCAGAGCAGCACGCCGCGCTCACGGCGCGCATTTCCCGCGGGCCCACGTCGCACCCGGCGACTGTCACAATGCGCGCCCGCACCATTGACAACTGGGCGACCGACTTTCTGGCCTCGCACAGCAACGAGCCCGTGACAGTCGTCCATCTCGCCTGTGGGCTGGACGCGCGCGCGCTGCGTCTGCGCGGCAAGTGTAGCGACAAAGGCGTGCGCTGGGTCGACCTCGATCTGCCCGAGGTCATTGATGCCCGGCACCGCGCTTCGGCCGCCATGCCGAGTCCGCCTGGAGGGCGTGGATACTCGTATGAGATGGTGGCGGCGGACGCGACGGCGACGGAGTGGCTGCAGGCGATACCCGCCGACCGCCCGACGCTCATCATCATGGAGGGCCTGAGCATGTATCTAGGCGTTGAGGCCGCGGAGGCGCTCATGCAGCGGCTTGTGAGTCACTTTGCAGCACGTGGCGGGGAACTGGTGCTTGATACCATGTCCCCCCAGTTTGCGGCATTCATGAACTGGGTCATCCGGGTGCAGAAGAACTTTGACTTTCAGTTTGGGTACACGCTCAGCAGTCCGGCAGAGATTTTGAGATTGAATGAGCGGCTGCAGATAGTGGAAGGACACACCTTCACGGACAATCCGGCTATCAAGCTGTTGGGCTGGCAGCCCCGTGTATTTCTGTGGGTGATGTCATGGATTCCGTATGCTGGTGCATTGTCTCGCTTTATGCGCTTCAAGATGTGAGATTGTGACACTAGGTATAGTGTAGAATCAGGCATGCTTTCTTGGTCTCTAGGAAAACACCTAACAGACTGGGTGGAGCGTTCGCAGACGGCAAGCATAGAGTCACAATGGTCCTAATACTCGCAATGATTCACATATAGGGAACAACAAGAGATGAAAGTTTTTTGATAAAAATGAACTAGCTTCCGCAGTTCCGATTCTTTTCTCGAAAGAAGAAATCGTCAATAGTAACTGTGTAGATGCGCTACCATTCTTTGGCTCATTACGTGAGCCACGGTCAGTATCGAACCTGTGATTTATGGTACTTCAATAATTATCAATAAATGGCTCATGCTCTTGTCTTCACTTTTTGACATATGAGAGCATTATTTTCTTGGCTAGGAGCAGCCTTTCCCGGGAACATCAGCTTCTCGAATCAGGTCTGACTTACACCGTCTACGATCCCTCCGAATCTCCGCGCTAGGTCCGGGGCACCCCACTTTTATCGGCCGACAAACCAAAAAAAAGTTGGCGAACAGTTTCTGACCATCAAAAGCAACAACGAAAACACGAAAAATAGGGCAAAAAACGACAACAACGACAACAACGACGACAGAGATAGCGACGACAGTGACGACAAGGACAATAGCGACAACTGCCCTTCCCATGCCCTCCCTCAGCAGTCGACTGGACCACGACGTCTACCAAGTCGTCCGGCGGCTCGAGGAGAGCACTAACGACTGCAAGCCCTTCAAAACCGTATCAGCCGCCTACAGCGCCATCAAGACGTCCAATTCGAGTCTCAGTCGTCAAAAGAAGCGACCGCTAGAGGATGCGCTGTTCCGCGTCCTCGATGTTCGCAAGCGAGAACAAGTTCAGGACGAGAGCGATGATTCCGAGGCGGAGATTGACGTCGACTTCGAGACTCCTGAGACCAAAGGCGACGAGCGGTTTCTGCTAAACCGACAGATCACGAAACATTGGAAGGTCGAACCAGCTTCGATGTCGCAGGCCACGAGTAACGGCGAGCAGCCCGCGAAGAAAAAGCGACGAGTAGAAACAGAGGCCGATGAGGGGAACACAGTAAGGGCAACAAGCGAGGGGGCCAAGGAGCCCAAGGAGGCCAAAACCGCCGACGGCAGCAAACTTCAAAAGAAAACCCCCCGTGGCCCTCTATTTGATGTTGAGACGGATATTGAGTTGCGACTTGGAGGTCTTGGAGCTACCTACGAAGCTATCCTGACAAAGACACGGCACGCACTATTCGCTGACGAGCATTACGAAGACCCAACCAAAATCGGGAGACACATTCATGGCCTCGCTCTGACAGGCCCTTCCTTTGTTGGCAAAAAATCTTACATTCGAGCCATCGCTTCTCATTTAAATGTCCCCCTCATCAACATCACTCGATGCTTTCGAGAACAGGAGCGAGTTGAGAAAAGCCTGACGGAAGCGTTTGACACGGCTGTTGCCGCGGCACCGTGCATTGTGTACATTAAGCACATTGAACAGATCATGCCCAAGTCTGGTGAAGCCTCGCAAAACGAGCAGCACCAAAAGGCATTTGACGCCCTCCAGAGGCAGATGGAGCGCCTCGCGGCGCAACGCACACCGGTCATGTGCATGGTGACGGCCACGCGGCAAGACGACGCCTATCCGGCCCTCTTTGGCCCCGACATGATTGAGAAGGACTACCAGCTGCGTGTTCCTAATGTCAAGGAGCGCCACGACATTCTCAGCCACATTCTGCACGACAACACCGTGCACAACGAGGTCGACCTGTTGGACGTTGCCCGAAGGATGGACGGCTGTGTGGGCGGCGACATTGTCATGCTTGCGGAAGGGGCCACAACGAACGCTGGCCTACGCTTGGCGGCTGCGAAAGACGTGGACCTCGGCCGCCCCTCATCAGACGATCAAGATCCAGACACGGAGGGGACGAGGTCGATTCTCCAGCCAAACCCAATCACGCTCGAAGACTTCAATGTGGCACTGGCAGACTACACCCCAACCCTGCGGAAAGAAGGCTTCACGGCCATCCCCAACGTCACCTGGGACCAGGTCGGCGGCCTCGCCTCCGTCCGGGCGCAGCTCAGGCTCTCCATTGTCGGCCCCATCACCCAGCCGGAGCTGTACGCCAAGTTCGGCCTGGCCCGTGCCGGGGGCTGCCTCCTCTGGGGGCCCCCGGGGTGCGGCAAGACGCTCATCGCGCAGGCCGTCGCCAACGAGGCGCAGGCCAGCTTCATCCTCATCAACGGTCCCGAGCTGCTCAACAAGTACGTCGGCGAGTCGGAGCGCGCCGTGCGCGAGCTCTTCACGCGCGCGCGCTCCTCGACGCCCTGCATCCTCTTCTTTGACGAGTTCGACTCCATCGCGTCGCGCCGTGACTCGGGCGGCGGCCAGTCCGGCGGCGGCGCCGGCACGCGCGTTGTCAACGCCCTCCTCACCGAGCTCGACGGCGCCCGCGGCCGCGACGGCATCTACGTCATCGGCACCACCAACCGGCCCGACATGATTGACGAGGCCATCCTGCGCCCGGGCCGCCTCAGCAAGCAGCTCTTCCTCGACCTGCCCACCGAGGCGGAGCGCGTCGAGATCCTGCGCACAATCTACCGCAATCGCCACGTCGGCGCCTCCGACGAGGAGCTCGCGCGGCTCGACGACGTGGCGCGCGACGCGCGCTGCGGCAACTTTTCGGGCGCGGACCTTAGCGGCCTGCACGAGAGGGCCGCCGAAATCGCGCTGACGAGGTTCCTGGACAAGGGCCACGTGGAAGCAACGGGGGAAATCAAAATACAGGACTGGGAGGAGGCGCTGAAAGTGACGAAACCGAGTGTGGCGAAGCCGGAATCGTTCCGGAAGCTCATGAGAGCGAAGCAGTAGACTTGATACCATAGATGAATTAAGAAGAAGTTATACTAATTTCTCCCTATTTCTTTCCTATTTTTCCTATTTCCCCTATTTTCCTTTATTCTTCTTATTTCCCCCTATTTCTTCAATTCTTACTATTCCTCGCTATTTAAATAATGTCTCTATCTTTCTTAAGCAGGGCAACATACCTACTACCACATATAGAGAAGTGTTGCGTGCCAGCTAAAGCGGGCATGCCAACGGTCTCAGAGTACAAGAGCAACGGCTTCTTGATCATGGCGGGCTAGCGACGACAGCGGGACGATGCGCGTTCTGTGGTGTTGGCTTCTATTTTCCGTTGACCAAGCTTTGGTCATTAGTCGAGTGTTGGGGAACACTTCGGCTACGACATCAGCCAGATCTCTGGATTGCTTGTCGGCGAAGGGTTTCGGCAGCATTTCGTAGACCACCCGCCCAACGGCGACCATGATCAGAAGGTCCTTCCTCCGTCCATGTTGGCCTTCTACATGAGTCCTGGCTGCTTCAGCGGCGCATTTTCTGTCGCCTTGCAAGATCTGACCCGGCCCGACCTGATCGACAGACGCCAACTAGTGCGTTGCAGTACTGCCGCCCAGCTTGGAAGACCGACGAGGAAGTATTATGTTAGGCGTGATTGTGATCCTCGTTGGTAATATCATCCAGATTCTGGCAGCAACTCGAAGACTTGGCTCATGTGCAATCGCTCCGTCGCCGGCTTCAGAATAGGCACTGTGCCTGTCGGTGATCTCATTTTCCAACCTGAGTCATGTTCGCGTGAATTCCGAAGCCGACTTGTGGCATTATTTCATCCAATGATTGCTATTGGCACACTGATGGGGGCGATTTGGACGTGAACGTTGGTCTGCCATATCCGCTAGGTTCCCGGCCTGGGGTCGTCACTCACATCAACAATAGTATCGACTGTTGAAAATTGAAGCCGAATTGCGACTTTGTTTTCACTCTAGTAATATATCATGATTCCTATTACCACCGAGTCTAAATCACCCTGAAAGCAGTTGGTCCGGAGCTGAATAGCGTGTAGTAGCTAGAGGAGCCGAGTAGCGCTCTACTCAATTGCCCACGCTCCATCTCCCGAAACTTGCCTCACTGCGAATTACACCTTCACGAAAATTGTCATCTAAAATATATAATTACGCGAGCTTGCTCGCAAAGAGGAGTTTCTGTTTAGAGCTTTGGGCGCGCCGTCGTCTTGGTATTGGCGCAAACCCTCTAATTGGTCTATAATACACTAATCGCCGGCATTTTCCCATCCCGTCTATCAGAAAATAAAGTCTTTTCACATCATTGGTACAAATACTGTTTTTTTTCGCAAAGCAATTTAGTAGATTCGCTTATGCGGTAGACTCCTTGAGGTAGCTGTGTGGCGCATGTTAGTATAGTGTCTGCAGGTACAGTGTATCGTGACGTCACTTACGCAATGAGGTCCTTGCGGTCCTTCTCCTTCTTGAGGCCGCCAAAGGCCATCTTGGTGCCGGGAATGTACTTCTTGGGGTTCTCGAGGTAGGCGAAGAGGGTGTCCTCCTCCCAGGTGATGCCCTTGCCCTTGTTGGCGTCGGTGTAGGCGTAGCCCTCGACGGAGCCGGTCTTGCGGCCGAAGAGGCCGTGCAGAGCAGGACCGATCTTGTTGGCACCGCCCTTCTCGACGGTATGGCACTGAGCACAGCGGGTCTTGAAAAGGTTGGCACCCTTCTTAGCGTCGCCTGTAGATGTGAGTTAGCGTTGCTGTTCAATTGGGTTGCTTGTCCGTGTGGCTCCTGTCGTGTGATACCCGTTGGGCGACGACTGAGGCTGCCAGCGTTGCTGGGCTGACGTGGCGCAAACGGGCGCGTCGGCGTGCGCGGCCAATGCAAGTCGACAGCATGGATGTGCATTCCTACAAGGATGAAGCGATTCTCGAGTGCCAATCGTAAATGACGCAGGGCTTTTGGGCCGCTGTTCCTTTCATGGCGCGCGCAATGTTTCAAGCCTCGGCTAGGAAAGCTGACGCGTGCGACATTTCGCTCGCTCAAGAGAATCGCCTTCGTCGGAAGAGTATCGTGCACCGGGCAGCCGTAGAGATTCACCGAGCTGCCTCTTCGCCAGCTGAGCGCCTCTTGTTTGCCGCCTCACGGGTTCTCGGAGCCAACGGGGACGGGGTCGAAGGGGAGTAGGCAACTTACCACCAGCCATTGTGATGAGGTGTGTAGGAGAAAAAAGACGTAAAGTGTCGTGAGTTGAAGCGTGCTCTGCAGAGAATCCAAAAAAGAACCGCGCGAGGGTATTCTTCTTTGGTAGACGTTCGTGGGTTGGATTGGTTATTAGGTCGTGGTGGTTGGAAGAAGGGAAAAGGGAAAAGGGAAGCAGGATTGAGCAGGAAAAAAAGTTTATGACAGCATGTGGACGAAAACATGCTAGTCCGCCCCCTGTAGGCGGCCACGAGCACTGGAAATGGCGCTGTAGCACGGGTGTTGCGGTCGCCACAGCCACCTGTGGCGGGTGCGCCGGTCACATTGGGGCCGCGCTCGACCAATCAGCGGCTGCACATTACACAGGACTTATTTCTGGCGCCGGGGCGGACCCAGTTGCCAGGTCCCAACGCCGAGCAAACTCCAACCCGACTTTACCCGGCCATTACTGTGCCAGCATGACCTGTTTACTGGTACTGCCAGAAAAATTGGGCTGCCTCGCGAACACTCCAAACAACCTTCTCAACTGCTTCTGCGTCCAACTGGCCTGGTTGCCATCTCCACTATTTTTTTCACGTACAAACAGAATCCAGCTTAGCGCCAACCAGCAGCCAAGTGGAAGAGGAATTTCCTTTCGCCGCGCTCTATCGTGAAGGACCTCATCTCCTTTTTGAACGTCCGCCGCTAAACAGGGCTGTTACATCAATTTACGCCAACCATGGCCGCCTCCAAGAGCGTCATCCCGCGCTTCTTGCTGCCCCTCCAGAGCCCTCTCTGGCGGGGTCTCCGCGCGCCGCCCGTCTCGCAGCACATTCGCGTGCGCTACGCCTCGTCCTCGTCCTCGTCGCAAGCCGACGGCAAGCCCATTGTGCTCGAGAAGCCCGCCAAGTTTAACCCCCCGTCGCACGGCTCCCGCCTCAAGAGCAAGGCGCTCCCCAAGCACTACAGCCCGCCGCTGAGCGAGGCCGAGATCAAGGTGCGCAGCCAGCGCAGCTACCCGGGCATGATGGCGCCCGAGGGGTCGTGGCAGCACTGGTTCTGGCACAGCAAGCTGCTGCACACGTTTATTACAATGGTGCGCTTTCTCCTCACTCGCAATCTGCTTTTAATCTTCTTGCCGTCGTACTAACAATCCGCAGGGCACCCTTCTCGCCATGGCCATCTACACCTTCTTCATGAACTACGCCTACAACTCGCCCTACAAGGAGCTCGTCCCGCCCACGTCGACGCTCTTCACCGACCCGGGCTACTTCTTCGTCGCCTGGAAGGAGGTCATCCTCTCGCACGAAAAGGACAAGGCCCTGAAAGCCGGCGAGCACCGCACGCGCCACGTCGACGATGTCGCCAAGCGCCGCTATTACATGAAGGCCCACGGCATCGAGCCCAAGGACCCCGTCACCATGGTATTTGGCAAGGGCGATCAGCGCTCCGAGGCAGAGATTGAGGCCGTGGCGCTAGGAAGAGAGATGCCGGAGAAGACGCCCGAGGAGGAGGCGGCGGGCAAACGCAAGAAATGGTTTGGCATCTTCTAGCCGACGCTCGACTAGCCATGTGTATTAAAGTGTACGATATACTATCTCTCCATAGCGGTGCATTTACATTCATCTTTGTCGTTGTGGTAATAATTCGGAGTGACTTTTCATATGAATGCAACGTACATTGTCTCTCCACACCAGAACATGCCGTTTCATTTCCCCATTGCGCCACAGTAGTCGTTTGTGCATAATCGTCCTGTTCTCTGTCTCGTAAAATAGCTATTCATCCGTACCCATTCTTCATACTTCGCTTACTTGGAAAACTGAAAAATATCATGATTTGTTCATTTACATTAACGCCAGTAGCGGATCCGTATATACCGACACGCCGTCCATGCATCTTTTCCTCTCTATGGCTCTCCATTCTTTACGCCAGCTCAACCCCCTCCAGCCCGTCAAGCACCTCGTCCGCCACACCACCCTTCTCCAGCACCTTTTGCGCAATCTTATCCACGACGCCAAACTTGGTCCCTCCCAGCGGCGCCTTCCACACGCCCGCCACTGGCCCCGTCTGCTGCTTCGTCGGCGCCGCATTGACAGCCGTGTGAGGCACGCCCGGCGGCGTCAGCCTGCTGGGCGGGTCGACCGTCCTCATCGACAGCAGTCTCAGCTCTCGCCCGTCTTGCGCCTTTGCGCTCTGCACTTCGGCCACGGATACGGCCAGTGCCGTGTCGGCCACGGCGAGCTCCTCCCTCGCGGGGTCGAAAATGACATTGTCGCCGATTGCCACGACGAGTAGCGTAATTGGTGGTCGCGCAGTGGGTGCTGAGGAGTTGTTGTTGTCGCGCGGGTATAGGAAAGTAGACGCGTCCCAGTCATCGTCAAACATGGGGTCTTCATCACCTTCGGATTTCAACCGCGGCAGGCGCGTCGATAGGAGCGCGAGATGTGTGGTGAGGGAGAGCAGCGGGAGGGGATACGACAGCGGCGGCGATATCAGCAAAATCTGCAACCCAAATCATCAGCCATCATTCATCAGTCATGAGGGCTAGGCACGGAGAAACACTCACATCAAGGTACAAACGCCAGTGAAAGCGCCTGTTGATCCACAACTTTTCCGCAAAGTCACCGTCCGCGAGGAGCGCCTCCCTCAGCATCTCGGCCAAAAACACCGTCGCGGCCTCATCGTCCCTCTGGCCCGGAATCTCGACCGTCATCTCCAGCCAGTCCTCCCTGCCCTGCCTTCTCTTCTCGTCCGCCTCGGCTTTCTTGCCCGCGCGCTGCGCCTCAACCGCCTCAATCGTGTCCTCGGCGCCGACGTGGGTGTCTACGGTGCGCTCGATTTCTGCCTTGACGCCAACAATAGCCTCCGTGCCGTCGGCAAAGCACACCCGCGCGCTGCCGTTTGTGCCGGGCAGGATGCCCGTCTCGGCGGTCAGCGGGCGAAACTGGGTCGGAGAGCGGCCGTCGGGCCGGATGGGAGGGTGCAGCGAGAGGGAGCTGTGCAGGTAGGCGAGCTCGGCGGGAGAGAAGAGCGCTTGTTGAGTCGCCATGGTGGCGGTTGGCGCAGCGTGTATGGCTTCGGTCTAGAGTTCTGTGCTGATGGTGTGCGCAGTCGAGATCGTCTGAAAATTATCTGCTTCGGGGTGTATTGGACGGGAAACGAAGGGTATCGTATGCGACTGCGTTGTGTTGTTTGTGCAATGTTTGTCCAAGTTGGTCTAGGGTGGTCCAAAAGTTTTCGGAAAAGTTTCGATGGAGCTGTCCCAATTCAGATGGCGCTATCGTTGGCGCGGGGCATCGCATGTTGGTGCAACAGATGCTCACACGGACCGCACCGATACCTCTCCATTTTGAAGTAAAGAAAAAAAGAAAGAAGCTCCAGGATGAGGGGACAGATTTGGGGTATATATTCCCTTGAAACTAACCCCTCGCAGTTCGCATAAACGAGAGGCTAGGCCTGCGCAACTCACAAAAGGCGAGCACGTCGCTGGCAACCGGGCATGGGCCTAGCAAAAATAGGCGCCAGCTGGCTAGGCGCTGGTTATTAGAAAAAGAGAGAAATTGTTCGTCGGTCTGTTTTCTTGGCTTTTGGGCGCAGCATTCTGATGGTCCCTGGACCGGTGGAGCTCAGCCCTTTTTCATCTTATTGACTTCAAGTTATAGCCCGCCTTTCACAAAGCAACGCAGCACGCCAGTCTACTCGAAACCCTGTTCGTGTGCGGTTGGAATGGACCCCAGCAGAAACTGTTGTATAAAAATTCTGGGCTGCTGCGGCCTGGAAACCGACCAAGTGCGGCCAGCCGCGTCAGTTGGAAGCTACGAGGGAAACAAGGTATATGAAAAGAAAGGGGGCAGGAGGAAAGCAAAATAGTTTGGGCCCATTCGACTTCAACTCTATCAACCTTTCGCCACTGGGCTTGGGGCCGGAAAAGACTGATGCAGCGATGATGCACCGACTACCCGACGAATTGCTCTGGTGCATTGGGGAGTACATCCGGACAGGCTGGCACGGCCAAAATGACCTGAATTCGTTGATTCGCTGCTGCCGTCACTTCCATCAGCTCTTCCAGCCACTTTTTTACGCGCAAATTTCCCTACATCACTTTTCGGACAGGTCGCCCGGCCTCGTCATGCGTATCTGCCAGGACCCCAGCCTGGCCAGACAGGTCCGTCGGCTAGACCTAGCTTGGTACGCTTGCGAGGACTGGGGGCCGGAAAGCGATGGTCGTGATGCGGACACCAAGGCCGCTGCTGCCGCCTTTTGCCAGGATGCGCTGGATGAAATTTTTGGTCCCAAGGACGAGGAGGACGAGGAGGACGCGGAGAGCGAGGAGGATGGCGAGATGAGAGAGGGGAATGACGTGAAGGAGAAGGAAGACGATGAGTACCCGTGGTGGAGAATCTTCGAAAACCGGTCCTATGACGATGATGAGGATGATGATGAGGACGAGAAGGAGGGAGAGGAAGAGGGCGAGGGAGGGGGCCAGGGGGGGGACGAGGGGGAGGATGAGGAAGAAGAGGAAGAAGAGGAAGACGAGGAGAAGAAGATGAGAAAAGAGTGGGAAGAGCACCTGATAGCCAGCGCAGGAATGTGCGAGGAAGTCTGGTACTCGCTGCTCCTCGTCCGACTCACCTGCCTCCAGACCATTAGGTTTCACCATTCTTCTGTAAGAGAGCCAGAGCTGATGCGTGATGTCCTGGTCAAGGCCGCGCGACGCCAGCGGCCGTTCCATCAGGAGGGCCCCCACCCCTTTGCGCACCTGCAAGAGGTTCTGGCAGAGACCGGCTGCGGCAATGATTGGATCGAGTCGTCCTTTTTGACGCCCTTCTTCACTTTTCCCGCCGTGCGGACGGTGACGGGCACCGACATTGGAGAATCGCACTGGGATCCTGACACACTGGCGCGTGAGCTGCGTCCGGCGTCGTCTCCCGTCCGGGAGATTGACTTTTACAGGGTTCTGTGGTGTCGTGGCCTGCAGCACTGGCTTGCCGCGTGCAAGGAGCTCGTGAGCATTTCCATCATGCCCGACCTGCATCGGGAAGATCGCGTGTGGGACGAGGAATATCTGCACTTCAACATGGCCGAGCTGCGCACTGCTCTCCTGCCCTTCACCGGGACGCTGAAGACGCTGCGCGTCCGGTATGGGTACAACTACAACAATGTGGTCGTTTATGAGAGGCGTGGCCATGAGCGCCCTTTTGGGTCGTTTCGCGACTTTGCCGCGCTGGAAGATCTGTCCGTCCGCCACGACCATCTGGTCAGCCTCCCCGAGGTGGAGCGGCGTTGGGCCGGCCGGCCGCCGCTGAGCGAGACGCTGCCGCGCTCCCTCGCGAGTCTGGAAATCACTGACATCGTGCCTGGCGTCCACCTCGAGCTGCTCTCGGATCTTCTGTACCTTGTGCGCCGGAGCCATCTCTTCCCCAAGCTAGAACGGCTGGTGCTTGTCACACGGGAGGACGATGAGGAGCAAACGGGCGACGCTTTCAACGATCTAGTGCCTGAATGCCAGGCTGCTGGTGTCTCCATGACGGTGAAGAAGGGCGAGTTTCTCGTCTAAGGAAGGGGTCAAAAAAGCTAGTCTGTGACTGAGCAGGCCATTGATGACATCATATTCCATCCGATGGCCCCTTAGTAACTGGTTATTCATTCTTTGACTCTGCCTGACGCTTTAGTTACGAGCTTCTGACCGCAGCCTTGCTGTCTGCCAAGCCTAAATTTCCTGTTTGAGTCTGAAATATTGAAGCAAAAACAAGACGAACTGCAAGAGAGCAGATATTGTACGTTCTCTGATAGCAATCATTTACCATTTCTCCACGTACGGCCTGATGTCGATTTCGTGCGTAAAGGCAGCGCGAGGTTGCGTGTGCAGAAACCAATACGACTCGGCAATCTGTGTGGGGGTGATGATACAAGTTAGAGCAGGGCCAAATATTCTTCTTCCTCTTTTCCCACTTACCCCGGCTGGGTCGATTTTGGAATCCGGAATGTCCTTGCTGTACTCCTTTGTCTTTGTCTTTTCGGTATCAATGACGCCGTCCATGATGACATGGCTGACATGCACGCCCTGGGGCCCAAACTCGCGCGCCAGAGACTGCGCCATGGCGCGGATGCCAAACTTGCTCATCGCAAACGCGGCCAGCCCGGAGCCGCCCTTGACCGAAGCCGTGGCGCCTAGCATTGGTTCATATCAGTAGCTGTTTTCCGAGGCCTTGGCACATCGCACACGAAAAGATAAAAGAGGCCTGGCTTTGCTTCTACTCACCTGTAAAGATTAGAGTCGGCGGGTACTGCTGCTTCTCCTGCCCCTTCATCAGCGGCAGCGTCGCCTGCGCAAAGTTGTACGCGCCCTTGATGGACGGCTCCAGGCTGTTCATAAACTCCGCCTCGCTCTGCTCCAGAAACGGCCTGCGGGTAAACTTGCTCGCGACATTGTACACGGCCGCCGCCACGACGAGCTCGTCGCCGCCGCCGAAGCGCTCGCGGACCTTGTCCATGGCAGACGCCATGCTGGCCTTGTCGGTGACGTCGGTCGGGATGCCGACGGCCGAGCCGCCGCCGTTGACCTTTTCAATCTCGGCGACTAGGGGATCGAGTGATCCCTGCGATCGGGAGAGCAGCACGACCGGGTACGCCCGGGCGAATCGGCGGGCAATGGCGGCGCCCGTGCCGGGACCGGCTCCGGCGATGATTGCAATCGGCTTGGCCATGATGAAAGTAATCGAGGGTTCCTTGAAGAGTGGTGTGGAGGAAGCGCGGGTTAAACGGCGTCGACGTAAAAGCCGTTTACTTTTTTTCAAGGCGTACAAGTAACGTGCGTACGCTGCCGCAGCAGAGTGTACTGAGTTTAAGCGGCGGGGTAGCAGCAGGCACACGTCTATGACGATACTGGTAGCTCGGCTGCTTAAAGATCGGAATGAAGCAGCAATACTGTCTCGCTGGGATCCGCAGCAGAACTTTAAACAGAGCTGTACACGTTTTAGCCTGCTAGCTTGCCGTGGGGTTGCAGACCCTGGTTGTCGTACAGTGTGCGCCTCGGATGATTGTATAAATCGATCAGCTGTAACAAGTAGGTATATATTTCATTTTTTTGCGCCTCTTTCTCTTTCTTCTTTGCTACGACGATGTTGTGCTCAAATGCTGTCTGAGGATGTGAAGGCAAACGTGATTCACTGTAGTCCAGCATACCCTATACTTCAGCACGCGTATCTCAAGACAGTCGCGGCGTTTCGAATCACCACCAGAGTTTATTCATCATTAAAATGACCTCGTTTATTACAAATAGTTGTACTACGAGTTTTCATCCCCGGCGCATGATATCTATACACAGCTTTGGCGGCGTGTCTGTGCCCATGGCGCCCACCAGCTCAGCCATGCGCGCCTTGATCTTGGGCCAATCATAAATGGTACAGTCGTCCCAGCCTACCAGATCCGACATGCTGTACAAAAGTGCAGGAGACGGCCCAAGGACACGAATATCATCCATGTCTACGCTTTCCATCTCGGCCAGCGTAGGAATTCCCGGCATGTTGGCGTCAAAGAGCGACCCGTCGATGCCATCTTCATCCGAGTCTTCATCACCGTTGTCATCTTTGAATCCAGCCTCGGGTTTGTTGACGTCTCGCTCCTCAAGCACAGTCTCTCTATCAATATGCTGCGACAAGCTCACATAGGGTGACTTGTCCAACAGTGCAAGCACCGTCTTGTCAAGGGGATCCCAGCTCAGCGTGGCAGGGTCGAGAATGTACTGGGGTGCATAGTCCATCTTGTAGCGCATCTTGGGGCAGCTGTGGATGTAATAGCCTGGGTACCACCAGCGGTAGCCTTGTTCGCGGGCTAGCGCAATCTCGTGCAGAGCACCGAGCTTGCCCGGACTGAACTTGTGGATGCTCTCGTCGTACAAAAAGTAGACCGAGCTTACACACTGCGGCAGCAGGTCAAGCACGCCAACAGCGACCAGTTTGCCATCGAGGCGGTAGCACTGATGGTAGGAGCCAAGGCGCTTCTTGGTGCCGTCGGGACGAGTCTCAGTGTGCCGACGCAAGGGAGAACTGCAGAGGAAGCGAGCAAACGACTTTGGTGTGCGCTCTCCAGGCCCCTCCTTGTGAATGACTCGTTGGTAGTTGTCGAATACGGCAAACTTTTCTTCTGTAAAGTCGTCCTCTTCCAGAGTGACTTCGAGTTTGTGTGCAGGCTCTGGCGGCGTTTTCAGCTGTCCGTATTCTGCTTCATGAATCCGCTCCAACAAGTCGAACTCATTGTTTCGCCTTTTGGACTCTTCCTTTGTTTTTGGATACCGTCGGGATGATTCTTTTGCGTATTCGTCGCCGAGCACAAACGCATTGAAGCGGTTTATGGTCTGCCTCTGATCTCGGGTCGGCTTAAACTCTGTCGAGTCTAGTCGGATCGTGTAGTGCGGACAGCAAGAGTCTCTCTGATTAGGACGATACATGAGCTTTCCAGACCGTCTCCAATAGCGATCAAGCAGGGTCTGGTAAAAGGCCGGACTCAACGCCGAGGCATTGGCATAGTAGGAGATGCCTACAGGATGTCAGTTAGCTGGGCTGGACAGGCTTACATGCGCCATACCACGCGCTTGAGCACGGTCAGCAGGTATGGTATAAAACTGGAAAAGGTCAAGTACGTTTAGGTGGCCGCCGGTCTTGACCGGAGCAATAGCCACAATGAGATTGGGAAGCATAGCCTAGTTGAAGGATGCATTAGTATCAATCGACATGATCTGAGGATATATGCCAGACCGAAGCTTCATGGAAGAATGAGGCATGTGCAAAATGACACTGCGGTGGATATAGTCCGGGCCGTGGTCGGCTTCGCTGGATACGGGCTGCCGGCCGGTAGAGCAGACTAGGACTGAGAGCAGCCCGGGGGTATCGGCCCGGGAAAACAAGTGGTTGCAGCTAGTGTGGGCTTGCCAATAATGGAAAAAGAGCAACAGAGCAAAACAAGATGGCGTAAAAATGGCGTAAAACAAGACCAAGCTGCGCACGCGATGCGGCCGGGGCAAAGGCCGAGTCCAAAGGCGAGCCAACAAGAGGGCTGTACAGGACCACGTGGGGAAGAGCTTGCAGGCAGCCGGGGCGGAAGATGCGGTAAAAAGCAAGCCAGAGGAAAATGACCTACCTATCGGAGAGACAAGCTCATAGGCGTCTGTAAGTGCGCCATGGGGCGGGAGGTCGACGAATTGCATGGCGCGTGGCGTGCAAGTCGGGCACCGCTACTATCGACGTGATGGACGGTGCCTGAAAAGGCAAGCCGTTGCGTGAAAACGGGCGGTCTCTGCGCTGGCGCTGACGGATGGACAGGTGAACGTGACCAGCTAGCCAGCTGCCAGGCACGTTAGAATTGGAAGATGGACGAGGGCGGCGTGGGCATGTCCTGCGTTGGTGTGGTTGCAGTTGTGGATATGTTAGTGGTGACGGCGAGGCATGGGAGGAGCTGTCTCGAGGCCCAACACGCGCTATGCCGGAGGTGAAAACGACACGTCCTCGTGCGCGGTGGATGCCGAGTGGTGGTTTATAAACGAGGGCTGGGGCGTGCCGCAGACTTTGAGCAAGAGGCTGCAGAGCAAGGGACGGAGCGACAGCGAGTGAATGGACGGAGCGGTGATGCTGATGGCAATGAGTCGATGCGGATGGTGAAGCTGGGCGGTGCAAGACTGGCAGAACTGCGCAGGTGGTCAGTTGGAAGCTGCTGAGCTTCATGTGCGAGGCAGGACACTGGCGGAAAGTTACAGGCGGCTTGGGACGGTAACAATACACCAATGGGCGCTGTAACCCGCTCCAGCAGCAGAAGGCCGTAGGTACCTACCTACCTAGGTAGCAGGCTACAGGCTACAGCGATGCGTGGATACCCCGCCTTGCCTCCAAAAATCAATCAATTACCCCGCCATGCTTCGTGGAGGGGTCATTTGCCCAACCGTGACTGTTAATCCCCAGCCAGAAATAAAGACCGGGCCTGCGTTCCGTGACAATATATCACAGCGCAGCACTCTGAAAGATGACTTCCCTGTGCGTTACGGCACTTCGGCATATGATACGACAGGAGGCATGGCTCCAGTCTACATACACGTGCTACTTGTATGTGCGAGCTCAACGGCCGGCATGCGACATGCGTCGTGAAGCTTGTCGTTTGTGCAGAAAACCTGCATTCCAGCAAACCAGTTGACGAGCTTTGACCTTGATTTCGTGCATCGATATTTGGTCCCCGGCGCCAGCTGATCATGCTTGCATTCATGGTTGCGCAAGCCGTGGCGTTGGAACGGGTAGGACAGCTTCAGTCAAACCACAGCGACCCCAACTGCTGCCCGATGCTGCCCGCTGATCCTGCCATGGCAGAAAAATAAAAAAAGAAGAAGCAATCCTGATTTACGTTTACGAACTGACGCCCCTTCAAAGCTACTAAAAGTGCCACACTTGAGCGATTAAAGTGGCGGTGTCGTGATGGTGTTGCGATGGCCTTGGCTTCGGTTTCTGTACCAGCGCCGTGGGTACACACAGTCATGCTCGAATGCCGTCCACGTCGAAGCTTTCTAGAAAGAAGGCTGTTGCCACATGCAGCCACTTCTTTCCGACTCGTTTTCTAATTTCAGCTGCACCTTTGCAGTAACAACTTCCTTCTGACCACCACCTCTCCGCAACCACAGCAACAACCTCCCCCGGTGGCGCCCCCAGGGATCTGGCTTTCATATTAGGCTCGAGTTTCTTTTCCCACGCCACCGCCACGCTAGAGTCCCCGTGTAACCACACGAGGATGGTCTGGGCGGGCGCAGAAAAGAATGCCACGGCAGCTTGCGACGTAGGCAAGTAGGCTAGCAAACCAGGCTAGCTCGCGCCCCCCCCCCCCCCCCCAGTCACCAAGCCCGAACCCTTGCCCGGAGGCGACGGACGAGTTGCAAGCATCAACTCAAACTCGTCTTGGCCCCTGCAGATTGCATCGGCAAACCTGTCCACTTGGCCTGCATGCGTTCGAGATGGACGGTGGCGTCGCTGGAGGACAGGGCCAGCTGCAGCGCAGATGCCACCTCGGTCAGCGAGATGGGCTACTGTAGCAGAGACGCGTACTAGTTGATACAATTCGACGTGTTCATATCCATATTTGCAGTTGCGAAAGTAATAACGGACAGAGAGAGGCATGTCGATGCGGATTGCCTTGTTTGGCGCTGAGACAGCCGTTGAGATGCAAGACATGGCGTGGGGGGTGAGTCGAGGCTGTACTGTACGACTTGGCACTGTAAGCGGCCGGGTGTCGTGTAATACCAGCAAAATGATTTGATAGAGCTGGGCTATAAGTAGACTGCGCTGCCTGTGCTACACACGCAGCGATTCCGCCGTTGGCTACATTTTCATACCCGTGTAGCCCTGCTGCTCCGCTGCCGTCCAAATTCTCGAGAGGTGCGTCATTATTGACGGCAAGACGACGCCACGGGGGCACGAAAATCTACGAGTGGGAGCTGCCCACGTGCGCGTGGTGCTGGGGGCGTCGTAGAGGGAGGGCATCGTGAATCGCTGCCCGCCGTGCACCCGGTGCAAGCCAGCCGTCTCTTTATTTTTTTCTCTCTCGCTTTTATTGGTTGTGCATATGTTTCTAATCTTGACAACCTTAGCTTTCTCAACATATTAAACAAATCGTCTCATGATACCAAGAAAAAGTCGTGAGCAACCGGAACAGGTACAGGCACCGAAGACCCTCTGCCCCTCCGAAAGCCCCTAAAGCAACGACTCCACAGCGCCTGTTCCTCTTACACCGCACTCCAGCCGTCTGCTTTTTAGTATCAGTACCTATATACGTACGCCACAGCATCGGGTGTGTTTGACTGTCCCAAGGACCGGAAGAGTCAAAAAGCCACGAGTCTAAAATCAGAGTCTAAAAGGTCTGCGGTGGTGGATTTGGAGTCTATTACCAAACAAATATCCGTACTGACAGCGCAAACACAGTCACCTACTCACAATAGGTAGGTGCTTGCCCACTATAACAACTGCAGCTGCCCCCGCTGTCCGCTGTCCACTGTCGTTTGCCCACTGTCGCTGCCCTGGCACTGGTCGCCCGCTAACCATCCACAGTACCCTTCCCTCACCCAATTTTTTTCCTTTCCCTTTTCCTCCTCCTCTCACCAACTTGCCCTCCGGCAGTCCGGGAATCTTGCTGGACATCCTGCTCAACTCTTCGAACAAACATACTCTTCCTTATTCGAAAAACCCATCATTGCACCATCATCATGCAGCTCGATAGTCTTTGATCGCTTCCTGCGCATCTAGCACGTCGCAATCCCATTTCCCGGCCTTCCTTCGGTGTTCTCATTCTTTTTTTTTACTACGCTGAAAGTACCGCTGCCGGGCTTGCTGGGTGTTGCGCCATAGCTGCCAACGCAAGACATTCACCACCACCGCTTCCCGCTCGAAACGACACCAACACAAAACACAATATCCAACATGTCGGGGTCAAATTCTACAGAGGCCAACGGACGGTCCATGGAGTCGCGAGTTGGCAGAAGTAAACAACGTAAGTCGTTGTGGTCCCCTGCGTCACCTGCTGCATGCAGCACACCCGCGCGCATGGCCCTGGTTAGGAGTCACAGCCCGGGCACCAGGCTGCGCTAGCACATTTGTGCATGCATCCATGGGCCATCACCCTGCAGCCGAACTCGCAGAAGTGAATCGTATTTTTCGATACAATTTCCGAGTCTCGGATGCTGGACAGCGCAGCGCAACCCGCCACATGCTCGAAACTGTCCCGCTAACGTGTGCAGGCTACAACTCCAAAGGCTTCAGGCTCGTCGCCGGCGTCGTTCCCCTCTCGCCAGACCAGGAGTACGTCCTGCTGATACAGTCGACCCGCCGCAAGGGCTGGGTGCTGCCCAAGGGCGGCTGGGAGATTGACGAGTCGTGCCAGGAGGCGGCCGTCCGCGAGGCCTGGGAGGAGGCCGGCATCACAATCGAGGTCGAGTTTGAGCTTGGCACTATCGAGGAGCTGCGGCCCCCCAAACTGTCCAAAGACCAAAGCCAGTACCACTTCTTCCAAGGCACTGTTGTCAGCCAGTACGAAGAGTGGCCCGAGAGCCACAAGCGCGAGCGCCAGTGGTTTACCTTTACTCAGGCCATTGAGGCCCTCTCGACCCGGCCCGAGCTGCAGGAGGCCCTGAACCGCTCTGCGATAAAGAGAACGTAGTCTTGAGCAATCGTGCGCTCAATGACAATTCTTCGACTCACCGTTGCCTGCTCATGACTGCAAGGATGTCACGGCCGCCAAACAGGCCACGATTGCAAACATGACGAGCAACTTGCTTTCACCCAGTCAACCCTGCATCACACGCAGAATGACTACCAAAAACAAGTACATGCATTGGTTACACGGCGTTGTTCGGCGGAAGGGCTTATTTATTTACTGATAGATCTGGGGGCAAAAAGAAATGGCAACCATAGCCCGTCACAGGTTGCGGGTAATAGCAATTCCCATCTCCTATTACATTTTGATTTTCTCCTCTCTCCATTGGCACGGAGGCTCGTCTCTCTACTAGAGTGGGACCTTGAACGCCAGGTACTGAGAATTAGACTTTTCCTGTCAACCTTTGGCCCCTGCGTCATCGAGAGGGGCATGCGATTATTTTTTCTTTTCCTACTTGATAGATGAGACGAAATAATAGAAGAACCCGAGACTTGCTGCTGGCTGCACGGCACAAGCTAGCCAGCTGCAAGCAGCAAAATGCAAAATCAACGAGCCATTTTAGCTCATAGGTGTCGTGGCGTACCCCTCGGTCGAAACAAATGGGGATTCGGGGACAAGTCGCGTGAGGAACGGGCGGCCCTGGGACGGCGGCGAGTCAAGCACCTCGGCGCGCCCTCGAGCTGGACCATTGCCAGGCACACTCTGCTGTCCTACAGTGCAGATACCAGCAACTAGCTCAAACCTACACTCTTGCGTTGACAAATGGTACAAGCCACAGTAAACTGCCGCGAAGCGTGTGGCAGATGTAAAGCCAAGTCGAGGTATTGTACGGTACATGATTTACTTGACGAGCTTGAAATGAGTCGTCTATGCTTTTGTAACAACTCCAATCGGCAACTTCGATCTCTTGATACCGTTCGCAATGCCCCGCCAAAATGGACCTACTGAGTAAAAAATGAAACCCAAAAATAGGCCATTTTATTAGTTCAGCGATGCTGCGCTGGCGTTGTTTGCTTCACAGGCCCGCAAGCAGACAGCTTCACGTGACGCTGCGCTATCGATAATCACCACACGCCCGCGCCAAACAAGTAGCACTCCCAAGCCTGGGACCAGGATCCGGATCCCATACGTATCCGCCAAAAGCAACGACGACTTTCTGTACAACCCACCTCACCACCATACGATGCGACTATAACGACAATTCGCTCCACAACAACCAATCTACACCACAGGGCTGCGCGCATCTACGCGAGGAGAAAGAATAAGAACGGGGATATCATATACAGAGAGAGGCTCGACAATACAATGGAAAACCTCAGCATCTCGGAGCCGCCGCACCAGGGAGGGGGCGGCGTGGCGGCGCCCGCGCAGCTGCCGCCGCAAATGTTTACAACGGCGGCGCAGCTGCTCGACCTGACGGACAGTATGGATCTTCCTTGAGTGACGCTGATAGATGAGACACAAGAGAGAGGAGACGAATTGCTGACAGAGGTGGCCCTTGTGTAGAGAAGCTCATGGTGGTGTTGCGCGACGGGCGTAAATTAGTCGGTGTCTTGCGAAGCTGGGATCAGTTCGGTATGTTGCCTTCTTCACTCCTATACACGCTCGCTTGCCCTTTTCCCAAAGTCGTCGAGAGGAGCCCCTCTTCATAAAAGCAGCAGCGCTAACATGAGAGGATGTCTCTTTAGCCAACATTGTCCTTCAATCCACCACCGAGCGCATATTCGCCCCCCAAACCACCACCACCACCACCACCACCAAAGCCGACCCCTCCTCTGACTCTGACATTCCCGCCGCCGCCCCTCGCGGGCTCTACGCCGACATCTTCCACGGCATCTTCCTGGTGCGCGGCGAAAACGTCCTGCTCCTCGGCGAGATTGACCTCGACAAGGACGACCTCCCGCCGGCGGGCTTCGAGCTCGGCGCCGTGGACGTGGTGAAGCGCCTGGCCGAAGAGGCCAAGGCCCAGGAGAAGAGGCGCGACAAGACGAGGGGCAAGAAGCTGGCCAAGCTGGGCTTCGAGGGCGATGGCGCGGGCGAGATTGTTCTCCTGTGAGGGGATGCGGTGCAGATGAGGGGGGTTTAGAGCTCATTGATTTTTGTTTTTGTTCTTGGTAACGATGAACAGCATAAACAGGCCTCGGGCAGAATATTGTGAAATGCCCTGGATGGCTGGCCCGGTTGCTTCTCAGATGAAGAAGGGATGGGTAGAAGCTGGTTTCGAGCTCATGAATGTGCGATGGAATAGTTCAATTCATAAAGCGCTTACGAAGCACATATCATCAATTTGTTTGCCACCTTGACGGGGCACTACTAAACCCGGGCATAAGTACAGACTCATCTCGGCAGAGGTTGTAAATTAGTTGTAGCTAGAGGGAGAGTGCCTGCGCTTCTGCAGTATTGTACATGACCGCCATAAAAAACAATGTCGCTAAATCAAAACGCCAGAGGGGGATATTGCACCAAAATCGCAAGGGGGAAAACACTGCTATACAATACACAGCCCACTGCCTCACCGTCTCCGTCGCTCAAACATGGGCATCGGCGGCGTCCCGCCCGGATCCCGCTGGATGCCACCCAGCAGCCAATCCGTCAGCCCGACAACCTTGGCGCCCATCCCACGCTCCCAGTCGCCGCCCTCTTGCGCCGTCTCAATCGTGTGCGTCAGCACTCGTCCCTCCTGGTCAAAGTCAAATATGAACAAGCCCGTAAACGCCTTGTTCGGGTCGCCGTTGGCCTCGCCGCCCCTGGTGAGCCGCAGCGAACGCGCAATCGCCGCGCCCGCGCCGCCGGGTTTCGTCGTCTCGCACCAGCGCACCACGAGCTGGTCGGCAATGGCACCGGTGCGGCGCGGGAGAAAGGTCAGCGGCTCCGACGTCATTCGCTCGGCGAGAATCTCGAGCCGCACGTTGCCGATGAGCGGCACGCGGTTCCAGGCAATGGGCGAGGACCACAGCGCGGCGGTGTAGGCGACGCGGCCAGAGACGGTGGGCAGGTGCGGGTGCGTGGAGGGGAAGAGCTGCAGGGAGATGTTGGGCGCGAGGATGTGCTGCGGGAGCGGCGACTGGAGGAGCGTCGGCATGCGGTCCTGGAGGATACGGAGGGCTATGCGAGTGTGTGTTAGCTTGCTGACGGCAACTAGGAGGTGTTTTTGCAAATGAACGGTGATGAAAAGGGAAGAGACATACTCTTGCCGAGCTTGGCCTTGTTAGGGTCAACGGGCTCTTGGCTCCCGTTCAGTGGCATCCATGTATGCCCAGTCGCTTCAAAGTACGTGGGTGACGGGAGCGAGGAGGAGCTCGTGGTCTTTGTCCGTGTCTCGCGCGAGATGCTCTGCACCTGCGCCTTGGCGTGGCTGTAGCTAGCTATGCATCGCGGCCGTGACGATGATGTGGGCAGGCGGCGCAAACGGGCCTTGGGGAGCGACTTGCACAGCGGCGCCGCCATGTAGTTTGGAGCCGGAGTATTTTGGTATGGTGTCAGCGTGTGCGCATGGATATCTGTAAATGATCAAGTTGAGAAATGAAAAGTCGACAAGTGAAAACGCCTGCGCTGTTGTATGATATTACGGTGCATGAGAGATGTGTAGTTGGGTGTTGGAGAAGATAAAAAAAGTTGGGTTCTGACCAACATAAAAAGCTGGCCCGGATTGGCTCGTTTTGCGCCCTGGAAGAGCGGAGCTTTGAGGGGAGCTCTAGCGGCCGTAGCTCCAGCTCAGTGACCACCGACCACTGGCCAGCGCTGCAGTGCCGTCATGTCACCGGCTTTGCTTTTTCGGTGGATCCGTTCTGGGCAACGGCACAGTGGGTGCAACGTCCAGCGGCTGTAAGTGTGGCATGTCAGGACGTCATGTTTTCTTTGTTGGTCTCGGTGGCGCGGAGGGTTTGTTTTGGTTGGTTCGACTATGTATGAACCCTCAGCTGCTTCTCTGGGATTACCTAGGGAATAAATGAGTTCTGAATTTCCAGCGGCTTTGGCCATTCTGGCAGTGAGACATGTGTGCTCGCATGCCGACGAGATACCGATCGATGCGGTGATGGAAGGTTTCAAAACAATAAAAACAATAATACACGTTCAATAAAGTCAGACCAACAGCAACTTGCAACCTATTGCCAAGAAACTGATTCTCTGCGTCATGCTTGTAGCTCGTCATCTGCCGTCCCCAGCTGCCCAGGCACACCGCACTAGCACAAGCCGCATCACATGCAGGTCCCAACAAAGACTCGCTGGCAGACGGAGCCATCAAGTCAGCGCGATCCAGTGCAACTGTGCTCTCATATTAAAAGTCACATATGTACCTGCCAAGATCAAGAATCCCTTTTTCGAATTTAAATACCACTTCTGCCTCTTGTACCACTGGCTAGTACGGATCACCCCGCCATCCCCGCTCCAGCACTAAACAAACAGCGCCGCCGACCACCAAACAGTGCCTTTCACGTGACCCACTGGCCGGCACCACCATTGGCCGCCTGCCTGCCTCGCCTCTGCCTTGACCTGACGTACGCTACCTTACCACGCCTGGCCATCTCTCGCAACCTCAACACCAGTGCTTCCCATCTCGACTTCTTCTTGCCAAGCCCACCTCGTCGCCGCCCGTCGCCATCACGTCGAGCGCCGCCACGCAGTACCCTCCCGTCCACCTACCACGACCCTTTTCATTTTTGCCTCTTCGAGCCGCCGACCGTCACCATGAACCCTGAGTAGTACGCCTAGGCTCCACCGCTCCGTGCGCTGTCCCCTGAAACCACGAACGCCATACTGATGTTCGACTGCAGAGTTGCCCAAACAAAGCGAGGAGTGAAATCGCGGCGATGAGAACTCACCATTTTCGGCCTTGTCACGCATCTTTTTCTTCGCCTCCAGGATGAATGACAAACGCGCCGACAAAGGATGCGACGCCCGCAGAAATGTCAACAATCATGGCTAACAAGGCTCGCCCGCAGATACGACTACCTCTTCAAGCTCCTTCTCATCGGCGACTCTGGTGTAGGAAAGTCTTGCCTGCTGCTTCGTTTCGCCGATGACACCTACACCGAATCCTACATTTCTACCATCGGTGTCGATTTCGTACGTCCCAGCCATCCCCCTCGGACCGAGGACAGGGGAATCTTCTAACAGACGCGACAGAAAATCCGCACCATCGAGCTCGATGGAAAGACGGTGAAGCTTCAGATTGTATGGACTCGATGTGCTGGACACGCGTGTGGGAGATTGCTAACCGAACGCAGTGGGATACCGCCGGCCAAGAACGCTTCCGCACCATCACCTCTTCCTACTACCGCGGTGCCCACGGCATCTGCGTCGTCTACGATGTGACCGACATGGACTCCTTCAACAACGTCAAGCAATGGCTGCAGGAGATTGACCGCTATGCCACCGAGGGCGTCAACAAGCTCCTCGTCGGCAACAAGAGCGATATGTCCGATAAGAAGGTTGTCGAGTACACTGTCGCCAAGGTACGACTCCTCTCCCGCGTCGGAAACGACTCAGCTGCTGCTCGACATCCACGACATGCCACTAACAAGCGCGTAGGAATTTGCCGACTCCCTCGGAATCCCCTTCCTCGAGACCTCGGCCAAGAACGCCAGCAACGTCGAGCAGGCTTTCCTCACCATGGCCCGCCAGATCAAGGAGCGCATGGGCACCACAGCTGCCAACAACACCAAGCCCAGCGTACAGGTCGGCCAGGGCCAGGGCGTCGGCAACAACTCGAACAACAGCTGCTGCTAAACGAATGTGTTTTATGAAAGCCAAGAGAAGCCTCCCCGAGGCGCCAAGACATGGTTTGACGAGTATCTGACGGAAGGACAAAGAGAGAAGATTAGTTGCGCAAGGTTGTGGATAATGTGGACAGACTTTGTCATGACTCTTCATAGTTTTCCGGGTTTCTGTTTTTTCTCCAGCTTATTTTGTTTCCTACCCCCCAACCTTTCTTTGTTGTTTTCTTCACCGTACCCCGCAAATCTCCCGCCGCAACGCGTATAGAATCGAGAATTACATCACTTGCCTCCCGAACCTTGTGCCAGAAGTAGACCAGACAATGTGTGAAGAAAGCAAAATGGGATTATGATTTTTGAAACCAGCTGGAATGAGGGGGGGCTCATGAGAAGAAATTCGTTGTAGGAAATAACACGCTGGCAATATTTGTTCACCTTGTTGGGATATGAATGAGACGGAAATCATAAGAAGAAATGCGCGTAGGAGATGATACGATTGTAGCATTTGTCCAACTCGCTGGGATAGGAAATGAAGGGGGAGCCGTGGGAAGAAATGCGTTGTAGGAAATAGCATGATTGCAGCATTTTCTCACCTGGCTGGCATTATGAGATGATGACTCAGGGTAGGGATGCCAACCACCGATATTAAATGTAGAGAGAGATCAGACATCACCGATATATCCAAGGCTGAAAAGAGAGGGAGTTGTGCTCTAAGCCTATGCGCAGGGCGTCGCATGATCAACTGTATATAGACAATACTCCATGAAATAGCATCATCTTTTCAACTGAAACAAAATTGCCGCCGATTCTCCCGCAGCCAAACTCTCGCTATTAGCCGCCCATGCTCCTCACATCACAGGTGGGGAGGACCGAAAGAGTGTCCGTGTCCGTCTGTCCGCGTTTCAGCCCGGACGGTGCGCCCGGTTGCGTCCCCACGCGGAAAGCAAAGTTTATATTTTCCGCCTGCTAATTATAGATGCGAAGAGACGATGGAAAAGTAAAGTTAGAGTTTGCTAGGTGGTAATGTGCGTCATGGCCACCTTGTTTCAGTTGGAGCGAAGGTCGTTGAGCTTGTGAACGTCTGGTCTTTCCTTGCAACCAACTTAACAACTCTAACCCAAGACAGCGGGCGTGTTCTCGTGCTCAATTGTCACGCGAAAGCGATGGGAATTTCTCACGGAAAGTGATTAAGATGGTAGATGATAGTTATTTGCTAACCGCCTTCTATAACTCTATACAGACTGGTATTTCCCAACGAAAAATATATAAAAAAAAAAATCACCCAAGCGCTCGCAAATGGTGAAATATCGCCCTGTAAATGAGTTCCTTTCCCCAGCCTCTTTGCTTGGAAACCCCGACAAAAGAGAAATTCTTCTTTGGAAGAAGAAAAAATGAAAGTAGTTTTACATCCCATAATTATATATTACCGCCCTGTATTCACACACGCACACGCACGCCTCTATCATGCCATCATACCCAACACCTTGAGCGCCTTTTGGGTGCCCGGCTTGGTGCGCCGCTGCTTCTTGCCAAACAGGGGCATGAGCCGCGCTTCCTCCTGGTCGTAGTCGCTGTCCTCGGCCGGGTCAAACGTCATGATGGACGCGCCGTCGTCGCCGAACCCGACGGGGCTGTGCATGAGCGTCGAGCCCGCAATGGACGGCGTGTCGAGGAAGCGCGGCACCGGCGGAAGCAGCGACGATGTCGACGGCGGGCTGAATGCACGGCCCGACTGTGGTGTCGGCGGCATCCGTCGCATGTACGCAATGTGCGTCGTCGTGGCCCTGGACGCTGTCGAAAAGGTGCTGTTGGTCGTGCGCATGGTGCTATTGCTCGGCTGCCGCCGGAGAGTGCTGGTGGCGCTGGTGAGGTTGCTGCCGCTGCTGTTGCTTCCTCCGACGGCGCTCACGCGCATCGCGCCGTGCTGGCCGCCAGCTGCTGGCGCTGCTGCTGCTGCTTCGGGGCTGGGCGTACGTGGTGCCGGCGACGGGGACGTGGTGTAAAAGTCGTCAGTAGTAATGGTCCTAAGCGTCATGGGCTTGCTCGAGGTGGGCGGCGTCGTCATGCTGGACGGTGGGGGCGGCGCGAGCACGGATAAGATGTTGGCCGAGGGTGACAGGGGACTCTGCGGGCCCGTCGTCTTGGGAAAGGCAGACAGAGCGCTCACGCGGAGCGGCGCGGGCTTGGCCTTGCGTTTGATGGGCGTCTTCTGCTTCTGCTCGGCTGATGAATCGGATGGTGACGACACTGGAGCAAGGGACTGAGGCTCGCGCATAGGCAGCGAGCTCGCAGGTATGCCCTCTGGCGCAGACTGCGGTCTTTGAGCCACGGGCAGATTCCAAACAGCAGCCACAAAGTCGCCAATGTCCTTGTCCGACGCCTCGGACGTGAGCAGAAAGTTGGCCTTGGCCTTGCTGAGGTCGCCGTACGTTGACCGGCTGGACAGCGACGAGGAGCGCTTCGAGTAGACAGACGTCGACGAGCCACCGCTGCCCGAGCACGAGGCGGCGGACACGACGCTGCCGCTGCTGACGGAGCCCTCGCGGACGTGGCGAAACGGCAGGCTCTCGGGCTTGCTGCGGGCGTCGACGAGCTGCGCAATCTTGACCAGGTCCACGCCCGCCAGCTTCTGGATGGCGACGACGGTGGCCAGGTGCTCGGGCGGGTACTCGAGGATCAGGAAGCGAATGTCGGCGTGCACGGCGAGATATGTCTCGAGGTGCGGCAGCATCAGCGTCGCCAGCAGGGGCGGGCTGGTGAAAGGGTTCTCGGCCGTCTGCGACGCCAGCGGCCGGGCTGTAAAGGCCTGCATCGTGTTGGCGAGCAGATATCTATACTCTGTTGTTAGTGAAACGTGAACATTGATTTCATACATGAGCCGACAGGGCGTCATACCGAAAGTCTAGGCGGGTGCAGCGAGCTGAACCAGTCGGCTCTGTGCCAAACCTCTCAATCTGGCCGATGACACGCGCCGCGTACTCGCGCTTCACGCCACTCTGAAGACCAATCGCGAGAATCTGCTTGAGTTGGTGGCCGCCACCGGCAGGCAAGCTGCTCGTCTTGCGACTGCGGAAGATGGGCCGCCAGAGGCTGTCATCGTCGTCATCGTCCTTGCTTCTGCTGCTCGGCAGCAGCTGCGGGAACTGGAACTGCGGCGTGTAGCCTCCAGACGCCGGAGCGGCGGTGGCGACTGGATAGCGCTGGCGGAGGACGGCGCGGATCGAGTTTTGCACGCCAATGGGCGGCTGCTTTGGCTCGACGTCGATTTCGTGAATCGTGCTATCGAGCTCCTCAATCACTTCCTTTTCCGTATCCGGCTCGAGTTGCTTTGGACGCTCTTCGGGGGCGACGACTTCTTGCGAGTCAGCCTCCACGCCTTCGTTGGGTGGCGGCGTCTGCGCCGGCGTAGGGGGACGCAAGATGGTGACGGTGGGCTCGGAGACTTTGCTGGGCTGGGCCGCCCCGTAGACGGGATTGATGTAGGCAAAGGGATCGTAGTCGTCCATGCTGGGCAGTGCCTCGGCGGCCATCTTGACAGCCGTCTTTGGCGTTCCCTGCTCCTCGGGGTCCTGCTCGGTGCCTGCCGTCTCGGGCGTGGTGAGATCCGCGGTCCCGTCGTCATCGGTCTGCGAGAGCGACTTGAGCGATCCCGTGCTGACCGTGCTGACGCTGGAGCTTGGAGACAGGCACGACGACTTGCGCATGTACTCTTCGCGCATGGCGTTGAGGGCCGACTCAAGCAGAGGCTGTGGTGTAAGATCCGATCTAAGATACAGAACCAAGTCTTCCATGCGAGGGAAGATGGGCTCATACTCCTCCGAGTCCGACGACTCGTGGGGCTTGCTGGTAGGTGCATCGCCATCGTCGTCAATGTATGTAGACTTGCCTTGCTGCCAGCGACGCTTCTTGCCGCTGGGCACAGGCTGTAGCTTGATGACGGGCCGTGTGCGCTTGACGAGAATGGTTCTAGGACGATTCATCGTGGACGGCACACGCGTTAGGGTAGACGGCATGGTGTCGGCCGTCGACGATGAATTTTTTGGTGTCGACGCCAGATTCTCAGTGAATTGGCGCGCTGGGGTATTATTATATTCAGGTGGTGTTGTTTCATCAATGCTCGGCTCGCTGAGCTTGGGCTTATGCGTGGCGGTGCTTCTACCCACCGCTTTGACGCCCATGAACCCATCCCCACGCACAGACGTCCGCATGTCCAGCAGCGACGCTCGCCCGTATTCCACCTTGCCGAGGGAGGAGCGCATGCTAAACGCGTCCGACATTGGGGAGATTGTGTCGCTGGCCAGGCGGCGGTGGGTGCCGGCGGTGACGGTGCTGTCGCTCTGCGACGTGTTGACGCCGCCCTCCAGCGTGGAAAAGGACCTGGCTGTGGGGAAATCGTCAAAGCCAAAAACCGGCGGCATATCCCCGTGCTGATCATACTGCACCACTGAGAAACGCGGCGTTTCGTGAAATGGTGACTTGGCCAGCCGCTCCGTCGTGGGCGTGCAGTCGTCGAGCGACGACTGCCCAAAGACGAGAAACGGCGCTGCGTCCCCAGACGGCGTGTCGGCGTAGCCGTAGAGCGGCAGGCTCGACGAGCGACGTATTGTGAGATCCAGCTCATTCGACACCTGCAGATTGGCCGTCTGGCGGTCCAGGGCATCGGCGGCCCGCATCGCCCGCGTGCTGGGGTCCGACGACTCGTCCTCATCTCCGAGGCCGGCGGCGTAGTAGATGGGCTCTGAATGGTGACGCTCCTGGCCGGCCTTTGCAAGACCGGCGAGGCCATGACGAATGAGGCGACCAAGCACAGCTTCTGCGGCCCCGCGGTCGCCCGCTGTTTCGTGGTGCATCAAAGCTTTGAGACATAGCGCATGGGCACTGGCCGCACCGCCCTCCAGAAAGACCAGGCGACGGCTGCCCTCCTCCGCACTGCTGCGTTGCAGAAACGTTTGCGCATCGCGATGCCGTCGTTTCATGGCGGTGTTGATTTGCCTGAGGTACTGGACAGGGTCGAAGACGTCGAGAAAGGAAGCCGGAGTCGGTATGTAGGTGTCCAGTGCAGGAAGAATCAATATCTGCGAGTTCGCTGGGAGGAGCCGTAGCTGAGTAGAGACGACCGTTTTGGGGCCCTCAATAGCCACGATGGCCCCTCGACAGGACGTCATTTCCACCATTTCGAAGTTGGTTGCGCTTTCGCACGCGGTGGTTGTCTGGCCCTGGCAGGTAGATGTCGCCTTGTATGCACTCGGCGTAGAGCTGTAATTTTCGCTTTCGCGGGACCAAATGTCTCGATATCACACTGGGCCGCGATACTAGGACATGTTGGTTTTTTCTCGAGACCGTAAGCCGTAGGAAGGCTGGACGGTTGGTTTGGCTCCTCACAAGCGCCGCCGTGTAAGTGCGCCGAGACGTAATGAGCAGCAAACCAAACCACCAGCAGGTCGAGGTGTCGTCAAGAGTTGGGCTGTTGGTGAGACACGACAGGAACAGCTGCGACAAAAAAGAAAGCAGAGGGCGAAAATCTTCAAGAGACAATAGACCCGACCGTTGGTAAGAAAAAGCAAAGGCTGCAAAAGGGACAAAAGAGATGACGGCGGGCGGTGCTAGTATTATGATAAAATGAACCTCTCTCCGCTAGCACAAGAGGCGGCCGATCACTTGAACCCACCGGCTTGCAAGGATGTGCCCCGTCGCACTGATCAGCCCAACAGCCAACATTGGGCAAGAAGCTGGACCGAGCTAGGAGCGAAAAGGGTCATTAGACTCACGACCAAGGGGGCGGGAAGTGGTGTGGGCAAGAGAGGCGGTCTCCTTTGGACGACGGGTGGCCGGCGAATGGCGCCGTTGCAATTCGCAACTACTGGTAGACACGGCACTCTGACGCTGCATAATCGGTTTTGCCAGAGTGTAAAAAAAGGGTATTCTCGCCCCCCTCACGGGATATGCGCACGGTGATTCTTCACTCTACCGGGGGAGGGGGGAAAGCTGTGATTAGCCCGGCATTCCGCGAGACATCTTCTCCAAGGATTGTAGGCAATGTGTCCAGGGACCCTCGATAGGGGGCAACTGACTCTCTCTCTCTCTCTTTCTCATGGTCTCCGGGAGGTGGGAAGCGCGTCATTTGCCCTTTGGGGGCGCTGCAGGGAAGGGCCTTTGACGGGAAACACGTAGGTGCATATGCGTGTGTATGTTGCGGGCGCGCGCCTCTTTGGTCCGCCTCGAAACAAACTTGCAGATTTCGCCTGCCGGGTTCTTCTCCAGTAATTGCATTGTCCCTGCCACGAGGCTCAAGGCCGGCGTGCAGGTTAGTTACCAAGTTGGAGCCTCTAGAGCCGTGCTAGGACACCGGGGCAGGGCGGCAACGCGCTACAACGGGCTTGCATCAAAAGTCTACAGCACATGGGGAGTATAGACTTGTCGTGATGGCCGAGTTGGCTCAGAATGCAGCCCGGGTCGTCTGCAAGATCGCGGAGCCTCCGCCTTTTCGGTCAAGGCCTCGCATCCGAGGCATGCAAATTTGGAATCTGGAACCTAGGCTATAGCTGAACAGCACTGATGCAATACCTGTCATATGTGATTGCCCAGCCGGGCCCAATGAGATGGCGCCTGTAGGTCGTTCGGCTGGGGTATTATTCATGCAGGGGAGAGGAATATCAATGTGTGCAATTGGGTCGGGTTACGCCCGTTATGGCCCTGGCAGCCTGGCCATGCCCGACGAGATTCAATTTCCACATGCAATATAGGAATTATATCGATTGACATTATTTTAGCGTGCGTAGCAGCCTTTACGGGCCATTTCTATCCGAGATCCTTTCTTCACCATGTCATTCGATTCTCTCCTTTTTTTCTCCTGTCTCTTCACGTCATCGCTTTGGTTGCTTCCTAGCGTCCGTGCTTCTGGCCACCGCCGCTCTCGTCAGCTTAATAACTCGAGGCTTTCGGGCTCATTCAGCACCAAGGAAGCCACTGACTAACAGATGAGAAGAAAAACATAAAGCAACCGAGGAAGAAAAAAAAAAAAAGAAAAAAAATCTGAAACCGCGATTGTGCAGAGAGGCGGGGGCCGGTGGACTCTCGAGATCGAGACTCTGGGTCCAGCAACATTTTCATTTCATTTTCATTCTCTTTGTCGTCTCGGTCGAGCCAGGACAATCTTGACTGCTCAGCTCCCGCGCGCGCTCGCGGCGCCGTTCGCTTCCCATACCTTTTGTGTGCCTCTGGCGTAGTTGGACCACGGCAGTTTCGTGTGCAACTGCCCACGACGATATGCAAGCCACGAAATTAGCTGCCACGAGGAAGCTTGTGTGACTGGCGGCTGATGTTGGATGCTGGACCGGTGATCTTCAGAGCTAACAATGTCACTCTGGCGAGGCGGACGGTGTGGAACCTCGAGCGACAGAAGAAGGCAGGATTGACTTGATTTACCTGCGCAGCCTTGAACCGAGCTTGCTTAGATACCAAGTCGCCTCATGTGCTCCGAATCTACACAATTGACAACCAGCTTTTTGCTTACCGTTGATCTATCAATCCTGGCAGTTTACTCCGTTCAGAGTCAGGGGTCAGAGGGCGACTGCGGTCGTCAAGAGTCAATCTCGCTACCGTACCCACGAGGCTGTGGAGAAGTTGCGAGTGCTTGTCCACTGCTTGTCCCCTGTGTGTCTCTCCTCCTGTGCCTCGGTGATTTCTCTTCTTCTTTTCATTGTTCTTTTGGGGGCCACACGCCGGTAGACTTCTCCATGGACGTCGACGTCGAGAATCCGGAACGTTGTTTCCAAGGACATGGTTTCTTTGAGATGGTATATCTGGTACATTGGAGGAGCCCTATGCTGGAGATGTCCAACGCCCGCAAAGTGTTTGAGGCCGGGCAAACCAAGCCCAAAAGCCAATCAGCACTAGGAACATCAGCCTCGTTTGTCCCATGTGGCTGGGCTCTGGTAACAGCAGGCGAAAAAGAAAAAGAACGCTTTGATGTTTTCCCACCACCTTGCCCTCTTTTTGCACATTATACCCACCTTCTGCGCGGTGCCATGCTCTGTGACAGGCAACAGGGGTTTACTCCCCCCCTTTCTCCAATTAGACGCCCGAGATTCCGTAGCTCCTCTTGTGGGATTGTCCACGGGGAAAAAAAGATGGAGAGGGTGACAGTGGTCGGTGGGCAGACAAAGGCAGATCCATCTCCTTTCCGTTCAAAGTGTGGCGTCCGAAGATGGCTTTTTCGCTGTCCACTTTCCACCTCGATGATGATCGGCATTAAATAAATTAGCATGTAGAAAGAACAATTAAGAACGCAAGCCACCGACAACAGGTGAGTTGAAGGCTCCGGGAGCGGCTCAACAATCCAATCCTGCCTCTCCATTATTCCCGGCTAGCTGCATCGGCTCCCAAGCTGGTACTTGGCACCATATCCTACCGCTGTCAACTTCCGTGTGCACAGTTTGTTATTTTTAGAGTGCAGGGCTCGGAGCTGAGTCAAGACCTTTTTGCGCATCAACGCCCATTTGTTTCACGGCATGCATTCTTCCGTCGCGTGGTACCATGTGTCTAGCCGCGGTATCCCAGCAGCATGAAGCAAGCAGAGGCAAATCCGTCGTTGTGTGGCGTGCCTGGCATGGTGTTATCTTCTGCCGCTCTTCCCACTGGCAAGGTCTAGCTCAACGGGCACGAAGCTCGGCAGCTAAAAAAGTAAAGGGCCAAGCTAACTTTATTTGTTCCGACGTTTCAAAGCCTGGCACCCGAGAAGCCGGTAAACAGGAAAAGGCATTAACTACTGGTAGTCCCAATTGTCGGTTGCATAAATGACAAAAGTTTAATTCTCCAACCGACCAGTAAACTACAGACGATCAAAGCCTTGGTTTTCACCGAGGTCAAACTCTTCCAGACCGCTAAGTCGCATTTCGACAGTGCACATGTTGATTTACCCGCACGTCCCTCTTGGGTTACATTTGCACCCCCGTCATGGCACGGCGAGCCCCGGCGAATTGAACCGGAGCCACAGGGCAGGGCATGTTTTCCAAGGATACTAGTAGAGGCGCAGGTACCAGCAGTACCAGTGATGTTCTCCCTAGCCCCGGTCGGCGAGTCTTCGTTCTAGATACAGAGGCAAGAGGGCACGTTATTATGCCGAGATATGGAGGGAGCCCTGCGCTATAATGACCGATCCAAGACCCCCCCCCCTCCTTGGCTATAATAAGATGTCACGCTATTTGGCTATTAATCACACTCGGCAGTTGGCCTGCGTCTCCACGACGTCGGGGAATTTGTGGACGAATTGACTGGCTGCTGCTATTCATGGGACATCGACGCCTCTTGTGCTCGACCGTGATGACTCGTGCTTCCGTTTCCGAAGTTTTCCGTCACACACACACACACACACCCATTCTGTGTTGGGCTGATTGAGGAAATCCGGAGGCGAGGACAAGAAATCGCGCATGGTGAACCTTGTTTTGAAACGTTCAAGTTATGGATCCAAATGCGCGGGAGAGAATGACTTGCATTGTCTTCCCGTCCGGCCCCAGCCTGCACGGGTTGGAAATCTACAGAGTTTCTCCACTGGACGGGCGGCCAATGGCAATAGTAGGGGACTGATATGGCAAAGGTCGTCGCAAACAAAGTGTAGATGCGCGGCAGCCTTCTCCGAGAGGGCTCCGTGTCGCATGAATTTGAAGATGCAACGTTCCGTGCTGTTTGTGTGATTTCATGCGAAGACAAGATCTTGCAGCATCGCCACGGCTGCGCAGTAAAAGTCCAGCCGTTGATGACTTGGACACTGACGCCAAGAAGGCTCTTTGATCCATATATTCTATTCGTGTAATGTGAATTCCGCCATCTGTCAAGTAGCTACTGTGTCTCAGACGGGAGGGACCAGCCATTTCAACCGTTGTTTGTGCAACCACGGGCAATGTTGTCCTTCGCGATGGAGAGTACGGCCATTTTACTCCGTCCATGCGTTGAAGTGGCTTTTGTATGAAGTGGCTTTTTGTATTATGTACGACCAACGACCCATAAGTCTCGCTTCTGGAAGCCTCGATGTCACACAAACGGGAGCTCAAACGGTCTACACCGAAAGCTCAGCTCCGCTGATATCCGAAGAACGGTTTCATAAGCCGAGGGGCTTGTATTTGCATGTTAATCCATACATAGACCAAGCGGCTAGAACCTAATCAGCCATCAGCTCGGCCAGCTCCGCCTCCTCTTCCGCAGTAAGCATGCTTTCGCCCGTGTCCTCCTTGACCTCCTCTGTCTTGCCCGCGGCTGCCCTCTCCGCCGCCTCTTGAATCTTCAGGACCGTCTCGTCGAGCGCAGCCTGCGCCAGTGGCCACGTACGGATCGTGCCGTCGATGCTCACGCTGCACACCCGCATCGGCGCGCCCGTGGCCGCACTGCCCAGCAGGACCAGGCCGGTAATCTCCTCAAAGTGGCCCTCGAGCGTTGCGTAGAGCTTGCCCGTCGCGCGGTCCCAGACCTTGACGTGCTCGTCGCGGCCGGCGGTGACGGCCCAGCGGTCCGTGACGACGACGGCGCGGACGTAGTCGCCGTGGGCGAGCGTGTCCTCCGTCTCAAAGCTGCGCGCGCGCGAGAGACACTTGGCCGTGCCATCGGCGCTGGCCGTCCATAGGTCGACGTCCTCGCCCGCCACGTCAAAGTTGAGGCAGTAAACGCTCGTGTCATGCTCCTGCACCGTCAGGCGCTCAGCGTCGGGGCGGGCGTGATACGCTTCGGCGAGCTGCTCGGATTCGGTGAGCGTGATGCGCCAGCGGCGGATGCTGGGGTCGCTGCTGGCGCTGACGAGAACGAGCGCGTCAGGACCGCTGAGGACGGGGTCCAGGGCGAGATGCTGCACAGCCAGCATGGTCGTCGCGGGGTCCTGTAGCGTGTGTATCCGGCGACCGCTCTCAGCGTCCCAGACCATGATCTTCTTGTCAGCGCCGCCGCTGATTAGGATCGGCTTCCCTGATAGTATGCCGCCAATGACTGTCTTGACAAAGTCGCTGTGACCGCTAAACTTGCGTTGAGGCTGAGCCGTGTCGACATCCCATGACCAAATGTCCTTGTCCCAGCAGCCTGCGTACAGTGTCTTGTTTTTAACACCTCCGATAGTAAGGCAGGTCACAGGAGCCTTCGGGCCTCTGTATGTGGTTTTTGTTTCAGTAGACTGGGAAATCTTAGAATTGCCGTCTCTTCCAAGCAGCGCAACGAAGCTCACCTCTAGGTTGACGCGTCTGCAAAATCCTGCAGACTCGGCGATGAATATTGAGCCATTAGGGTCAGCAGGATCCGGGATGGCCGCTAGAATTTTAGATTTCATAGAGATTGGATCGCCATTTTTGTTCCCAGACTTTGTTGCCTTGCGCGCACGATTCGCAATGTCGGCGCTGAGGGCGACGTCAGTTGGCGGTGACGATGGAGGGGCGTTGGTCGGAGGAAGCTCACTCAGATTGGAAATAGTAATCCGGATTGGAGGTCTGCATGCTGGATTTAATGACGGGGCTCCCCCTTGTGGCGGTAGCTCACAGATGCAAGCGACACAACTCCGAACGAGACCTCGAGGCTGCTTTTAAACTTGTGATTTGGAGGATGCCTATTGTGTTCGCCAGGCTTCCAAATTCCATGCCGCAGCATTGGACGCCTGTGGCGGGGTGGCGGGGCAGCTTCAGGCAGTGGGCCTAGGCAGCTTCGACACAGTACTAACAGTAACGACAGTCAACGCGAGGATAGAGATGGGAGATTTTCAATCTTTTTACGATGCAATCAATATTTACCCCTTCCTTTCGACCAGAGAAGCCTTTGAAGGAGTTGGGTGCATACCTCGCCACTCCGCTGTAGGAAACAAGAAGCAGCAAGAAGACATTGCAATGAGACAATATGTGACAGAAACTGTAGTGAGAAGTTCTCGCATTATTTGACGTGGGCGGTGTCATGCTTGTATATGCACTTGAGAGAGAGTTCTTGGGGAGTTTTACATCTTTTTGAATTACCGTCAGCATTTTTTACTGAATTACTACGATTGATGTGCGTCCGACATGATGTCTGCTCTGGTTAATTGGCCGCCCACCAAATCACCTAGTCGTCCTTCCTCACGCTATGGTTTCGACGGTATGATAACTTTTCCAACTTTGGAGCACTATATAAAGTGAGTCATGCTTACGAGGATTTATTAGTACAATGAAACCCGACTTATACCATTCAGCAGTGCGTAAAGGTACCGACAAATCCTTGAGCCGTTGTGGCGCAACGCCACCAGCCACTGTAGCGCGCGCCGCCGTGGCTCAACTCATTTAGCCCTCTTAATCGAGACGCGTCTCGGCGCGTCTTCCGCGTGAGCCTGAAATCCAAACCCACCACTATGCCAGCGCACCCTCCCATTGCCTAGACAAGAAACAAAGCTCAATCAACATTGGCTTCTTGCTCGAGATACACTTGTTTACGATATCCTGTCGACGAGCTGACCACCATGGATTCGACGCTGGTTCCCCGGCCGCGGCCACGCCCAGCGCATACCCAGGGAACGACTCGCTGCGCCTACACGCCCGATGGCGGACGCCTCGTCACAGTCGGCTCCAACAACACGATTCGCCTATACACGACGGGCTCCGACGGCGAGCCGACCAACATTGACGACTGCCAGGAACAAAACATTGCCGTCGCCACCAGCAAGACCGACTTTGTCGTTGGCTCCGAGGACGGCACCGTCAGCCTGTTCTCGCTCGCCTCAGCCGGCTTCGAGCGCTTCCTTCTCCGCACATCGTTACCCATTCGCGACGTCGCACTCTCCGAGAGTGGTAAATGGTGCGCCGTTACAAGTGACGAGTTGACCGTCAAGATTGTCAACACGCAAGACACAAGCCGCGTGCTGCATCTGCGCGAACACGGACGACCGGCCCGCCACGTCAGCTTCGACCCCAAGGCCAGCGTCGTGGCGCTCTCCGGCATCGACGGCATTGTCTATATCTACTCGCTCACCGCGGATGAGCCTGAGCTTATCAGGCGAGTCGACGGCGTCATTGGCGCGCTCGACACCGACAGCACCGCCAGCTCCAAGGCCACCTGGCATCCTGACGGCAGGGCCTTTGCCGTGCCGACCCCGACGCGAGACATTCAAGTTATTTCTAAAAACGACTGGGAGAAGCAGCGCTGCTTCGAGAATGGCCACCTGGGAGACGTTACTGCGCTGGCGTGGTCGCCCAACGGTGCCATGCTGGCCTCAGCAGGCAAGGATGGCAAGATTCTGATATGGGAGACCAAGACGCAGAGTGTGCTCCAGCGCTACGACTACTCAAACGTCATTGACCTGTGCTGGCACCCGAAAAAGAACATACTCTCCTTCACTACCACAGACGGTGAAGTCTACATTTACCCCGACTTTCTCAGTGAGCAGTTTGCGCCCCTTCTCAAGCTCGGCCCCCAGCCAGCACCATTTATCCACGACCCCCTGTCCGAGATTTCCGGCAACAGACAAGTACCAGTTCCCAACTTCCAGAAAACCCATGACCTTCCCACCCGTCGGCGTCGCGAGTCATTTGGCAGCCTGGACTCGTTCCTCGGCGGCCCCAATGCAGAGGATGACGACTTTGTAGTCGACGACGACAATGGAGGCTACGCGCCGGGTCCGGGTTTCCTCAAGCGCGGCCGCGAAGATGATGAGACGTACGGCGGCCGCACAAACAAGCGCAGACACATGCCCCTCGAGCCCACCTACCACGAGTCCTTCCAGCCCGGCGCGACGCCGTGGCAGGGGAACCGCAAGTACCTGTGCCTCAACCTCGTCGGCTTCGTGTGGACCATTGATCAGGACTCGCACTACACCGTGACGGTCGAGTTCTACGACCACGAGTTCCAGCGCGACTTTCACTTTACTGACACGTTCCACTACGACAAGGCCTGCCTCAACGACCGCGGCTCGCTCTTCTCCTGCCCGCCCAAGGGCGACGACCAGCCCGCGACCATCTACTATCGACCGCACGAGAGCTGGACGCAGCGCCTCGACTGGCGCATCGAGCTTCCCCGCGGCGAGGCCGTTACGGCCATGTCTCTGAGCGACTCGTTCATCACCGTCACGACCGACGCCAGCTACGTCCGCGTGTACACGCTCTTTGGCATGCCGTACCGCGTGTACCGCCCCAAGAGCGCGCCCATGGTAACGTGCGCGAGCTGGCGCGACTATGTCATGACGGTGGGCAACGGGCCGCTGGGGCCGGACGGCACGACGCGTCTGCTGTACACGATTGAGAATGTCAAGCGTGACGAAATCTGCCAGAATGAAGACACTCTTGCGCTGCCGCCGGGCGAGACCCTCAAGAGCGTATTCTTCTCCGACAACGGCGTAGGTGCCCCTGCCATCGATTCTACAGAGAGGCTTTACTGACATGCATACTCTAGGACCCCTGCATATACGACTCTACAGGCACGCTACTGACGCTGCTGCACTGGCGCCAGCCCTCGCGCGCCTGCTGGGTGCCGCTCCTCGACACCAAGCTCCTCCCTCGCCTGGCCTCTGGCCGCAAGCACGAGACGTACTTCCCCATTGCCGTGGCTGACCACAAGTTTCACTGCATCATCCTCAAGGGCGGCGACAAATACCCGTACTTTCCCCGGCCCTTGCTTTCCGAGTTTGACTTTTCCATTCCTCTTTCCTCGCCGCCGAAAGAAAAGGAGCCCAAGCCGAAAAAGAAGAAGAAGCAGCAGCTGCTCGGCGAGAACGGCGAAGACCTCGGTGATGCGCTCAACGGCGAGCCGCCATCCGACGAAGAAATGGAAGACGACAATGACGACGACGATGATGGGCCGGAAGTCGAGGTCGAAGAAGCGTCGGAAACCAAGAAGCTCGAGCAGACATTCTTGTTAAAGGGCGTTCAGGCCGCGCAGACGCGGGACCTGGTGGACGCGACGACGGGCGCCCACGCGCAGCGCAGCCTGCTCGCGCGGCTGGAGCTCGAGTTGGACAAGACGCTGCTGCAGCTGCTGGCGGTCGAGTGCCGCGAGGGCGAGGAGCGCGGGATGCGCGCGCTCGAGATGGTGCGGCTGATGCGCGACCGCACGGGTCGCATGATGGAGGCGGCCGGCAAGGTCGCGGAGCGGTACGGGCGGACGGTCCTGGGGGACAAGATCCGCGAGGTGGGCGAGAGGAGGGTGGCGGGGGAGGATGAGGACGATGTGTAGGGATTGTGTATGTAAGGGGTATGGATAAGCCAGAGGGAGCGAGAAGAGGGGAGGGTGAAAGGGGAAAGTAATGGAGAAGAAAAACAAAAGAGATACGGCGTGTAGAGATTATGGTGGGATTACTTTATGTGGTCCAACGGGTTTGGATAATGAGGTTGGCATGAGGCTCAGGGTGTTAATTTTTCTTTCTTCCTTTTTATTTATTTTGCTACATTTGTTTTGCACCCAACATGAATGATGAAGATTTTTCTCCTTTTATGCGTGCTGTTTAAGATTCAGGAAACTTTAACGCGGATAATAATGTGTTTGGTGGAAGATTTGCAGCTGTGGTTTGGACCTCTTGTTTCGCGATACGAGGTTGGTCTTGCTTGCTTGTGATTGCAGCGGCTCTCTACTTGCTTGCGTTTTGTGAAACCAGCATTACCAGTCCGGGCACAAGCTTGTCACGCGAGAAAAGTTACGCTACTACTACATGTGCAATCCTTTGCCGAAAAATGACAGCCGAGGGAATACTCTTGGGCCATTTGCGGAATTCGGCGTGGTGCGCACAGAAGATATCGATGCGGAAAACGTCCAAGTTGATGCAGGGAGTTCCTTTGACAAGAACGTCGCCCCGCCAGCGTTGTGGGCACCGAGGCAGGTAGCCGACGCGTGGGGAAAGCGAAAGGCAAGGCACGGTCGGGTGGCTGGCTCAAAGACGTTTGAAAACGGTCGCTAGGAACAAGACGCGGTCCATGAGTGGCCAATCCCTATCATTCGTTACTGATAGTAAACGTGTGTCTGGGGTCGAGTCGAAACGTGGTCCATGTGGGCGCTTGTGTTTGGGCTTGATGCCAGGCCAGCTCGTCAGTGTAGCATGTTGATGGCTGGTTCGTGAGCCGGCGTTGCAGATTTGTTGTGCGCCTTGGCTTGTGAGTGCATGCGGGAACGGGTATTACCGCATGGGCAAGGGGCGTCGCTTGGCTCTCAACTCTGCCTGCTCGACAAGGAGCAGCATCCTGGTCAGCCCAAGAGTCAAAAGGGCTGACAGATCTTGGCCCAATCAGCTGATGTGGGAGAGGTGGTCGCGTACGTCAGGCTGCATGGCGTAGATCTGGTCGGTTCTTGTGCACGACGCGGCCGGGCTCTACTGCTGGCTGCCACCCCAGGCCGTCGCATCTCGGCCGTGTGGTAAGCGAGGCTGCAGCGCAGCGTCAAGAAGGACCGCTTCAGCTGGGTTGTAACTGGCCATCTTGCCCATGGCATTTGGCATTTGGGCATATTGTGCATGAGAGGGTATGCTGTCGACTTGGGCGGACTTGGCCGCTTGGGTACTTAGTGAGGCTCGCCGGCCAATCCAGTCACTGGACAGAATAGACACGCAGTAGCGCGAGCGACAGGCTGGGCCAATACAGAGGACGGTGCACACCGAAGAATCAGACAGTCTAGAAGGGGAGCAAACAGTTGCATTTATTGGTGGCACGAGTGTGTGCTCTGCAATTTCCACCAGGTGCGTGGTATATTGGAAACCGAGACAGTCTGTACGATCTAGTGCGGAAAGCAGCCGTCGTGGTTGGCCATCACAGGCAAGACATGTAGCGGAGAAGGGCCGGTTCGTTGTGAGGCAAGTGAATAAGAGCTGCCTGAGCTGCAAGCGGTTTGCAGCAGTTTGCAGCAGTCTGCAGAGCAGTTGAAAGTTGAACGGTTGAACGGTTGAGCAGTTGAGCGGCAGTGTGTTTCACAGTCTCCACTGGGGTCTGAGGTCCGCTGGTGTCTCATCACGTACCCAAGCTGGCACAACAGGGAGCAGGTCGCGATAGTCATTACTGGATTGGTGCGGTTGTTCCGCTGTGGCTGATGTGTCAAAGGGGAAATGTCGGCGAAGGAGTGTGTCGACGGGGCGAGGGGGAGCATCTCCCGAGGACGATCTGAGCAAAGACGGTCGGCTATGGGTAGCGAAATTGCAGAGTGAGGCGTGTACTTGTGTGATTGTGCACAAGGATGAAGAGGGGAGCGATACGAAAATCCCGAAAAATCATAGCCAACGTTAGCGGGTATCATGCTGGAAATGCAAGCAGTGCATGTCTGAGGTCGTTGCGTGAGGTTTGTTTTCGCAGGGAAGCTACGTTACTCTGATCCGCAGTTTGGTGGTGGAGCGGCGAGGACAATGCGCATCAGGGTATCTGTAGTTGGTTGACGATGAAATGTAGGCGGCCATTGATGAATAGGGAAGTCGCGTAGATGCGGGCTGCAGATGGTGAGATGCCCGGTTCGCGAGGCCGATGGTGTGATGCTGATGATGCCTCCGTTTGTAGTTGAGGCCTTGCGAGCTTGTGTTTCGCAATGGCAGAAGGAGCTTGACGGCCGACGGTTAAGTGCCTACCTTATTACCTAGTTACCACCTTAAGTACCTAGGCGTGGCGGCCTTGTGCCAGCAGAGAGCCTCCAAGCCTCTTATTACAGGGGGATAGGGGTTGCTTGCAAGTGAGTTGCAGGGCCTGCTATCGGAATAATAGATGCTACAGAGCGGCTGATCAGCGATAGGCATAGTACGGATACCTGCGGCTGCCACAGCCCATGAGCCGGGCCGCCTGCAGATATACAGAGAGACGAGCCGGGGCAGCGGAGGACTAAGTTGCCTAGGCAGGCAGTAATAGCTCCGCGAGACACAGGGCTCGTACAGAAGTCCAAGCGCATCTGGGCTAGGGTATATTCGGACATTTGGGGTTAATTAGCTAATGTCAAAGATGATCACGATGTCGAGACGCAGTCGTGTTGATGAATATCGTATTAGTGATTGCACGACCAGCACGCCAGACATGCATCCCGTGTAGAACCTATCCGTACCAAACCTGTACTGGAGCATGTGCGTGATGGGGGTCCGGCTGCTGCAAGAGACAACCTAAGCGGCATACCGGTTCATTCCCAGCCAAATCTGGTCCCTTTTCTATTCTAGCTCACGCCTAGCTCAAGTCTCGATAACGTGCAGCAGCCGAGGACTGGCACAAGCCAAAAAAAAAAGAAGACGAAGATAGATGGCTTTCTCGCTTAGGTATTGCCATGACCGCCCCGGGATAGCCTGCTGCAGCCTGTGGCGCCCGGAACAGAGGGGGTCCGCCGGCTAACACACCCGGAGCGAGGACCGTACCCCCGTCACGGCCGTCATGCCAGGCAGGTCATGTTGCAGCCCGCTACTTGCAGACTGCAGACTGCCGACGGCGCGCCGCTTGCGCGCTGGGGAAAGTCTGCAAAGGCATGCAGAAACTACCTTACAAATTTGCTGCAGACAAGGCTGGCGGCGAAAAATGTCCGCAGTGGCAGTGCGGCATCTTCCAGCACGCCCCCCGTCATCATAGGTACCTAGGTACCTACCTACCTTGGGTAGCAGTGGTGAGGTGAGCCCGCCAGAGGGCACAAAGGGGACCCCATCCGTACCTACCTAACTTTTCCCAAGGTACGCCCGGGGCAGCTGGTTCCAGGGACCTCGGGCCTGCAGAGTCAAGCCACCACAACGAGGTACATTACACATGTTTTTGCACCACACTTCGGTACTAACACCAGCTAACTTTGCTACACCTTGTTTCCTTGTATCCGTACACCACCTCTGCTCACTCAGCCCTTTTAAACTCTATCGACCTCGGATGCAATCGCCCCGTGGTGGTCCCCAGTGTACTGAGTAGACGATTTGTCTGGGTCTGGGCGCATTGGCTCGTGTCGGCTGTCTGGCTCTCCCAACTCTGCACGGCGTTTGTTAATGTCGGCTATTGTGCTGGGCAGACTCGGTAAAGCAGCTGCTGCTCGAGGCACCCAAGGTAGGTACCTACTACCTATCTGTAGAGACTGTACCTTGCTTCCCTAGAAGACCTTGTCTGGGGGCGCTAGACTCAGATTCTGCGGCGCAAGTTCCGCTCAACGCCCCTAGCACAGGGCCTGTAACTTGCCCCAAGTCAGGTCGCGGTGGCACGGGGACGCTGCAAGAGTCAGAGGAACCCCAGTTTGCCCAGCACCCCAGGTCGTCCAGACTCAGCAGGGCACCACTTTATTTGGCTGGCTGCTGCACCCCTCCTTTGAGGCAGGTACCTAGGTAATACGGTAATAAGGTAGGTAGGCAAGGTACCCAAATAGATGTACTGGTAGCTCACAGGCTCACCTCCCCTACCTACCTTTTAGTTACCTCGCCTTTTTACCACCACTTCCTCAAGCATTCTCGCGCGAACCGTTTCAGCGCCTCACCTCACCTCGCCTCTCGCCTGCCCTCTGCCGCCAGCCCGCCTGCCATCCCTCCGGCTTCCATTTCGACATTCATTGACCCTTTTTCAATCCGACATCTGCTGCCGTCGCCCTCGCCCACCGCTCCGTCTGCCGTCGCCGGCCCTCGAGTCCGCCTGCGCTCGCTTTGCCTCTCGTCGCCTGCGACATGAGGTTAGTGCCAACACCACCACAGCTCACCATCACCACCCATCGCGCCAGCTTCTCCGCCGCGCGCCCTCCCGCCCATCTCGCAATCGCCTGCCTCTTGCTCCTTGCGACGAGGCTTCCGTCTCTTTTCTGATCCTCTTCCTGCATCGCCGCCCTCGCCCGCTACCCTGCCTGGGGCCCCGTTCCCCGCTGCCAATGCTTGCCCGCCTCCGTAAGCTGACACTTTGCCATTTTTTCTCTCTGCAGCGCCAATGGCCACGGCAACTGAAGGCCACTACACCTCGCCCCTGCCGCAAGACCGGCCTCGCGATCGCATCGCCTCTCGAATCGTTCCACTTTCTCATTCCTCCGCCGCCATGCCGTCTTCTTCTGGCGACGCCATGGACGTCTCCCCGTCCCACACGCCGCCCGCCAGCAATACCTCTCCGTCTGCCCACAACGACTACGATTCCAAGCCAAACGGCCGCTCCAACAATTCGCCTCCCCAGGATGGCTCCTCGTCCTCTGGCTCCATGCCTGCTCCTCCGCCCTCGGCTGCCGGCGCCGCCCAGCAGCCCAAGATTGTCCAGACGGCCTTCATCCACAAGCTCTACAAGTTGGCTCTCCCTCCCCAGTTGCTGCTCACGCGCGCACTTTGCTAACCCTCTGCAGCATGCTCGAGGACTCGACGATTCAACACCTCATCTCTTGGTCCGCTACCGCCGAAAGCTTCGTCATGTCGCCCACGGCCGACTTCTCCAAAGTTCTCTCGTAAGAGCCCAACGCGATGCTGTGCGACCGCCGCTTTGGCACTTGACTGACTTGTCCTAGCCAATATTTCAAGCACACCAACATCTCATCTTTCGTGCGACAATTGAACATGTACGGGTTTCACAAAGGTATGACAGAATCCCACAATCGCCCCGTCCCACACAAGCCTCCTAATCTAGAACAGAGCGAGACGTTTTCCACACCGGAAACCCCGACACCACCCTCTGGGAGTTCAAGCACGGCAATGGAAACTTTAAGCGCGGCGACATTGCCGGTTTGCGCGAAATTAAGCGTCGCGCCAGCAAGCAGCTCGGCCCCAAAGAGAGCACATACGTCAAGGCTAGTCCCTCACAGCCAGGCACTCCCGCCGAACCTGTCCAACTCCCCCCCGAGGGCACAGACGCCAGGCTCGCACATCTAGAGCACAGCCTCTATGACATTGGCACACGACTGCACAGAAGCGAAGAGCAGTCGCATTACATGCAGCTTCGCAGTCAGGCTGCAATGGAGACGGTTTCCAGACTGTTGCAGTTCAACCAGGAAATGTCGCGCATGCTGCTATCCCTGGTACCTGTCGACAGCCCCACACACCGCGACGGTATGTGTCAGATGTAAACGCATTGGTGATGATTGCTAACGGAAATAGTGGTGGGCTTGCAAAATGAGGTGCAACGGCAGGCCGAATTCATGCGCACTTTTGAAGAGCCGCCGGAACAGTCTTTTCCTGGATCCAGATCTTACCTTGGCAATGTCGACAACGCCCCAGTATCGCCGAGACAGCTGCCGCAGGACGACGGCCGTCGCGCTGCCCCTGGCATTGCTCAGATGCGCGGCCAGCCATCCTACCGCCCACTGGTATCGTCCAACCTCACGTCTGGCAGCCGTCGTTTTGGTTCCATCGGAGGCAGCAGCCCGAATCAGTCCTCGCCGCTGCGTAATGCGGCGCCCGCACCACCGCCCGCCCCTCATCTGCTGTCGGCCAACGAGCCGCCAGGCATGGGTATGGGCCGTCGACACACGGCCGCCGATATTCGAGCCCATGGCTGGCAGGCCGGCCCGCCACCCTATCCCTCGTCGAACCCGCCCTCGGCCCCGTGGCCCTCCTCACCTAACCGAGTCCCGCCCGAGGATCAGCGCATCCGTGAGTCGCTGTCAACCTACTCGCTGCAGGGCGCCTCGCACGGACACTCACGGTCGCGTCCGACAACGCCTCCCCCACCCACGGCCAATGGCACAACCAACGGACACGACACATTCGGCGGCTGGGGCTGGAATTCCACCAGCAGCCGCGACGGCAGGGGCCCGTTGTTTAAGGACTCGTCGGCGCCGCCGACCAGACGAGGGAGCATGGCGCATATTCTCAACCCAAGCAACGCTGAGAATAGATCGGACGAGGATGATGATGTGCGGGGCGACGACGATCGAAAGCGAAAGCGCATGCAATAAGTGCGTGCACCGCCTTGGCACTATCGTGATGCCATTTCACACACTCAAGGACACATGAACCTTTTCTTGGATACACACGGGGAGGATTCTCAAAATCACATCTAACACGTCACCTTTGAGATTGCCATCATATTTCGATGCATCAAAGTGCTCATTAATCCTTCCTGGGAGAATCCTCGAATCACATGACACATTATCATCCACGGATGTCGACTACTCCTCGACAAACGAATGGAGGGCACGGCTTTGGGCCACGGAACCCAACTTGCAAGGGGCGTAATATTGCACAACAGTAACTCGGTAGGGGGGGGGTGCGAATCATTCATATACTTGGGTTTTGGATTCGGCTAGATTAGCTTGAAATCCTGCGCAAACTACTTGGTTTTTTTATTTTGGTTTTTTACAAATACTGAAGGGGCATGGCACGCGACGTTTTTATTATTATTTTACCCTGGGATACCGAATTGGAGTATGTAGGTCGGCCCAATGAGTACCTACCGGAACGTGAGCAGGTCGACACGGTTTCCCTCTGGCACGAGAGATGTTGGTTGGCTAATTATTTGTCGCATTTTGTTCGTTTTAATGGTCTCGCTATTGTCGGCAATTAGGGGAGATGAATATTTTGGATGCCAAGATGTCCAAATTGGAAACTCTGTACAACTTTTTTTTTTGGTTGCATGTTATATACAGGAGCTACGCTGGATGTTGAACTAGCTGGCTTTATTTTTGCTTTCTAATGGGGGGGGGGGAACGAGGATATATCCAGCTTCAAAAATGAATGCAAAATTTTACATGTCGTCTGCTGTTGATTGATGTACTGCTATGCTGTTCCGATGCTATTTCGATGCTGCTTATCTTCTCTTGGAATTTATGCCTTGGCCTTGTTCTTTTTCTTTTTATTCTTCTTGCGCTTCGTCGTCGTCGATGCTGGTTGCGCCGTTTGCTCCGCTGCTGCGTTCTGCCTCTCTACGTCGCCAGCATCTTCCCGCTTCTCCTCATCTTCTTCATTTCCAGGCTCCTCCCTTCCATCCACCTCCGTCACACCCTTGTCCTTTTCCCTGTCCTCGTCCTCGCTCGGCTGCGGAACCTCTCGCCGCGGCCGCTTTCGCTTCCCCAGCGCGCTCCTCCCCGCATCCTCATCCTCGCTCTCCCCCTCCATCATCACCTTCTTCTTCTTCATCTTCTGCATCCGCTCCCGCTCCGCGACAATCTCCTGCCCGCGCTTGCCGAGCACCCGTCCGCGCAGCTCCCGGTCCTGCTTGGTCTTGTCCGCCGCGGAGCCGGACCTCGGCGCGACGTAGCCGACGCCCTCGTTGGGGTTGGCGTTGTTCTTGAAGAGCGCCTCGTCGTCGAGCTCCGCCTGCGTCTTGCCGTGGTTGACTGCGGCAGTCGTCGCGGCGGTGCGACGCTTGGTCGTAGAGGGGCTGAGGGTGGCGAGGACGGAGGACTGCGCGGCGACGAGCATGGATATGCGGTTGGAGATGGCGGCCGTGGGGAGGGCGTCTGGTGGCGCCATGGTCCGTCTGGGGGGGGTGCGCGGGAATGCGCAGAGCTCTTTGGGTAGGGTTTTTAATGTGGTCTGGCACAAGAGGTGTAGAGGATTCGAACGGGTGCGTTTGCGCGAGTTTTGATCGCGACGGGAGGGAATTGGTGCTTGGAAACGGGGAAGTGAGGATGAGTTGAGGACGGAAGAGGTTGAAAAAAAGTTGGACCGCGAATGACAGCTCAATGGGGTCTGCGGGCTAGCGCCATCGCCGTGGGATCGACAAACGCTTCATGAGTTTCCGCGGGTCAAACTATGCAGATCACGTAACTGAACTAATAGTAATTTATTTTAATGTCTGACTATCGTCATTCGAATGCAATAATTTTTTTCCGCGAGAGTCTTAGCGCATGCCAATCTTGCGTGGGATCTGGTGGCGTGATTGTGCGTATTCAGATTGCTTTGTCGCCCTAGGGTAGCGCGCCCGCGTATTGCTGTCACGATGCTGGACTAACGTAAGTACAAAAACGCTCGAGTCTGTCATTACATTTGGTTGTTCTGTTTTGTTCCAGATGACTACGGATGGGACTTTCTGTCTCAGCATACCATTGCGGCAGGCGACGCATTACCCCGCGCTTTGTAGCTGAACTCGTGCAGCACAAGGCTTCCCATATGCAGTCAAGGGCGCTGGAGTAACGTTCATTTCAGCATACTGAGTAATTAGCAACAAGGTCTCTGTGATAAAAAAAAGTTGTTCAAGCGTCTAAGCATATCTATCATGACTGTGCCATGAAGAAATACTTAGTCTAGTTGTGGATGAAGAAACGTAAAGAGACATTCGACCAGACGGCATCCCAATCAGCCGCATGCAGCTGCCCAAAAAAATTGCCTCCGTACAGTATCGAACACCTAAGCTGTCTTGACATACAAGGCATAACCAGCTGCTGCCTCTTTCCCTTGCATCTGGTAGGGACGAATTCTCTCCTTCACAACTCCCAGCGCAGTGTCCGCTGTACACAGTGTTCCGAGAAGCAACAACCAGCCGCCAGGTACCAAGAAGGGAAGATAGACTTTCCTGGAAACTGCTTAAGCGTTAGGTATATCTTCAGCAATAATTACGCAGCCCCGTTCTTGTTCCGAAAAAGGAAACCCGCACGAGCAAACTACGATCAACTCCTAGGCGGTATGTAAAGCTACGATCAATGTAATGCCTTTTACTTCTTTTAGACCCCCCCTCCTCTTCTCTCCTCGCTACTATTAGTTACAGTTGCTAATGCGTTATTCAGCCATGCCCGACGCCGGAGTTGCGCAAGAAACAGTGCGGGCGACCACGGGTGCGCCTGTGGCGCTGCCATCGCATTCGTTGATGCCACGCGCGCCCGACTTTCCCACTTGGGCGAACAGGTCGTACGCGGGACCTCTCACAACAATTTCCACTCCGTCTTCTACCTGCACTGAGATTCAGGCGGTAGCGACATGGACAGGCAGCGCTGATCCGTGGACGGTGATCCTCAGCTACGCTGGATACTGGAAGGGCGCAACCGATGGGAGGAAAGACAACTGCCTTTCCACCCGCTTCGACGAAGTGAACCGAGACGGAGTATTGCCCGTCTTCTCTCCTGGACCTGGCTGCCCCTTGGGCTATGGATCCGTATGTGCCATTGTCGCTCCCGGCGCCGCTATCACTGCAGGCTCTGCGGTGCAGGTGTATGCCCGTAGACAAGACCGCCGTGGGATGTTGCCCAATGTAAGACGCTCCTGGCTTGCCTCCTCCCCTCTCGACCGACAGTATTTAGACAGAATAGCCGCATGCTAACGGAAAGTCAGGGGCTAAACCTGCGACAGTTTTAGCTGTAGATTAGAGGTTCTATCAGGCGCGCGTGTGACAGCATGGGAGTACGTCGGACGCACTAACTCAACAACGCTCAAGGTATTCACTTCGACTAGCCTTTCGCAGTTACGGGTGGACGCAGAGAAGCTGATGTACATCGAAGAGGAGGTCACAATGGCGTCGACGGCAGCAATGCCCACTACGGCAGCAACACCGACCGCAACAGCCACCGCGCACGCGGCCCACGATGGACTTACTCCGACCATAAAGGCTGCAATAGGGGCATCTGTTTTTCTGGGAACAATCGCACTTGTCCTCGTGGGCTGGCTTCTTTATCGGCGCCGCTCGAAGAAGCAGACATTAGTAGCCCGAGCTGACAGTACCGGGTATACACAGTCTGAGCCAGACGCAAGCACAGCAGTGAACGCAAACAAGACTGAGCTCGACGGATCAAGTGTCTGTATCTTTGAGCTGCCTGCTGGCGACGGGAAGCAGCCTGAAAAAGAGTTTACTAGACGACCGGCGAGCGAGAATTTGCCGCTGGGTGAAGCTGGCGAAGCAACTGTGGTTGGGAAGTGAGCAGCATGCATGTTCAAGGAGCGCGCAGCTCAACGAAAAGGGATAACTAGTGCTTTGAGATCTGACGAAAACTATCGGGCTTGGCAGGAGGCGACTAGAAGAGGCCAAACGCACTCTGACAGGGCTCAACAGGACCTGATTGACTCGAGCTTTGTGACGCAGCCTCCGTTTTCGACCTCGGAGGTGAAAGCTCGGGTGGTCCAAGTAATATGCATGAAGAAACATTTGATTTGAATTAAATTGTCACTACTGAGCCGAACCGTTTTCTTCTGACTTTTCAAGCGCGCTCAAGCTTTGCAAGATGTCCCCGTGGCATGACGGGGTTTTGGTGAGACGCATCAAAGTGCGGAGGCAGAGATTGACAAGAAATTGACTACATGGCATTATTGAGGTTCTGGCATGGGGCCGCCAAATCCTTTCCTCAGACGATTGCTATTCATTTATCAGCCTGCAACACCTGATCGCATTTGCGCAGTCTGTTAAACGTCACTTATACGTGCTTCAATCCGCAATAGAGACAGCGTCCATGTCCTTTTTCAACAACGCCACAACGCCCGCATATGACTCCTCCGTCAACTGCATCTCGTCATACTGTCTCGTATGTAGCCGCCCCTCTAGGCAGCGACTCACGGCACTAAAGTAGTTGGCGCTTTCGATCCGAATTCGCGGCAGTAGATCCTGCGCTTCTCTGAACTTGCGCGCCAGGCGTTGTCCCGCGGGACAGTTGTCTTCCGCGAGCGGCCGACCGAGGAAGATTTCCACGAGCAAAAGCCCCAGGGAGAGCATCGCGGGATTGCTCCGTGCAGCGAGGGGCGATGTGGGCTCCCCCAGACTGAGCGGTTCTTCCTCAACGTTCTTCCACATGAAAACTCTATCATAGAGGCAATCGTCATCGCTTCGTTGCAGAAAAATGATGTTGGCGGAGCAGAAGCTCTGTGAAAGCCAAGGCGTGCCGTAGAGCTGCAGAACGCTGCTGGAAATGGTTACGGCCAGCTTAAGCCTGGCGAAATAAGTCATAAACGGCACGGCATCGCCTCCAGCCCAAACATCCTGAAGAGAGATTGCGGCGCGACTATTGGTGGTGTGACTGATCCAGGTCGCCGGGTAGACCATGTATCGTCGAACTGGCAGCGGGCTAGTATCTGAAATGAATCCGTAGCATCTGCTTACCGCCGTGCTATCTGCGTCGACTGTCTCGGCGCAAAGGTTGCTGATGGCTGCTGGCGATCCCAGGGTCCCAGCACCGTGCATCGGTAAACACAGGTTGAATACATTGGCGGTGGCTTCGTGCGTGAGCGTCATTATAGACGAGTGTGCCCCGTCGTATGACGGCGAATATTGGAAGACGGAGCGCTGTCGTTCAGGAACGCTTTGCCCAGCTGCAGGCAGGAGGGCGAACTGCAGTGCTTTTGCTTTCTCCTTGTCTTCCACCGGCATGTAACAGAATTGAAGTCCACGCCATTCCTCTCCCTCCGAAGTTTGCTTTATTGCTTGTGGCACAGCTGTGAATGATGAAAGAGCTAGATGCAGATGGAGCTGCCTGAGTATCTTTTCAGTCTCGCTTTTTGAGTAGATAGTAATGTCTGATGGGGGCACCGCGAGTTCCAAGTTCAGGATATGTGAGCAAGTGCAAGAGAGACTACCTCGAATCGCGCGATGGAGTCCAGAGGAGAGATCTCGTAGGAGCGCTAAGAGCCGCACTTGCGATCCTTTTTTTCTCTCTGGCTCGAGTGTGATGCTTTGGCTCGTCAAGACCTGAAGCCCCGATATGCCGTCACGAATGGAAGTGACAAGACTGGAATATGTGTTCCGACTAATTGCGAACTTGGCCCGCTGGAGTTCCCTTTTAAACAAAGATTTTGTCTCTTGCTCCTGAGCCGAATTAGTAAAGCGCGTACCTCGGAACCGCGGGGATAAACTCACCTGATCTTGTGGAGTGATGCCCAAGCGACGGCTCAACTCCGTGACTGCGGTCTGTATTTCTGCTACAGTGCTTTGAAATACCTCAAGCGAATCATGGAGACGCGCTCTCAACTTCGCATTTACTTGGTAACTATGCCACTCCGCGCCGAACGGGTCCTTAATCATCGAGTCAATCTGGTAGTCTGGCACCAGTCCCCTGAGCAGCTCCTCGCACACATTTTTCATTTTTGCCTGCTCCCGTTTCAGACTGCCCGCCAGGAGTTTATGGTCTCGCTGGAATCTTCGCCATCGCTGAATAGTTGAGACACCATCATGGTAGTGCTCTATGGCCGAGATTAATAGAGGGATGCTGCCGAGCACAATGCCAGCGACCTCAATGCCGGACATGTGTGCGACTTTTGATTGATACAGGTTATAAAGAAAGGTATGAGGAAGGTCGAGCAGAGCTGCAGGGTGCGCAGGGGTGCCGTGATTATTCATGAGTGCGGGGTAGAGCCGAGTCGCTGCTGCACGTTGCTGAGGGGCTGAATGACCATCAGCTGCAGATGAAGGGCCCCAACTACGCTCTACCATAATAAGAGCTTGCAATTCGATTTTGGCTGTCAAATGGCGGCAATGGAATTGGAGAGAGCTCTCTTTCTTCTTACCCCGGGCCCTCTTTCAGCCGCGACTGGCAATTGCATCTCGCTCTTTACTGAGGCGCTGACAGCGGCTGACGGTGATTACGCCGGGGGAAGCTTACCCGAGAGGTATTTCCCTGATAATGAGATTGCTGCGAGCTACGCGGTTCACAAACAGCGGGCTAGAAGTAGTTCGGTTGAGAGCAGTTCAGTTGAAAGTAGGTCGGATGAGAGCAATTCGCCTGTGAGGGACTTACCTGAGAGTGTACCCGAGAGTGACGTATCTGAAAGCGTTGACAGTGGCTTGGCGGATCAGAAAAGCCGATTCCAGATATGGTCCGCAAATATCGGTGCAAGAGACGTTGGAACAAGCTCCCTAGAGTATAAATTGAGAGATGCATCGGACATTAGCCACACCATTTTGGACACCTTGGTCGACTTGGCGCAGCTTCTTCAAGACTATATCGCCATCGTCAAAGGCGACGTGGTACCTTGGGATCAGCTGCCAGGAGAAGAAAGCGAGATGATTGATGAGGACGCTCCAGCCACCGAAGTCGAACAGATCACCCTTCACGTCAAAGAAGTGGTCGAGAGTCTTCTGGGGCTCAGCGCCACTGTGCAGCATCCAGCACCCCACGATTTTACCGCTTTCCTGGCGGCGAACACAACGCTCAATGAAAGGCGCGACATGAATCACGTTCAAGAATTGTACCCGACATTGTTGCACTGGCAAGCGATAAAACTCACTGGTGCGCTTTCAAGAATACGACAATACCTGCGATATCGGCAAGACTCTCGAACAAAGTCTACATTAGGTGCAGGCGAGGATCAAGATAGAAAAGGCAAACGAAAAGTGCCGAGTACTTTTGATTTGCCCACGCCAAGAAGCAAAACACCTGCAGAGTCTTCGCCACGCCAGAGTGATGGACATGGGGATCCAGAAGACACATGGCTGCCGTCTTATACGCCCTCTGCCGGTCAGCAACGCATACCACCCCTACCTCAAGAGGCTAGGCTTGGGCCCTTCGAATGTCCCATTTGCTGGTGCTTTGTCTTTTTTCAGGATGAAATAAAGTGGAAGTAAGTTTAGAAATTACAAAACGTTGCCAAGTGCTGACACTGTGCAGGACACATGTGTTTCGGGATCTGCAGCCATATGTATGTTTAGAAGATACTTGCGCCGAGACGGGGTACACATTTGCTCGGCGTCGTGACTGGGCCTGCCATGTACGGCAGCGACATTGGGTGGAGTATAACTGCCCGTTTCAGTCTTGCTCAACTTCATTCCAGGCCTCCTCCTCGTTCAAAGCACATGCCGGCAGTTTGCATGCGGATGATCTCACCGTTTATGGAATGGCCGCGCTGCTAAGCCTTGCGAAAGTAGAACGAAAGTGGACGGATTTGGATTGCCCATTCTGCTGCGTTTCGCAGCATTCGGCAGCCATTTATTTCCAGCACGTGGGAAGGCACATGGAGAAACTCAGTTTGTTCGCACTTCCTTTGGTGAGCAACGACGTTGCTGGTGTCACAGATGAGCAAGAAGGGGCCTCAAGTGCATTCGAAGAGACCTCACTAGGATTCGAGTCGTTTCCGTACAGTGACACGAGATCTGTCTCAGATTTCGATGATGAGGACTCGAATGGCTCAGAAACATCACACGAGGATTTTGGCAACACGGATGAGCGCCAAGAGGTCGTAGACAACGCCGAAGAGAGTGAACTGCAGTCTACTCTCGCCCAACTGAGGCCGGCAGTGTTGGAGGGCGATATAGACATCGTTCAACGGATACTGCTGGAAACAAGCATTCCCGACGACCCGAAATCGATGTTCCTCGCGGCTCGTGCTGGTCATCACCTTGTTATTCAGCTACTCCTTGAGACCGGCTTCAAGCCGGACCCATGTATACCACTCAAAGGGCCGAGAAATCATTTTGCCACGCCAATGTTAGCGGCAATAGGCCAAAGCAACCTCCAAGTCGTCAAGGTACTGGCGGCGGCAAACGGTTTTGATCCCACAAGGACACGGTTCGATGGAAGACTATACCACGAAATTGCTCGGGAGAGAAGGGGCCCCAATTGGCTGGAAGAAGAAAACATTCTGAAGACTGCATACGAGAGCTATAGAAGAGTTGCTTCCAGTAGCCAAGGAGTCTGAGGGTGACCGCGACCGAAGCTGGACAAAGGGATCTCGATCGGACCAATGTGAGCAGACATGACAAAGGATTCATGAAGGCTGCGGGCGGGTCAAAGTGATAGTTTTGAATATACGCCCCTGCTTATGAGCTTGAGCCGAATGCTGAGTAGAAAGCTTACGAGAACCATCTTGAGAGTAGCGATGAGCCACCTGGCCTGCTACAAGAACAAAGAGAATACGCAAAAGAAATTCTGTTAGTGCAATAAATGTTTTATCGTTTTTAGCTCTCACTTTACAACAAAGATCCCTTCGCGATTAAGAAAAGCAGAACTCGGAGAAGAGAAGTGATCGGAAAGTCCCGAGAGTAGACATGATGTGCGTCGGAACGGAAAGAGCTGATAACGGTCCAATAGATAATGAAACTGATTTTCTCCTCGAGTAGCTGTTTAACGTGAGCCTTGACTGAGACCAATGTGATGCCTAAATTGCCCTTCCGACGAGCGAGACTCTAACGGTAACGAGATTGCAGCAGCCCGTGAAGATGCCCCCTATCGCCGTGATACGGCGTTGCGCCGGGACGACGGGAAAGATGGCGCCGACTGCAACACGAAAAGCCTTGAGAACAGACATGTGAACGACAGTTGACTAAATGAAGACCCGGAGCCGAGTGATGGGGCAGGTCCTGGAACAAGTACTGAAATGAGGTTGAACAAGGACTTGAACATGATCTGAAATGAATCAGACCAAAGTGACAAGGGAAAAATCAACGAACTCTTTGGAACATGCAGGCGGCTCTTTGTGCAGCATGACTGCGGGAGTCGAGGTGGATCAAGCGGCTACAGAGCGCCGAGTGGATGATAAAGATACACTGGTTGCCTATAAAAACTCCCGGTTATCCTCCTTCCGAGGAAAAAGATCAGAAACGCAATTAGCAACATCACTCACTATGGAAGGCCGAGAACCAAGATATTACACTATACGAAGAGGCGTTGAAGGCTGCCTCGCACTGTTCCGCCAAGCCTATTCAAGAGAGGAATATACATTAGATGATGAGTTTTTAGAGCGAGAAGAAGAGCTGCTCAAGAAATGGGCGGACAGCGTTGGCGCATACGGCGAGAAAGACAACTCTCTAGAGTACAAGCTGAGCAACAGCCCCAATGTTCATTATAGCGCGTTGAAAGCTACAGAGAGCCTGGCTGGCCGGCTCCAACATTTTCTGGACAGGGTGGGAGAGACGCTAAGTGAGGCGGAGATCGAGGTGCCTCTGCCAGGTAACGAGGATCTCGTTGCCACGCAGCCAAACTTCGAGTGGAACTTCGACGCACTGAGACAGAGCATCAAGAAAGCTGTAGCAAGATTTATTGAGCATACAGAGGGTATTCATAAGGCATTGCAGGAAGAGCAGCGGCGGCAAGCTGAGCCGTTGTTTTAACGTATGCTGGGAAAGGTGCTTATGGCGACCCGTGTTCTTGGTCGCTGCAACGCTCACGAAACAGCTAGTCTATTAGCTCTCCTGTAACACAAGTCACAAAGTTGATTCATCTCCTCTGGAACCAGAAAAGCTGCTTAGTGCTTTTACTTTTGCGCGTGTCCTTTTGTCCAACTTGAGCGTCATATAGACGTGCCCAAAGTTGCAATATGCGCCGGGTGATCCCTTATACAGGTTGGAGGAGGGGCACAAAGCGGTCATATACAGATGCGCCTAAACAAAAAGAAGTCACAAGGAGAACACCTACAGAAGCAAAAAGAATGCGCAGGCGTCTCTTTGTGCTACGGCGATTGCGAAAGTAGAGGCCAGCCACCGGCGGCTACTGGGCCAGCTGAAAAGAACAAATGCACCGAACCACGACTGTTTGTAAAGGATTCACGGGTATGTTTTTCTCCCAGGACAGAGCCGCATTTAGCCAGAAAGTTCCTTTCAGTAAGAAAAGTTCTGCCGGTACAAAAGAGTCGTTAGATGTCATATTCGTTGACAAAGTAACAACACTGCTCTTCAGTGCCTCTAAAAATGTCCCTGCCAAGTTCTTTTCAAAGGAAAGTAGCACCTCGAGACAAAGAAACGCCTTCAAAGCAGTCAAGGGTCGCTTTAGCAAATGGTCCGTCTTTTTGGGCAAAAGACATTCTTTCAGGTAATATTTCGCTGGAATAGCAAAGAACCGGATCTTGACGGCCTATAAAAGATCCAGACTTCCCACCTCTTCTGAAAATAAACATCATCCCCCAAACCAAGCAACGTCACTCCAAGGTAAGAACGATTCTTTCCAGACAGATACACTAACAAAACTCACATACCAACCAAAACATAACCTCTCTTGACAATGTCGACCCCAGCAGCATTCGAGACCGTGGACCAGGCCGCTCAGGACGTCGCCGAGGCATTCGACGTCGCCATTCACAAGTCCAGCGTCAAGCCCGCACTACCCCATGTCGCCTTTGCCGCCGACGTGGCAGCTTCCAAGGCCCGCTTCGCGGCATGGGCCGCCGACGTCGGCCTGGGCGCCGGCCACATGGATACGCGGCTGTGCAGCCGTGCGAATGGTCTTCGCGAGCAGATCCTGCTGGCGCTGTGGGACCTAGCTGGCCAGATCTCCACGATGGTCACCGTCTGGACGCTGGGAGACCAGGAGGACCCGTCGCAGAAGCCTGGGCTGATTTGGGGCTGCATGGTCTACGATCTTGTCTTGCTCGAGAGTCTGAGTGACGAGGTCAAAAAGGCCATGAAGGTGGAGCAGTACGGAGATTTCAAGCAGCGCACAGAATAGAAAGACTGATGGTAGCAAGCCGCAAAAAGATGTTGATAGTATAGATGTACCCAAAATATACACCTTGCGCCGAAGTTGATCCTTGTAAATATATGCCATAAAACCGGTTAAAAAAAGAAATGACGCTCTTTTGACTTCCCTTTGTTATCCCATATCATCTTAATCCGTATCCTTAGTGCCTAGCGCCCAAAGGTCCACTAGCAATGCAATGCAAGCTATGTGCAGTATATAGTTTCATACCGTTTTCTTATGTTTCCAATGGCCGTCGGTCAGAGTGTGTCACTGATCCATCGTCGGACGTAGCGATAAAATGTACGGAAGCGCCGACGCGTCCTCCCTCGTCGCCAAGCGTATCACAGACCGCGAACTGTCCGAGCCGCTCGATCGTAGGCTCGAACTCGAGCGCTGATGTGCCAACGACGGACCTTCCGGCATTCTCCGCGTCATGGACAGTGGCGTGCCGTGCCGCGTCGCCATCGTCGCGAGGCTGTTGCCGCTGCGCTTACGCGACAGCACGCCCGTGCGGCGACTACCCGGCGTGTTGGGCGCCGTGGCGTACTGGCTCCAGGCGTTGAAGGAGGAGTTGCGCCGGGGCAGGGGCAGGCGTCCGGGCAGCATGGCGTCGCTGCTGGAGGAGTCGCTGTTGATGGACTGGGACATGCGGCTGCGAGGGGTCGTCGGGCGCGACTCGAGCGGTGCGTCGCTGTCGTGGGCGCTTTCTGCCGGTCGGCGGTGGGCTGTGGGCGTATCATTGCCGAGATTGGGCGAGTGCATGGTGCGTAGGAGTTCGGCAAAGAGGTGCATGAGGCTGCGGAACTCGCCATTCGTCAGAGCACGTGTTGAGAAGCGTGCGTTTTCATATTGTGTGAGAAAGTCGCCCGTCGTCTGCTCTTCCGTGTCGAGTACACCGAGCTCTGCCAGGTTATCCAGGTAGGTCCGCAAACTCATGGTCGGGTCGCGCTGCAGCAGCGCCACGACCTCGGGATCCAGCTGCGGCTGCTCAGCGTTGAGCATCGTTGTCGTTCGGTCGTTGGGGGCCAGGGTGAGGGCTTTGGCTTCAATAAGGTTAGGCAGCTCCGACAGCACGGTGCTGTACTGCAGGTCGGGTAGATCGGGAGAGTTTGGTGAACCCCAGCCTGGCTGTTCGATGTCCGCCCAGTTGGTGCCCTTGGCCGGCAGTATGACGCCAAGCTCCAGGCCCACGGTCCGCGCCGTCTTTATCGGCACACGTGGCTGCGCAAAGAGGTTCTCCCGCGACGCATTCTCATCCGCGACCGATTTGTCTCTGGGCCGTGAGAGAAAGGTAATGGCGGCACTGCGGTTCAGGCCGGCGCATATCATCTTGTGCACGCGCTCCTTGACGTCGCCCTTATCGATGGGCACCCATGACTTGGGAATCGCAGCCAGCGCCGTCTTGTTGACATAGAGGCGGGTGGCATAGACAAAGGCAATGATCAGGACCGTGGCGGCGTAGACGAGGGCGAGGACCAGAATGTTGTATCGCTGGTGGTTGCGGATCGATCGCTGGATAATGTCGCCGGGGGTGATGAGCAGCAGGCCGATGAGGATGAGATAGAAGAGGATGTAGACGGAGCGGTAGAGGATCCGCTGGACAATGCGCCGTCGTTGCATGACGGGCCAGCTGCTGTGAATCTCTAGGGTGTTTAATATGATGCAAAGTTGGGAAGTCGTGTTTCTAGCTCGCAGCGGAGAGTGGCGCTGGCGGCCGCATAACGAAGCTAGTGATGGTAAGCTTGTCTAGCAAAGGGAAAAAAAAGAATGAAGGGTGAGAAAGAAAGGCATCGGGCTTCGTGTGTGCGGTGACGGCCCGTGGCTGGGATGATCAAAGGCAGGCGAGCACAGCAGCTACGAAACTGAGGTGGTGGTTGAACGGAAACGGAGTGGGCCTCGGCCGCGGCCTGGCCCGTGTCTCTGGCGTGGCAGGGCCACACGATTGCGGCCACGAGTCTGGCAAGGACAAGACATGCATCGTGCGGAAATGAGCAAGGCAAAACGAAAAGACACCTCGTAAAAGAATTTATTGCAAGGGCTACGGAGCTTCGAGCCTTAAATATTGCATGGCGACTGGGTGACACGGGGGTAGTAACAAAAGACGCCGGTGGCTAAGCTGCTGGCGATAGGAAAGAGAAAAAATTAATAGTAAATAAGAAGAATAGGGAGATTAGGAGAAGTAAGAGAAATAAAGATAAGAGGAAAGAAGAAGGACGAAAAAAGAAAAAGAAAAAGAAAAAGAAAAATAAAGGAAAGCAAAGATGTAAAAATAAAAGATGGAAGATATAACAAGTCACTACTTTTACAAGCGGCGCATCTGTTTGGTGGGTGCTTTACCCACAGGAACTCGAGGCACTGTAGTCACTGAGGCAAGCACCACAGTTGGCGCGATATAGCAAGCACCTCCCCTGCATCTTACGGCAGCACAGCGGTTGGACGCACTGCGGCGCCACTCAGCAGCTACTAAACACTTACTGCCTGGGAGTACAAGTCGCCTCGTAAATTGACGGCTCCTCACTGTCAACGACTTCCTAGCCATGATCAATCGCTAATCATTTGAGCAGCAATCTCACATTGAATATGATGGGCGCTTCTCTGCAGATTTCGACCAAACCACATTGGCTGCGTCTCACGTGACGGTTCTCGGCCAGGTTGGCGCAGCCGCCTGCTAGAAGACGCGGAACGCTATGCAGTAAATTTACCAGGTCGGATTTGGCCTACTTGATTGAACTCGATCGGTCAATAAACAACAATACCTTGCTGTTCAGTCATGAAGCACGTCGACCGTTTCAAGAGAATATTCTCCAAACACCCTAGATCTTCCGTTGCGACGGAACAGGAGACCTCATCTGGTGCGAGTCACACAGCATCTACGTCGGAACCAACCTAGCAGCCCCGCCCGAGACAACAACAACAACAGTACGGCTTGTTTGAATTCGAGACGCACGACATCCAGCCCCAGTCATCTGGGCCCGAGAGATTCCCGGTAGACATCATCGCAGTTCATGGCCTCAATGGAGATGCATACAAAACTTGGACTCATCGATCCACCGGAAAGCTGTGGCTCCGCGACTTTCTCCCAGCTTTCTTGCCAGGCTGCCGTGTCTACACCTTTGGCTATCCTTCAAAGCTCAAAGACGTGAATATGTGTGCAGGCGTGCAAGATTTCGGACGAGAGCTTCTCGGTTCTCTGAGGGACCACATTGAGGACTCGGCAGAAGTACGTTCCTCCTCTGTTCCTTTCTCCTCGTAGTCTGTTTTACATAACCTATCAGGGAACGCGCCACATCATATTTGTATGCCATAGTCTTGGCGGCATTGTTTGCAAGCAGGTCTGTTGATACCTTTGCCATTCCGAGTAAACGTGTTCTACTCTATCTTCATTTTAACCTCCAGCCAGGCGTTGCTTTATGCGCATGAAGATGCCGAGGGCTATGGGAGGATATTGCAATCGACCCTCGGCGTGGTATTCCTGGCCACGCCTCATAGGGGCAGCGACATTGCCAACTTGGCCAACATTTTCTTCACCATCGCAAACACCTGTCAGGCTGTTACGACAGTGGGACTGCGACCTACCGCCGCCAGAACGGAGCTTTTAGAATACCTCACTCGCAACTCCAAGGCGCTCCAGGACCTCATCACCTCTGTTCGCCACAGTTTAAAATCCCTGTCTGTCGTCACATTCTATGAGAGCAAATTCATGCCGCCTCTTTCCTCACTCGTAAGCAAACAGACTAGACTCAATTACAAATATAACCCACAATAATGGGGTACTGAATACTGGGTTCTAGATTGTAGATAGTGCATCCGCCCACCTTGGCATAGCTAATGAGGAGGCGATGCCGCTGTGGGAAGATCACCGTTCTATTTGTCGTTTTGACTGCGAGACGTCGGACAGCTATCGGCGCGTAGCGCGAGCGATCCGCCGGATTGCTCGCCAGTCACCTTCACTCGGCCCGACCCTCCGGCGCGCAAGCACTCATTCGTCCATTAGAAGTGAGTAGCGGATGCGACCAAATTCACCAATCTAAACCCGCAATCACGAACTGACAGCCTCCGAGACTTTGATGCCGCCGAATCCGCCTCCATCACTCTGCTCAACGACTTCGACCTCGCACAATATGATCAGAATCCTCCAAAGCCAGTTGCAGGCACGTGCCAATGGATACGCAACGACCGTAGATTCACGTCCTGGCTTGAAAGCGGAAGCAATGCCCTGCTCTGGCTGACTGGCCACCCAGGCTGTGGTAAAACAACCCTTTCCTCGGCGCTGGCTCAGCACTTCAAGGACATTGGCGAACCATCACAGAATGTTCTCCTCTTTCTATGTCAGAATAAAAACAAACAAACAGATGCGAGAGCAGTCTTGAGGGGCCTCATCTTCCAGATAGTGGGACGTCATCGCTCCATGATTGTGCACGTTCGGAAAGTGTACGACTTGCATGGGCAGAGCATGGTGCAGTCGCTCAACCACCTTTGGGGTATATTCCTCAGGATCTTGCAAGACCCAAAATCTGGGTTGGTGTACGTGGTGTTGGATGCCCTGGATGAGTGTGAACGGACTTCCTGCCTGCAGCTGCTAGAATCGATTTCGGACATGCTTTGCAACCCTTTTTATTCGGTGCAGAAGGGAGTGAGGGTCAAGTTTCTTCTAACAAGCCGGCCGTTCCTGCACGAATCCTATGCTGCTACCAAACCATCTCTGCAGTCAACGCTCTCCATCGACCAGGGGCAGCCGGGTTACCTTGACGATCTCCAGAAGTTTATCCGCAAGCGAGTCGACGAAATCTCTCAAAGCCGACAGTTTTCAAGCGATGTGCGGGAATACTTGTATCAAAGTATGATCCTCAAAGCTGATGGGACGTTTCTGTGGATCCAAATCGTCCTGGCATCTCTCGAGAAAAGCCTTCTCACTGCGAAGAGCGACTTGAAAAAAATTATTGCCGGTTTACCAGAAGATCTTACTGCCACCTACAAGCGATACCTGGCTTCTATAGCAGTTGACCATCAATCCGTTGCTGCACGTTTCCTGAAACTACTCCTTGGAAGTTCTAGGCCCCTTCATTTGGACGAGCTTAATGTTGCATTCACTATGGAAGCCAAGCATATAACGGTCGATGATATCTCGCAAGATATTCAAGGTGGGATTGCACATACTATTCAGGCGATCCTTGGACCTCTGATTAGGGTATCAGAGATGCAAGTCTCCTTCGTCCACCAGACAGTCAAAGAGTTTCTTCTGACAGAGAGTGTCGAAGAGCTCACACTCCCTGCCTTGCGCACGGTAACCGACCAAGGCGCTGCTCTTTGTCTGGCTACTGCCTGCATACAGTATTTACTTCTTGATGATTTTCAAGTAGACTTTTTCACAGCGGAAAGCTCGTTCGCTGAGTCATTACGGTCGTCTTCAAGATGCCTTGGTGAGTTGCCGATGGGTGATTTCTGGGACGATGACAGTCATGACCTAGATTCTGGTGCGCTCTACGGTGAGCCAGATACGCAGCTTTCCGATATTTCTAGTTTGATTTCTTCGGACTTCAAGTTTTATAGTTATGCTGCATTACATTGGGCAGAGCACTTTGCTGCTTGCGAGGAGCTCGTGCCAGATCATCTGCAAAGCGCAGCGAGATCACTTCTGGACGCGGATACTGCGTGCTGCCGCAACTGGCTACATTTCTACCGCACAAAGCTCGCGGATTCGACGGATGACGATGCATTTGGCAAGGATCCTGTCGTGCTAGCGGCGCAGTTCAACATAACTACGGTGTTGAGAGATTTGCTTGGCACGCACGAACCCTCGCAGGCCACAAAAGACCGTAGTCTCTACTGGGCTGCGCGACTTGGTCACAATCAAGTTGTCACGGCACTGCTCCGCGTTGGTGCAGATCCCAACTCTCAGGAGCTGGAAAGACAGACTGCTCTGACATCTGCGTCGGAACAAGGGAATCTCGCATGTGTCGTTGCTTTGTTGGCGGATCAGCGTGCCGACGTCAATGCTGCAGGACGAGAGGGAAGGACAGCGCTCTCCTTTGCTTGTGGCGGCGGCTACGATGACATTGTTCGTGAATTGCTGCAGCATTCAAACTGCAAAGACGACGAGCCAGACTATTCCGGGGCAACTCCTTTTTTCTGGGCTGCAGGCGGTGGACATTTCACCACAGTCTCCATCCTGGCCAGACGAGGCAGCGTCGATACCAACCACAGAGATAAGCGCGGGCGCACAGCCCTTTCATGGGCTGCTGGAGATGGCATGGCCGACATGTTGACAAAGCTGCTCAAGATCCGCGGTGTCGGCGTCGAGCTCGCAGACAAAAAAGGAAGATCGCCACTGTCCTGGGCCGCAGGCAACGGTCGGGTCGGTACGGTCGAGGTGCTTCTGAGGACTGCCGCAGTGGACAAATCAAGTGTCGACAACGACAAGAGATCGGCCATATCGTGGGCCAGCGCCGGCGGGCACTACGAGGTCCTTGTGCGGCTTCTCGACGCGGGATGCCCGGGTGTAGATGCCGAAGACATCGATGGGTGGACGCCTCTCATGTGGGCCATACAGACGGACGCGCCAGATACTGTGCAGGCTCTCATCGACAGCAACCAAGTGCAGCTTGAGCGCCGTGATCGCGGTAGACGAACGGCGCTGGACTGGGCCCGTGCATATCGTCACACCAATGTCATCAATGTGCTTCTGCGAGCAACGGGCCATCTTCCCACCACCACTGTTGTTGGATCCCAGCTTCCATCGGGGCCCTCTTGAGTTTTTTTTAAATAAAATTGAAATGACCTTCAAGCTATTCTCTTTCCTTCCAACTCGCCCTGAGCATTAGGCTAGCCACTAGTCATGCACGACTGAGAGGACAGGGAGCCCTTGCACTTTTGCCGTAATCTCTGCCTCAGCAATGCATATAGCTGGGCAGCCCGCCACTTGGATACTTGGCAGCCACATTATCGTCTTGAATCATCTGCCTGCCGGCCTGTATCAAATAGTTTCCCCGGCTGTGACCGCTCCCAGTGGTACGTGTACGGGTTTCCTTGGTCCTCATGTAACCCACGCGCCAGCTGCAGCAGCCACTGCAGCAGCCACTGCAGCTGAGCGTACACGCGCGTTGTCAAGCCATTCCGCCACCGACGTGAGTGCGGGGGTCTTTGGCTACTCTCACTTTCGATTGGAGCTGGCAACCCTAGGAGGCCCCCACCTTGGCGGCTCGGAACGGACCGTCTTTTAGTTTAGAGGAATAAATGGCTGACTTTGTATAACCCCTCACTCGTCGCGCACCACCCGAGTCATTCCATCTCGACGACCGTCTGACAGTCATACACCTAGCCTCGGTTGCGAAACCAAGACAATTCGACGCAGTGGTTTAGAGGCAGCTACTGCATTGATAATCTGCGGCGTCGTTGCTATAACAAAGTGGTGGCCGGCGGAGACGATACGCATAGCAGATTCAACTGCGTTTGACTACATTCGGGATCCTCTCCACAACCCTACGGATTAAATCGACCAAGGCAACCGATTCCAGACTGTCAAGTGATGGATACAGATGACGAATCTGAAAGCCGGGTCGTCATTCCTGCGGAGGATATTACAGTAGCCATATTCTGTGCTTTGCCTTACGAGTCTGCCGCGGTCACATTTAGCCTGAGTGAAGAATTCGACTGTCGACCGAAACATATAGGTCCACTAAAGTATGTCTATCATTTTGGTCGTATCGGAGAACACAAGATTGTCATTGCACAGCCACATTCTATGGGCACCGTGAACGCGGCTCGATGCGCTGCAACTGTATGCCAGCAATTTCCGAACGTACGATTTGCGCTGCTGCTCGGCATCGGAGCCGGCATTCCAAGCCTCACCGATGGAGGCTTGAAGCGCGACATCCGCTTAGGAGACATCGCTGTCAGCATCCCCCAAGATGGCCATCCTGGCGTCCTCCAGTATGACTACGGGAAGCGCGAGGCCGATGGGAAATTCGTTCTGAAAGGGTGTCTTGACAAATCTCATCCGCTTTTGCTCAGCGCGGACGCTACGATGCAAGTGGGCGAAGTAATGAAGAAGAACATGCTTCGGAAGGCACTGAAAAGAATCACCGAAAAATCAGGGTTTGCGAGACCAGATACTGCCGATATTCTCTTCGACAAGGAGTTTAATCATGCTGCTTCGGGAAATGACTGCACTGAATGTCTGAATCGTGCTCCTCAGAAGGTTGTTGAGCGTGTCACAAAGCCCGCAGAACCACAAGTTCATCGGGGGCTTATCCTCTCGGGAAGTAGCGTTGTCAAGAATTCGGAAGACCGGTCTCATTTGCGTCGCGATAATCCTGACGCAATATGTTATGAGATGGAAGCGGCTGGCATTATGGACGAGATTCCTTGTCTGGTGGTCAGAGGAATATGCGACTATGCTGATACGCACAAGCAGGATGGATGGCATTACTATGCTGCGGCTGTTGCCGCAGCTTATGGGAGGGCTCTTCTTCTCAATATTTATGGCGAACATGTTAGGGCGGAAAAGACTATGAAGGATATATTGAATCAGAGTAAGTCCACGGCGTAGTGCTTTTTCTCCATTTCTAGAAACTGAGGCGGCATGAGGCTTGAAGCTCAGAAAGTAGTCGATAAGAAAACGACTGGTTGCTGACGTCTTGTCTAAAGTTCTATCGGTGTCGACTGATACTAAAGCGGGAGTGAAGAGTTTACAGTCCTCTGCGCATCGCGAGAAGATTAGAGAATGGCTCTCCCCACCAGACCCCTCCACGAATTTGAACAAAGCTCGGGAGCTCTACCAACGAGGAACAGGTCAATGGCTGTTACACAGCGACTTGTATCGGACATGGAAAAAGAAACCGGCGTCCTTCATGTGGCTTTATGGCATAGCCGGCTGTGGCAAAACAATTCTCAGCTCCACAGTTATTGCAGACCTACAAGGGAATGAGACAACCGCACAAAGTTTACTCTATTTCTACTTCGACTTCACTGATGTAGAGAAGCGGTCGACTGAGAAGGCTGTGCGCTCGTTGATTGATCAGCTGTACCGCAAAAGTACACAGGCTCAAGGGGTGTTGGATTCTCTCTACGCCACAAATTCGCAGGGTAGAGACCAGCCCAGCTACGCATCATTACAAATGGCCCTTCAAAGTATGATTACAAAGTGTCAAAACACTTGGATTATTCTTGACGGCCTCGACGAGTGTGAGACACGAGGTCAGCATGCTACTAATAGCGTCATGTTATGGGTCAAGAAACTACGAAGTTCATCGCGCAATGCTCATATCCTTATCACAAGCCGACCAGAAGAAGATATCAAGTCATCTGTTGAAGCATGGGCTGTCGCTGATGAGATAGTTGCACTTCAGTCTGGTTTAATAGCAGGTGACATGCGTGCATACATCCAGGCAAAAGTTGAAGAGATGGAAAGGTGGCGAACTGAGCCCGACATTCAAAAGTTGATCGCTACTAAACTTAATGAGCGTGCGAAAGGAATGTAAGTACTTGAGTCATTTTATGTGAACATACATTTTCTAACTTGGCAAGGTTCCGATTGGTTGCCTGCCAGTTTGACACCTTAGAACACTGCTTAAGCCGGAAGGACATCGACAGAGAACTAGCGACACTTCCTCGAACATTAGATGAAACGTATAGGCGGATTTTCGACCGGATTTATCCTGAATATAAACCTAGTGCGATACGACTTTTACAACTCCTCACTTACTCCAAGAGGCCACTTCGCATCGAAGAGGCTGTTGATGCCATCGCCGTCGAGCCAGCAAGCAAACCGCGTTTTGATCCAAGAAACCGAATAAAATTTCCTAGCGAAATTACTCGTTACTGCTCAGGCCTTGTTTCTTTAAACACCAACTACGATACAAAGAGCGAGGCACATGTGACTGAAATTCAGCTTGCACATTTTTCGGTGCAGGAATACCTTCAGTCGGATCGACTGCAACCAGCCCTAGCGCCACACCTCGACGCAACATCGGCGGCAGTGGCGCTGGTTGACTTGTGTTTATCCTATTTGCTGGAATTAAACACATCCCTATCATTGAGTGAGACGAAGAGACAATACCCCTTCGCGGAGTTCTCCGCACGATATTGGTCAAAGTATGCTGCTGTCGTCGAATCATCGACTCAAGGAGTCCTTGACACTGTCGAGGAATATTACAAGTCCAGAGACGCGTTCAACTTGGGCTATCTGATCTCCGATATCGATCGTCATTTAACAGGAGAATATCGTTGGCATGAAGCTAGACATAGCCCACTCTACTATGCTTCAATCGCTGGGCTTTCCAACTCCGTTTATATGCTAATAAAGGAAAGAAGCAACATGGGCATCGAATGTGGAGATCTAGGCTTGTTTCTACAGATTGCAGCCTGGCATGGACATGAGAGCATCGTTAAGTTCCTGATTCAAAATGGCGCTGATATAAACGCTCCAAGCGAGCTCTGCGACAATTCTTTACAGGCTGCGTCGGGGCAAGGTCATGAGAGCATCGTTAAGTTCCTGATTCAAAACGGCGCTGATATAAACGCGTCAGGCGGGCTGCACGGCAACGCTTTACAGGCTGCCTCGGGGCAAGGTCATGAAAACATCGTTAAGTTCCTGATTAAAAATGGCGCTGATGTAAACGCTTCAGATCCAGACGGTATTTGTGGCAGTGCTCTACAGGCTGCCTCGCACCAAGGACATGAGAGCATCGTTAAGTTCCTGCTTCAAAACGGCGCTGATATAAACGCGCCAGGCGGGCGGCACAGCAGCGCTCTACAGGACGCCTGTGCTCAAGGACACAAGGCAATCGTTCATATGTTGTTAGACAGCGGCGCGAATATAGAAGCACGAGGTGGGGCCTATGAAAGCGCACTCGCGGCCGCTTGTGATTCTGGGGCGGATGCCTCAATCGTTCAAATCCTTATTCAAAACGGTGTTGACGTGAATATGCCCTGCGAATTCCGCGGTACGCCCTTACAGGCGGCTTCGTTTGCTGGGCGGAAGTCACTAGTTGAGGTGCTGATTCAGAGTGGTGCTGACTTAAACGTTAGAAGCGGAGACATTGACAGTACGCCTTGGGTTGATTTAGATGGTAGTGCCTTCGAACGGTATCTCCGGGCGGTACGTCGGGGTGATACTGACTTGAAGGCTCGAAACGGAAAATATGGTAGTCCCCTTTGGGTTGCTTCGGTCAAGGGGCATTTAGAAATTGTCCAGTTGTTGATTCAACATGGTGCTGATGTAAACCTACAGGAAGAGGGAGAGCTCAGCAGTGCTGTCCAAGCTGCTTCCAGCAAAGGGCATATGCAGGTCGTGCAGCTGCTTGTTCAGAACGGTGCTGATTTGGATGTGTCGAGTGTAAGAAGTGTCGATTTGTTCTTGAAGCTTATGATGGAAAGAAGCGCCGATGTGCACGAAGCTGGCGGAGAGTGTGCTCTCTAGACTGATTTTTCCGGGGAGCACAACAGAATTTACAACTTGTTCGAAATGTATAAGCGAGGGAACGCCCACCTCAGACTCTAGCTATTCTCCTATGCATGTTATTTAGCCTTCAGCTTCAAACGTTGATAATCTGTAGCGCTCAAGTCAATGTCCTCGTTTACGTTGTCACAAATGCTTTTATTTTATCATTTGGCCATATTGCAGGCGACTGAGAATTACGGTCAAGAAGGGATTAGTCGAAAAATTGGTTGCTTGGCTACTAGCTGCGGATTACTTCCCCTTGTTGAAAGGCTTTTCAAGGCTGCCTCTTCCAATCCAGCTCTCAAGCAAGATATTCTCCGAGCTCCCTATCGCGATTATGTGAAGTTCTTTGAGGCTGTTAATTATCCATCCGTTGGTGACTCCGTATGGAACGACCAGGGTGATTTTTCTGTTCGAGAAGGAAGGCATAGAGATCGACGTACATTTGCGATATAGAGATCTGAGAAACAGCGTTATGTACAACAAAGCCACCAGAAAAAATGACCCAGAAACGTTTGAATTATTACGGTGACACTACTCGAAGAGAATTTCTGTCAAGGTTCAAATTCCGTAGACAGTTTTACGGTGGTCGTCAGTGAGGCTTTCCAAAAGGGTTTCAATGAGGAGTGTGAGAAAACATTATGCTCCCTTACCCTATCCCTTTGACTGCGGAGACCGATCAACATGTTTTCTGCAAAGGTGGAAAGCGATCATACTACAAAGAACCCCACGTTTTTTGTATAATTATTAGAAGTCACTACATAGGAGAGGTACTGCGGCGTAGGGAATAAGTAGGGCTAATTGTCCTCATCATATCTACGGTCTCTGAGATGAGATCGCTAAATCGACCCTTGATAGCCTAACTGCGACGTTAGAGCTTACGATCAGATTCTCTAACAGTTGCAGAAAACTATATTGACGCCTTCGAATTTACTACACAAGTGGCGTCCTAATGCTCGCCCGCCATAGACTTTAACTTAGAAGGGTAAGTACAGAGAGAGATATAGACATATAATAAATGCCTTAATGCTATTATATGTAGTATAGGCTTTGCCTAGTGTAGATGGCGTTCCTCGTTAGGGGGGGGGGGGGGGGCGACTGATGATTGTGGTATTTATAGGATGATTGGCCTTTACGACGTAACGATCAACTTAGCCGCTATTAAAGACGCCTAGACGGAGATTTTGGGGAATCTTGGGGATTTAGGACAAGGCTAGTCAAATTCGGGTTGTTAGTCTATGTTAGGATCACTGGTATTAGATGAATCACTTGGTCACAGAGACCAAAAAGATGCAGCAATGGTAGCCAACGATGCCAAACATCACTAGCATTCACTATACCTATCAGGTCCGTGATATCCTGTCAGCGCGAAGCACTGGTTGCAGGTTTGCATGGTGATGTGAATGAGGCTAAGTTGTTAATAATACGGCTATGCACCGGGCTGAACAGACCAGACGCGCCAGCGGCAGCAAACGCGCAAGATCAGGCAAACGAGCCAGACGTGTCAGCCAGGTGATTTCTACTATACAATTCAGTCACTACCCCGCCCCTCTTCGCGTCTCTCTCCCTCCTCCCTCTTCCTCCTCCTCCCTGTCTTCTCCCTCCTCCTCTCTCAGGCTTCCACGCCACAGACATGGCCGAGGCGATGAGGACATCCCATGGATCCGAAACACCAATTACGAATTCAAACTTCCATTCGGTCCCGCCACACCAGCGGAAGAGCTCACAAAATGGCTTAATGAACGCAACGGCATCGAGGAAGCCCCTCACGTCTACAGTCATCAAGGCAAAAAGACTTGGCTCGGCCTCCTCAGCCACCCTTCTAGGAACTAGGTTAGTCTCAGTCCCGAGGAGCGAGACTCAATACCGTGGCATTGCCAGCCGAACCCCAAGCCTCAACATGGAAAGCACCTTGTTGTGGTTAATCTGAACCCTGCACCAGCATGCGAACAGTCAGAGGCGAATATGCTGCTAGTTAGAACCGCCAGATCGCTTTTCAACTTGGCTCGCAAGCGTGAGTGTAGAGGCATTCGGCTATGGTATTGGACCACGACGGAGCACAGCGAAAGGGATAAATGTCTGCAAAAGTCATTCGAGATGCTGCACAGGTGGTCTCAGATGGGAGACCTGGCATGGCAGGGGCCGGAGGACCCTAGGATGCAGGACTGTGTGGAACTTAAGCGGATATGATGCTGCCGAGGCGGCGACAGGCTACGGACGCCTCTGGCGATACTTTCATAGATGAGACTTGTTAGTTTTTACGCACGGATTGTTCACTGGCATCATCATGCATCCAAAATGCTTACATTATTCTTTCTATTTCGTATTCATGCTCTGCAGGCGTCTCACTGAACCTGCTCCATCTCCGGCCTGCGCGGCTCCAGCCGTTGTCTGACAGCCGGCTCTGCTTTTTTCTGTGTAATTGGCTTCGATTTTGTCAAATCCGCCCTTTTCGAGCTCTTCTCTTTGGCCTCCTTGCTCTCCTTGACCGGCTCTGGCTCTGGTGCCGGCTGCGGCTTCGCCATTGCTTCTTTAGCAAGACGAAGATCCGCCAGGTTCAGTCTAAGGTCGCTGCTATACGGCTCAAACTTGGCAATTACCTGCTCCAATCCAAGACGCATGGCGTCAAGCACTTGGTCCACTTCAGGGCTTTCTCGGCGTCTTGAAGAATCCGTCCAGTGAACGGGAAATCGGGCTTTGAGACCTTCAACCTTCTTGATGATGACGGTAAGTGTGCGGATGATGCTGGGCACATCCCGGTGAACATTGCCGTATTGGTCCTCTGCCAAGCTATGAATGGCAAGTTGGCACAACGCCTGGACGGCATGAACATACACCGTAGGCTCTGCGTATGGCTGGCCTAGAACAGCGGCAGCGAACTCGGTAGCAAAGTCCTGGCGAAAAATACTACCGATCCACTCCAGCCTCAGCAAGTGCGAGGCAGCATGGTCCACGAATGATTGTATGCTCTCCTTTGAGACAGCCTCCTGCTGTTCCTTTGTGAGCACGCGGTCCCGAGTCTGCCTCCAAGTCTTTTTCGCGATGGGGCTAAGCTCAGCCATGGGCGATGAGCCAGGTGACCGGACAATCTGATCCCACGCTTTCTCGACACCAGTGTGTGGGGCGCTGCCTTTGGTGAAGATTTCGTCCTGCCTGGGAGGGGCAGAGACGCGCTGCTTGGGCTCCTGCGGTGCCTGGACAGGTGCGGTTGGAGGTTTACCGTACGCATCAACTCTCTCCTCCATAATTTTCAGTACTGTCATACAAACGGCATATACCTGGGCCCACATCGGGCCGTCTTTGCGATCGATGTCGGCGAAAATGGCCTTTCGTTGGGCCTCAAAGTCCTGCGCAATGATGGCCAGTTCCCACATGGCGAAGCACTAAGCTGTTAGCGGCATACATAATTACATATTTGATACGACATACCTGTACAGATGGCTTTTTGCTCTTCATTCCGTTGAGAAGGCTGCCGTTGGGATCCTTGGACTCTGCACTAAAGGGCTTTCCGGCCTTGAGCGGGGCCTTGGCCATGAAAATGGAAAACGAAGTATTGCCTGCAGCCCAGACGGTGTTGAGCAGTGCGCCGGCGTAGACACAGCGAATCATGAGGAACAAATCGGTAGGCCAGCTGCTCGGCGCAATGTTGGTACGGGGCAGATTGTAAAAGGGCCGGAACAGCATCAGAGCCCAAGACCAGGTAAGCGTTCGGAGCAGCGCATAGTACAACACCACGGCCAGAATAAGTGAGTATGTCGCCTGCTTGATGCAGCCGGCAAACACGGTTGGGAACTGCTGCACGATTCTTTGGGACGACCCGGTGAGAAATCCGCCAGTCTTTGCCTTGACATCTTCCTTCTCGGCGACAGGCTTGACAAAGACTAGCCGGTCGAGGTCAAACTGATAGTGTACAATCGTTTGCATCACGGCACATGTGCCGAGATAGCAGGCGAGGAAGATGGGTCGTTCGTTGAGTCGCGCGCGATCGCCGCTGAAGTACGTGACCCATCGCAGGCCAGAGCTGTCGTTGAGGGACGAGAGATAGACTGGCAAAAAGAGGAAGCTGGAAACGCTGTACCAGAAGAGCGTCTCATATGTCTGGAAGCTAAAGAGCGATGCTTTTAGGGTCTGCGCACCCGATTCAGTTTTGACGCCAACATGGTAGTGTGCGATGCGCAGAATCAGAATCGCAAGTCCGCAAAGAAATATGCATGCTGTTCGGATGCCGGCAGGACCTAGAGGGAACCAGGACCAGAGAACTAGAGAATGATTAGAGCCCGATCGTGGCATGGAATGCGATGGTGTGCCTCACAGGAGCTCCAGGAAGCTAGGGCAAGAGCTTCGAGATAGGCCACCCCAAGCAACAGTGTCGCGGTCGAAGAGAATCGTCTATGAAGAGCCGGCTGTAAAGTGTCCTTGTAAGGAGCTCGTCGGACCGCAGCGGCTGCCATTTTCCACGTCGCATTGCCTAGTCGGCTTGGAACGTCGATAGATGCAGATGTCGGATAGCAAACAGGGTTACAGGTAACTGATTCGATGTACAAAGTCAACAACACGCTAACAAAAAGTCGATGGTTACCAGGGAGGCGCTAAGCTGCAAGGTCACACACTATGAATCACGTGGTGATAGCGTTGCGATGGCGGGCTTGGAGAAATTAGTGGAGAGAGGCCCGCATGATTGGCCGTTGGCAGCCTGGTTACGTAGTGACCCTCGGCGTCATCCAGGCACCACCTTTGGAACTTGCATCTACTCAGCTTAAATTTCACTGATTTGGCGCGCACGATACCCCGACATATAGCATTTGCTTTGATATCCAGCAATGTCCTACGATCGTTCTTCCAGCATGGAGGCCGGCCGGTCCGGCGGCTACAGCGATGACCCTGCTTTCCGCGACCTGCAGTCAGAGCTCAAGGGCAAGCTCCAGACGCTGCTCACCAACAATCGCAAGCTTTCAAACGACCTCACTGTACTCGGCACCAAAAAGGACACACCGCGTCTGCGTGAGCGCGTTCACAACACTCTGGAGAAGACGCGCGAAATCTGCCGCGACATTGGCGAGGGCGTCAAGAAGTTTCAGTCCTGGGAGGACCTCTCGGTACGCCAGGATACAACGGAGCCTCGGGCGTAGGATCGGAACTGACCAATATCTACAGAAGCAGCAAAAATACGAACAGACGAAAATCTCGAGCGACTTCCAGGCTGCGCTGCAGGAATTCCAGGGCCTACAGCGCAAGGCCCTCGACAGGGAACGTGCGTCCGTCTCGGCGGCCCGCGCGGTGCAGGACGGCGGCGAGGCTGCCGGCGACGACGGCGCCCCGCTGGAGCAGCTGCAGCGTCAGGAATTCATCCAGGTCGCGGACCAGGACGACGTTGACTTCCAGGAGGCGCTGATTGTGGAGCGTGAGGAGGAGATTCGCAACATTGAGCAGGGCGTGGGCGACTTGAACGTGCTGTTTCGACAGGTGGCGCACATTGTCAGCGAGCAGGGCGAGTCGCTCAACACGATTGTGGACAATGTCGAAAATGTCCGCGATGACACCAGACAGGCCGATATTGAGAACCGACAGGCGGCACGATACCAAAAGGCAGCCCGCAACAAGAGCTTCTGCCTATTGCTGATCCTTGGCGTCATCATGACTATCGTGCTGCTGGCCATTTTTCTGGGTTAGCGTTAGGTTCTAGCCAGAAGTCATGTACGAGATATAATTTGGGCTTGTACTGCATTTTACTATTTGCGCTGGAGTCTTGGAGTCTTGGTATCATTTGAGGCTGTCATCAAGTCAAAGTCTATCTACTTATACAGTTTTTATTATACACTTATTTCTTTTGAGACGCATCATAGCTCGGTCGGCGGACATAGGAGATGAGCTTCGGCTCAATTGGCTTCCAGTTCAATATCCTCCTTCCCTCCGGAAGAGCTCGCCTGACAAAGTTGACATTGACGAGCTGGAATGCAAAGTTTGCCGCCCAGTACAGAAAGACGGAAGCAGGCAAGTACGTAAAGCAAAGCGGCATCAGCGGCACGAAAATGGTCAATCGTAGCAGACCCCTCAAAAGCCGCTGGCTGGCAATATCGACGGACGGCCGTTCCATGATTGTGTCTCCCCACTGCTTGATGCCCATCCGGCTGAACAGGTTGGCAGCCAGCAGTCCCGAGCAGAGGAATGGCAGGCCCATATACGGATCCGTGGCGATGAGATCTGTAAACCACAGGCAGCCGCCAGTCTGCAGGGACGAATCCAAGGCCGTCGCAGACGCCTTGGCGACGACCTCGCCGCCGGCGCCCGACCCTACTGCTGCTGCCGCGTCGAACATGGAGACGCCAGACAGCCGGCGCAGCGCTTCAGACACGACAACAAACGGCAGCATCGAAGACAGCGGGATGAACTGCTTCCACAAGGGCACGCCCCAGGTCTTGTATAGCCGCTTCCGCGACTTTTCCGTCTCCTTTGCGACGTGCATCTTCTTGCGCTCTAGCGGGCCGGGGAACGGCCTTCCGGCGTGGCGGACCGACCACGCGACGACGAGGGGCTTGATGGCGCTGCGCTTCCGGTCGAGCGACTGCATGTACAGCTGCATCGGCAGGCGCACGCTGAGGTTGATGCCGAGCGCCACAAGCGGGATCGTTAGATACCAGGGCACGCCGGCATTGTGAATGGAGGTAAAGACGTGCGCGGTCGAGTCGACGAGCGGCGTCAGTGCCTCATTGATGAATGTGCGGCGCTGCTGCTGCCGACATGACGATGGTGGTGAGATGGCGAGACGAACGCGGCGGGTGCTGTTGAGGCTAGGCGTCAAAATGCCGCTAATTGGGCGTCGGATATGTGACATGGTGAGCCATTCCCTTGCCCCCGACGTGAAAAGGCTTGGCGTCGCTCGCGGGGGAGTGAGTCTGGTGATGGTCGCAAGCTCACCTGATGAGAGCTGAATGTAGAAATGTTAACCAGGTTGGTTTGCGCAGGCGGTTAGAATTACGGCGGGCCACGAGCTGGCGCCACAGGAGCAGGCGGCTCCAGCCACATGCGCCTGTAGCAGTGCTGGCGGGTCAAATCAGCGATGGACCTGGGGCGTCGTGCAGCGCTCGAGGGCCTGGAGCCGTCTGGGAAAGATCGCCTGCACCTGCTGTAAGATCCCCCCTGTGGCGCTGCCAGGCTGCCATTCGCTGTGGGGCTCGAGACCCTTTTTAACACCTGACGATGACCACCATGGCCAAGTTTCGAGCTCATCTGGACAGCTTTCTCAGCATGTACGCTGCTGTTTCATTTTCTGTTTGCCAGGCATTGGTTTTCTGAGGAATTGCTGCTATTCGTTTTGTCATTTTTTTTTTCTCTTTCGCCCGTCGCTACACCTAGCGCGCATCTATTATTACCTCGCATTCAACTCGACGCCTGTTCACCCCCTTCAACTGTACGCCCCGCCACGTTGGCCGTCCCGTATGCGAAACTCGTAACCGCACGAACACAACATGTCTTCTTCCGAACCAGGAGGTCGCCGCTCGGCCTCGCCGTGGAATGTCGTGATTGCGACTGTTTTTCTCAGCATGGTGCCGTGGATGCTGTTCCTGGGTGTGCCATTCGCCTGGCGCCTGTTTGGTCGCTTCGTTGGCTTCTTGTTCCGCAAGAAGACCGAGGGTCGACGGTCGGTGCTCGTGTCCGCCATGGACGAGGAGAATGAGAAATCTGCGCAGGAGCATGCGAAAAGAAAAAGTAGCTCTAGCGACGAGTGGGAGAAGGTGTCGGGCGGCGCCGAAGACACCGTCGCGGACAAGCTCAAGGACAAGACCAAGAACTGGGACGGTATCATTGGCTTCTTTCACCCCTTCTGGTAGGTGTCGCCAGCATTTCCTATTCGATTGAAACGCAACTAATAATATGCAGCAATGCTGGAGGTGGTGGTGAGCGAGTCCTCTGGGCAGCTATTCGTGCGACCCAGCTCCGTTGGCCCAAGGCCAAGTGCGTCGTTTACACTGGCGACCATGAGGTGACCAAGGCCGACATTATCGCTCGAGTCAAGGTGCGACACCGCGAAAAGCCCTTGGAATTTTACACCACTAACACATGCTTTTAGAGCCGATTCAACATTGACCTGCACCCTCCCACCGTCCAATTCCTCTATCTCACCAAGCGACACTGGGTCCTCTCCGCCACCTGGCCGCACTTTACCCTCGCCGGCCAGTCCCTTGGCTCGCTTATCCTCGGCCTCGACGCCTTCTCGCTGCTCGTCCCGGACATCTTCATCGACACCATGGGCTTCGCCTTTGTTCTCGGTCTGTGCAAGTTCCTCTTCCCCGCGGTGCCCACCGCCGCCTACGTCCACTACCCGACCATCTCGACCGACATGCTCGAGTCGCTCGATCCGGACTCGCCGCTCGGCTCGCGCGGCGTCAACGGCGGCCAGGGTAGCGGCTTCCGCGGCCTCGTCAAGAAAATCTACTGGCACATTTTCGCCCTCGTCTACTGCTGGTTCGGCGCCTCGGTCGACATTGTCATGACCAACTCTACCTGGACCCAGACGCATGTCCAGTCCCTCTGGGGCCCCTACCGCAAAGAAAAGGACGCCAAGAACCCAACCACGGCTGTGTTTCCACCAGTAGCCGTCGAGGAGCTCGAGGAAGCGGTCGACATCTCGGAAGACAGCGAGGAGAATGTCCGACAAAACATTATCCTGTACATTGCGCAGTTTCGCCCCGAAAAGGACCATCGGCTCATCGTGCAGTCGTTTTCCGAGTTTCTCAAGCTCCGCGGCAAGCCCTCGGAGACGTCGACGCTCGTGCTCGTGGGTAGTGTCCGCGACGACCAGGACGCCAAGCGCGTGTACGAGCTGCGCCTCATGTGCAACGAGCTCGGCATCAAGGACCGCGTCGAGTTCCACCTCGACGCCTCGTGGCCCGAGATCCTGCAGTGGCTGTGCAAGGCGTCCATTGGCGTCAACGGCATGTGGAACGAGCACTTTGGCATCGGCGTCGTCGAGTACCAGGCCGCGGGTCTCATTTCCGTCGTCCACGACAGCGGCGGCCCGAAGCTGGACATCGTCGTCCCCATTGATGGACTGGCGACTGGTAAGCTGACCCTCGTCCGCCCTTTAACCCAAACCTGAAAAGTGATGCTAACGTGCTTCATTGCTCTGTAGGCTTCCATGCGTCCACGTCGAGAGACTTTGCCGAGAGCTACCACCGCATCTTTACCATTCCCAACAAGGTGCCGACCCGGCTGCGCGCACGCAAGTCGGCCAGGCGCTTCACAGAGGCCGAGTTTGCCAAGAAGTGGATAGACCAGACGGAGAAGCTCGTCGCCATGGCGAAGTAGATCATTTTGCAGGCATTCGACGGATTGGGCATACATCATGGCCATGTGCTATAGATTTCGCGATACCCCTATTTTTTAATTGCATTTCTCAAGAAGACCCAGAATTCTATTTGCTGTCTGTTTCTATATACTCAATTGTGCTCATCTACTGAAAGGCGTCCGTATGTCCAACCGTGAACCCATAAGCTGCTCCTATTAAACACTGTATCCGGCGCTGTTTTCCTGTCGCGGCTCGCCCACCGCCTCAAACGACCCGTCGTCCCTCCTCTTGATGGCCTGCACCGCGCTGAGCATCGGCCTCGCCACCTTGACCTCGTGGCCCTTGGCCTGCATCGCGGCCGTCGTGCCCTCGAGATCCGGGAAGAAGGACTCGAGCGTCAGCGTGTTGGGCACGAGCTGGTCGTGCAGGCGGCCGAGGCGCAGGGCCTCCCCCATGGTCACGCCGTGCTCGACCGCGTGCCAGAGGCACTGCGCCGTGGCCGAGGTGATGCGCGACCCGCCGGCGGCGCCGACGACGGCGTACACGGTGCCGTTGGGGTAGGTGGCGATGAGGGGCGTCATGGACGACAGCGGGCGCTTGCGCGGGCGGATGTAGTTGGCGCGGGACGGGGCGAAGCCGAACTCGTTGCTGATGCCGGGGATGGAAAAGTCATTCATCTCGTCGTTGCTGTGGCAAGGGTTAGCGGCTGCCGTCTTTGGCTGGAGTGGTGGTACTGAGAGAGACGAACAGGATGATGCCCGAGTTGGGCTCCATGATTTGCGCGCCGAAGTTAATGTTGATGGTCGTCGTCAGCGACACGGCCATGCCCGTGCTATCCAGCGTCACGATGTGCGACGTGCCATGGCTCTCGGGCAGCGCAGCCACGTCCTCCTCGCTCGGAAAGTACTCTCTCGGGTGTTTTGTCTTGTCGTCGCTGATTCCCTCGTGGATGCGGTCAATCGTCTCCTCCGAGAGGAGATCGCTCTCGTACTGCAGAATGTCCCGCTCCTCGACAAACGCCGGGTCGCCGAGGTTGGCGCGGTAGGCAAAGGCGAAGCGCTGCGCCTCGGCGAGGCGATGCACCGTGAGGTTGCGGTCGTCGTGCCAGGCGGACGCGGGATAGCGCTCGAGGACCTTGAGGATCTGCAGGGCGACGGCGCCGCTGGCGGGCGAGGACATGCCGTGCACGTCGAGGCCGCGGTAGCGGACCGACTTGACGGGGCGGTCGGTGACGGTGTAGGTCTCGAGGTCCTCGACGGTGAGGGTGCCGTTGCGGGACTGGACAAAGCTGGCGAGGTTTTCGGCTAGGAACACGTTAGTACAGCATCTTTGAGAGGACACGATATGCCGTACCGATCTCGCCGTGGTAAAAGGCATCGGAGCCTTCATTGGCGATTCTCTCGAGTGTGCTGCAATAGTCAGAAAGAGGTTTCGCAGAGTATAGAATACGGCAACAAACTTGGCAAGATTCTTGCGGGTCATGACCTCGCCTAATTTCAGAAGCTCTCCTGTGATGAAGTCAGTCAGTCTGTGGCGATGTGGCTCTCAGTCTCGACATGCCTTTGGGGGCAAACTCGGCTGCAAAGATGGGATCGTCCAGCAGGTACGTTTTCCCATCCTTGATTGTCGCATTCATCTTGACCACCATGTCCTCCGAAACTAAACACGACATCCTGTTAGCAAACTCATCGTAGACTATTATTCCCGTAGGCTGTGGCAGCCTACCTCGGAAGCCGTGCCGCGCCACGCGGATGGCGCCCTGCATAATATCGCGCCACTCGAGAACCTGTGCCACACCACTGTCAGTCATGCGACTCTTCTCCCCCAAAGGTCATTCGCTCCAAGCAAACGACGCATCGTCCGAAAAAAAAAACTTACGCCGTATTTCTGGTGAATGTACTCCAGGCCGAGAACCTCGCCCGGCACGCCGACGGCCAGACCGCCCGCGATGCTGAGCTGCTCATCATCGCCGTACATGTCCTCAAAGGCCGCCGCCGGGGCCGTCTCGCGGAAGTCTACCGCTTCGTAATTACCCTCGGTGTCGCGGACGAGCGCGAAGCCGCCGCCGCCAATGCCCGAGTGGTACATGCCAATGACGCCAACGCAAAACGTGGTGCCGACCATGGCATCCACGGCGTTGCCCTAGAACCTGGTCAGTAAAGTACCAAAGACGGACCGAGAAAGAAAGGAAGTGAAACATACGCCGGCGGCAATGATGTCCCGTCCAATGGCGCTACATTCGCTGGCTTCGCTGGCGACGGCGCCGCGCGTGCCGTAGCTGTCGTCGGGCGAGAAGATGACCTCCGGTACCGCATAGGCGTTGGCGACGGCGGCGGCGCTTCCGAGGCTGAGCGCGAGCAGCCTCGCGACGTGCCCTTGTGTCTCTGGAGCAGAAATCAATCGCATTAGCATCGGTCCATCCGTGCGCTTTCGCGGCGCAGCTGCACCGAGGGCCAGGGTGGGTTTGGGCGCGCAACTCACTCATCGTTGAATGCTGTCGCGACCGCGGGCGGGTGCCACGTTGATCTCGTCACTGTAGGAGCGGTGTCGGCGCGACGGGTCGTTTGTTCCAGCACGAAATGAGAGTCTCGACAGGATATGCAGCTGGAAAGGGGCAAAGGGCCAGCGTAGATTCAAAGACAAATTGTGAGGGCTGACAAATTTGATCACACGGTGGTCTTGGAGCGGCGTCGAACCGTCGTCGCGGTGGGCCTGGCCTGCCGAACCGGTGGCGGTGGTCCGGGTCGCAGTATCCGGAGCTAGATAAGAGACTGGAGTAGCCCGAGCTGTGTTTTTTTTTTTTGTACGAATGAGTCTTGAGACGAGACTCGTAGGTTGTTCTTTGAAGGAAAAATAACTGTTTTGTTCAACCGCTAGATATAAATACTATCGTGTTCGCTACCCGAGTCAATGTCCCAGTTCAGCCCGCCCACATCTGAGACATGTGCGCTTTCGGCATCAATCAGACGTACGCGACAACAGAGCGCCGCCGATTACATGTGCTGGTTTAATAAGTAGAACACGCGTTTTCATCCGCCATATTTCTCTGCCAGTCCAGCATCATGCAAACAATGGCAAATTTACCATTCGAGTTGGCCTGCGATAGCGGCGTCCGTCCAAGCCTGTCCCGGGCGTGAATATCAGCCTTGCCTGTGGCTAGCAGCATTTCAACGACCGCCTCGCAGCCTCCCGACGCGGCAAACGTGAGCGCCGAGCGGTGATCATCGTCCCGCGCATCCACCTCGATCCCGTCTTGCGCGAGGAGCATGTCGACCAAGGCAGCGTGGCCCCGGGCCGCGGCCAGCATCAGGGCCGTTTGGCCTGGTAGGTGTACCGTGGCGCGGTTGACGTCGACCAGGCCAGTGGCCAGAAGCGCCCGGGCAATGGCCTCGTGACCGTGGTACACGGCGGTTAGGAACGGGGTAAAGCCCAGGTTTGTCCTGCTGGTGATCTCAACGTCGACCCGTCCGGTGTTCAAAAGAAGCTGCGTCACCTCTACGAAGTCGCGACTGGCGGCAATGCCGAGTGCCGCCTCACCAATGCCGCTCACGTAGTCGAGATCAAAATCTCCGATGCTGAGGAGATAGCTTGTGCTCGCTGGGCTGTTACCGCTCACCGAGCTGCACAAAAGACGCGACAGGAGCTCGTCTCGCCACGGATCGATCAGGCCCGACTCTAGCAGCGTCCTGAGCGCAAACGTCCTGCCACGGAATGCCGCATTGAACATGGCCCATTCTATCATGGCGGTACCATAGCGCTCGACCGAGTATGCCGACAGGAGTATCGCCAAGTGCCTGTCAAAGCGGCGGGATACAGCGAACCTCAGCACCTGGTCCAGGCCGTCGGTGTTGTACCTGAGCGCTTTGCGGAGAGTGTCTTCTCCGCCCTGCTGAACCGCCCGGAGAATGGCAATGGTTGGAAGCTCGGCCAGGCTCGCACAAAAAGTTGTGTCCATCGTCTTCCGTGAATATAATATAGGATCAATGCAACTTAAAAAGCGCCGATTTGTCTGGGCGAGCGTGTTCAAGTCATGCTCAGCAGGAACCTCTTTGCCAATCGCAATGATCAGTTCGTCCGGCAAGTGCACCATGGTGGCGGCTTGCTATTAATATGACGAAGAGGTGGCGTATGTCGTAATAATGCTGCTTGTCCTTGTTGAAGAGTCGAAATATGTAGGAGGGAGGCCTGCCTTGTACGACCAGACCAGGCTGCCTACTGCCATCTACTGGTAGCGAGCTGGTAGTGGGCTGGCCTGCTGGCAGCCCAACCGAGCCAGGCGTACCACCACCAGCCGGGCTGTAACATTCTGAGATTTCTTTTCTCTCTAAAAGATCATCTGCACTCAGCAAGCGACTTCATAGCTTTGTCGTCTACCTCATTTAAAAATTGGCCGGATGCGAACACTTTCAGCTGGGGGAGGCGGGAACAAGCGGCTGATTCTCCCCAACCTTCAAGGAGCCCCGTCACTGCCAAGCGCCGACTTCTTCTCCATCAAACTGATACACGTAACACGTCCCGCATAGTTTTATTGAAGACGTAACTTACTGATAATCTGAACATAAGACTGCTTCAAGAAGCACCAAATTCTACTCATCGCAGCTCTGCTTTTCTCTTCTTCTCCCAGTCTAGCATCACCGTGTGAGTCTTGGTCTTTCCCTCCGCCCACGCCCGTGAAAAATGCGTCCGACCATTCTCATCCTTCTCGGATACATCAAACTGCCCCGTCTCCAGCAGCATTCTGACCATCGACCTAGATCCACGTTCTGCGGCGTGCCACAGCAGCCCCCGGCCGTTGTTATCCCGGGTCTTGACATCGATACCTTTGTAGCTCAGCAGCAGCTTGACGACAGCCTTGCGGCCGTTTCTCACGGCACATAACAATGCGCTATTCCCATCCACATCTTTCGCGTTGAGGCCGGCACCGTGCCTGCCAAGCAGCATCGGCACGAGGTCCTTGTCGCCCCATGCCGCAGCATGAATCAGTGGCGTCCGAAGCTTGGCATCTCTGGCGAGGGGGTTAACCTTGACCTTTTTCAAAATCATATTTGCGATGGTTTTTTTGCCTCGAATCACAGCTTTTAGAAGAGCAGTGCTGCCGTCGTTGTTTCGGAGGTCCAAGTCGACGTCTTCCGCGTCAATGAGGAGCTGCGCGATGCCATCGTAACCAGAGAGGACAGCACACGACAGCGGCGTGTCGCCATTCCTGTTCTTCAAGTTGACCTTGCACTTGCCGGTGCTCAGAAGAAACCTGACATTATCTTCCATGCCGACCTCGATGGCCTCTGCCAGTAGAGACCCCTCGCGCGCCTCGACTTGCGCTAGATCCACCTCGCCAGATTCGAGTAGCATTTTAAGAATGGGCACCTTGCTTTTGTAGATGGCGGCCACGACGGTGTAGTGCACTACAGCAGCGTCGTGCTGCGTCAGGGGACAGGCCGCGAGCAGCATGGCGACCGCTTCTTCGTGATCCTCAACCACGGCCGTCGCCAGCGCCATGGCCACGCCCGTCGTTCTGTGCTGGAGCGCTTTGCGGATGGTTCTCAGACACCCGCTCTCAGCCCCACGTAGAAGTGCTATGCTCGGGATCCCTTCGAAAGCAATGTCATGTCGAGTGTGTCTTCCGAGGTCAGGGCGCCAGTCGTCGACCCAAGTGTACAGCATTGGCTCAAGGCAGTGATAAAACCGCTTGTTGGTCTGAGCCAGAGCGTAAGCATGCCAACAGTACGGCAGAAAATCTGCAATCATCAAAACTAGCTCGTTAGGTAGACGTAACATGGCTTTGTCTGCGTAAAAAAGTAGCGGAGGAGATCTAGGTCTATTGTGTTCGATTTGTCGGCGATGTTGGGCGGGGCTAGAATAAGGTGAAGAGGAGCAAACGTTTAACGGGCTGACGGTCGCCAGTCGTTCAGCTATTTAACCAGTAGGTCTAAATTTGTCCGACCATGTATCACGTTGATGTTGTGCCGCTTGAGGGTCAGTGTGTAGCAAACTCCAGCGCCTACGTCCTCGCGGGCAAAACCACTAGAGGTGTTGCACAAGCTTTGGTGTTAGTCCGCTGCCGGCTAATTGATCATGTCATTTCCATCTTGTCCCATCTGCGGAGCAACGAGTATGAAGTAGCAGGCTCCTAGGAGCGTAGAGAGCAAGCTACCACCTGAACCCAGGTAGGCGAGGGCCCAGCAATGTAGAGGCAGACCGGGCACCAAGAGTTCACTGTAGAGACACAGCTAGGCAAGGCTAGGCGACTGTTGACAGGTGCCAACAGCACTAGAAGAACGTTCCTCTGTAGCCTACTATATCTCCCTATATAGGAGCCTTTAGGCTTAGTTAGATGCTTTAATAACTTAATATAATAATCTTCCTATACTCTCCTAGCAACCTATATGACTCATCTTAACAGCGACGGCAGGCTCAGGCAACAGCTGGGAAATGGATATAATGCTCGTGATACAGTAAGATATTTCATTTACTCTGGAAAGACAATCTACGCACGTTTGGGCCGTCGTATTTCTAACCGTTCCTAGCATGAGATTAAGAGTGAGGTAACGGGCCGTCACTGACGAGGCCAAACAATCAGGCCTAGGCCGACCGAGCTACTCGTCGGAGGAATAATGGCACGCATGCTTGCAATATTTATCAAGAGTATTTCTGTGAAACTTTTTTATTCCCCTTGCCGCCTTCTCGATTAATATTGCAGTATTTAATGGCATTACAGCCTTGGCTCCAGGCATCCTATCTGGTGGCCGTGAGCAGTATGCACGCCACAGTCTCATATGTACATTAGCCCCATCTCAGAATTTTTCCCGTAAAAAGGCAGATCATTTACGAAATTTCATGTGGCTCGTCAGGGATTTTCTTTTGTACTACAATTGGGCACCAAATTGAAAGACATATGCATATGTGAAAAGCCTCTTAAAAGATTGATGTCGTTTTACTTAGCTACATACACGTGCTTCTCAAACAACAAAATCACGCTCATTATCGGGCTCCGTGCAGCTTCAGGTGCCCATAACACCAATGGCGATGCTTATAGTGCCTTGCCGTTGGATATGCTCTCGATCCAGTTGGCATCCTTCTTGCCGAGGACCAGAAGAACTCCCGCTAGCTGGGCGAGAACTGGTTCGAGGCTGAGGCCCAGCGCGAGAGGGTTCAGCTTGTCCGTGAGGACTGAATTGCTGGTACACCCGCCCGGTACCAAACCGTTGAAGGCGTCATTGGTAAACTTGAGCGCGTCAACAAGAGCGACAACCTCGGTAGTAATGTGGCCACCGGCGGCGTAGTTAGTGAAGCGCACATCGCCGCCGTAGTCGCACCAGCGCTTAGCCAGGGCCGCACCGGGGGCGTATGGGATCACCTCGTCGTCCTGCGCATGGTAGAGCATAACGGGCGCCGTAGGAGTCTCCTCTTTCTTGGTTCCCATAGTGGTGTCCGAAAAAACGGCGGCCAAATCAGGCTGATATAGAAGGCTCTTGCCAAGGCTCTGAATTTTGGTGTCGAAAATAGACTGACCCGCGAAGTTTATGACGTTCGTGATGACGCACTGGTCGTTGCCGGACGCGAGGATCTCCTTGCCGTGCTCGGTGATAATGTCGTCTATGAGCGGCTGGAGTTGCTTGCCGTAGGCTGAGGGCTTGATGAGGCCAGCAATAGCGCCGGGGAGTAAACCACTAGAAACGGTGCCGTCGACATAGAGAAGGACATCAGTCAAGTTGGCGGGAGTGCCGCCAAGGACCCAGCCTCTGATGTTGAGCTCAGGGGCGTAGGTAGAGTGAAGAGAGGCCGCCCAACCGCCGGCGATAGCGCCACCCGAATAGCCAGCATTAACAATCATGGGGTTCTCATGAAGGCCAATTCTAGAACCATAGTTGACCACGGCGCGCATACTATCGAGGGCGGCCATACCAGAGAGACGACCAGCCGAAAAAGCAGCGTCGGGGCCCTCATAATCGGCCGAGGTGACGGTGTAGCCAGAGAGTAGATAGGCCTGGATGATAAGGAACTCGGCTGACGAGATGAGGTCCGTCTGAATGGCGCCTAATCGGTAGTTATAGCTTGGATTGCAGATGGAGGCGGATGAGTCGTACGCTGTGTTGAAGGAGATGAAGCGGTCGGTCCTGGCGAAAAGCGGCTTAAAGATGGTAGTGACGGTGACGATAGGAGAGCCGTCAATAGCGGCAGTGCGGTAGAGCAGCTGACGCGCATCAACAGGGTCGGGGATCAGGCCGAAGAAAGAACTCAAAATAGACCTCTCACGCAGCACAGTGCCGGGTTCAGACGACTCGAAGCCAGCGGGAGGGGTATAAAACGGGTCGTTGGCCGGGGTGGTGAGACGCTTCTCAATGCGGAGAGCGGACACCAGTGGAAGCAGCGCAGCAAATAGCGAAAGGGACCTCATGGTGATCAAGGCTTGATACTCAATGCAACAACTGGAAGAGAGCGCCTCTGTAGAAGCTTTTGGATCTACCGTGTGGCAACAACTACCAAACCATTTTCGAAAGGGGAGTAGCAGGTTATTAAGTAATAATGTGAGCAAGGTGCTATTGCTGGCTAGACACTCTTGTAGCTAGTCTTGCGAGGATTCATTTTCCTAGAGGTACAGGCACTTGCTCCAAGGTGGACCTACAGGATGCGAAGCTCTTCCTACAGTTATCAGCAGCAGAAGCAACTCCGCTAGAAACCTCGCTTGTGAAATCTCACCGTTGTTCTCCGGATTTCGGGCACGCACAGACACACGATGGGGTCTGACAAGGAGGAACGAGCAAAGCGGTCCAATCTCCCAAGCCACATGGACCGCCTTGGCCGGCCAGCGAAAGCTTCTTTGAGCGAAATGCGGGGAGGACGGCTGAGTGGAGGTTGAGGAGCGTCGGCATACGACGATGCCCTGAGCCATTTGCAATGGCGAGCTACCGCCAAGTGACCGCACGGCAGTTGACAACAGCCTCTTTGTCTTGGTTTGATGCTAGCGAGCCAGAGTCACCGTTGTCACCGAACCTACTGTACGAGGTGCAGACCAAGGGCCGGCTCGCGCTCCATTCAAAATGGAGTGCGTGCTTTGCAGAATGGTTGTTTGCGCGATTGGGCTTCTAGCTTCGCTCTTGATCATCTTGGGTCATAACTTCTTGTGCTTTTCTGGGAGACTGCGCCTACTAGGTTACTAGTTGAACGATAAGAGGCAGGACGTTGGGCCACATCCTCATCAATCTCTCGGATGGTAGAACCGACCCGAGCAGCTAAAACTACATCTTAGAAGGAGCAATTAACAGTGGGCCAAGTTATAGTTGTTGCCTGTATAGAGCGACGAGCAGAAAGCTTTTGAGGCGATTGGTCAACTGCACCCTCGCAATATTAGAACCTTTTACGGCAATCACCGCCATATATTTGCCTCGGTCCTATAATTCGACTGTGTTATTAAGCCATCAGCACCGTCGCACTCGTTGTCAATGTCCTGGGGGTAACATGTTCGACGTCGTGTTTCTGTACACTGTTCGGGTGCCATCGGGAAGTTCTTGGCACCGACTCTTCCGTGACACTACTTGCAACTTCTGTGGCACATTCTCTATCGCTACTGACATATGGAAGTCGCACTGAACTAAGCTGCCCTAAGTTCTTTGCTATATCGCCTAAAATTTGCTTATGGCTGAATTTAAAACTTTGACCCATCTCGAAACTTGCAAGGATCTATAAACGGGTGAGGTGCTTGCGGCTGAGAATTATATGATAAATTATATTCCGTAGCGCAATTTTTTGCCGCAGCCCTGTGTGATGTAGGGTATGGCACTAGCATTTATCATTTCCCTATTGGCAAACACGGGGTTGCAAACCGGAAAGTCTATTTATTTATCTCCGATGCATAAATATATCCGACAGCCCCATAACTCCGCCCTCAAGACGTTTAGAAGCTTTGCGGTAGGTAACCCAACTGCTGGTGCGTCAAAGGCTTGGATCCCTCTCAATAGCTTCACGTGACAACGCAGCGTGCATCCGACGACCGAAAGACCTCGGAGCTCATTACTACTCCCCGCTTGCAATTTCCCTATCAGGGCTTGTCGGGCAGCTATGTGCGCGCACAAATTCTTTTCCACTCGGGTAGAAAGGTAGGTTTCCTTATGGTATCTCCGTATATTGAAGAATCATGATGTGATATTCAAGAAAGTGTGCGACAATCTCCTCGTCTGACCCACAAGCTCGCATGACTGACTGTTAAACTAACAGTGGTATGACTTTCGTTCAGTGGCGTTCAACCGCCGAGGTCCATTTACTAGAGGCACAGGATGCACGCTACTTAGTGGGCGACGTCTCTCACGGCGCAGAGGGCTGGATTTCTATGTCGGTATAACTTCAATAGGCTCTAACAAAGCACTTTCGTACTCAATATCCAACTCTTCAGGTTAAAATAGCGAAACAAGCCAGTATTATGCTAGCAACTACACCGGCAGTAGGAAGGGTCCTTGGCGCGACATTCTGGGGGGGCGGGCAGCTCGCAAGCGGAGTAGGTTTCGACCAAGCCGTGGCCAGCGAAGCTGCAGACATGCTAGATGCCGAGTCCGAGTCGACCTTTGCAGCACAAGGTTGGTCTTTGGCAGTGAAATTATGCCCCCTTGTCTGTTGTGGTGAGGCTGCACCTGCTGAAAACAAACATGCCACTCGAGCGGCTTTTCCTCGCGAAACGAGCCGCCGGGGTGACGGTTTCAAGTCAAAATTGGCATATGGGTGTCTATATGTAGAATCTACAAGATCCTTCTACTTACTAACAACTAGCGTTTCCGTACAGTAGCACGAGTTTACCTGCGTTTAAAAGTGTGAGGTAGGGTAGCTACTAGGCTTCAATATAGCTTATTAAGTGATAAATATAATAATAAAACTAAGAATAAGAATTTTCGTTATCTCAAGAAGTATTTTAGCAATTTTATGAAAGTATAATAACCTAACATCGACATCCACACTGGCTGCGTTACTCCCCGCCGACTCAATTGCTTGAAGAACGGCTTGCTCGTTGAATTGCACGTCTTGAGTGAATAGATTGCGTCAGTGTTCCTTCCGCCATCTCAATCTTGCAGTCGACGTTTTGGATCGTTTCGAGTCGATGGGCAACTGTGAAAACAGTGCACCCCGCGAATGCTTCGTCCATGATTGCCTGTGTCTCCGCGTCTCGTTCGGGGTCTAGGTTACTAGTTGCTTCATCGACGAGAACAAGATTGCTACCAGTATCCCGACGACGCACAATGGCTCGCGCTATGGACAGCAGCTGAATCTCTCCCTTTGAATACCCAACATCCGTCAACATCGCGTCAAGACCACCTCTGTCTCGCACCTTGCTCCATAAACGGAATCGATCCAGCAACCCAATAAGAATGGCATCCTTAGCATCGCGTTGTATTTTCTGCTCATCAGTGATCTTGCCTCTGTTACTATTCATCTCGAAAGGCAACAGGTTCGCTCGTATGGTGTCATCAAACTGAATCGGATGTTGTGTGATGGTAATCATGTGTGCTCGCAGAGCATCCGGGTCGATGTTTGCAATATCCACGCCGTCAATCTCCACTATGCCTTCATATGAAAGAAGTCCAAGCAATGTCAGTAGCAAAGAGCTCTTGCCACTGCCGGTGCGGCCAAAAAGACCGATCTTCTCGCCGCCGTCAACCAATAGCGAAGCATCCCTCACAATGGGCGGCATATCCACTGCAGGCTTGTACCACGATGAGACGCCCGTAAGCTCTACAGATCCCTCAGACGGCCAAGACGACGGCAGCTGTTCTGGTGAAGCGGGGCGTGGTTCCTGAGGGGTAGTCTCTTTGAACTCTTTCAGACGAGCAAGACAGGCTACAGAAGTCTCGGACCCTGTCCAAGCCTCAATCAAGCATACAAGAGTTCGCTGTATATTGAGAAGGCTAAGAAAAGAAAGCCCAACAGCTGACGGCGATGTTCCGTTCTTGGAAAAGAGGACAATGGATACCAAAGTCACCGCAATTATAGTTGTGAGAATGCCTAAGACAAGCCCTAGCCACTGTTGAATACAGAGCATGAGATAGTAAGGCTGTTGAGAGTTATCAAGAAGCTGATAACCCTTCTCCAAGTTCTTCTCCACCCACCCGAAAGCTTGGATGTATGACACACCGGCTGCAGTCTCGTTTAGATAGGTGTAAAGCGGCGCCTTTTCTTCCAGATCTAAATGTCGCATCTGCCTTGAAGTGCGTAGATAGAAGCGCTGTATGAAGTATATGGAAAGGAAAATGACCGGAAGCAACGCACACATGTATGTGGCGCTTGATAGAATGATGCCGATAAGTATCAACACCGAGTACAACATGTACATTGTGCGGTAGAAGTAGAACGGTAAAACCTTCGCGAAAAGATTGGCGTCCTGACTGAATCGGTTAAGGAGATTTCCGGTCTTTGTGCTTGTCTGAAATGCTAGTGTTGCACGCATTGTTGCATCTAACATCTGCTCGTGCAAGTCTATCGCTGCACGTACGGCCACTACTGTGTAAAGTACCCAGTACGTCAACCCAGTAATTGCAGAAGCAGAAACAGCCATAAACGCGTACCAGCCAAACCAAGACCCATCCTCAGGGGCCAAGTCGGTCCAGATTCGTAGATAGATTTCAGGGATGAGTTCCGAAGCAGCCATTATAAAGGCAAGAAGATTGAGAGATGTAAATCTAAGCTTCCCCACACTGTTGATAAACAGCATGTATAACCGCCAGCCGCCTTGCGACCTTAAGCCACCATCTTTGAAAGAACCGGACGGGGAGCTCGAGGGCCAAGATCTGTTGATTGAAGCGCTCTCCTTATCTTCGACCTCTTGGGGCATATTACTCGTTACACCACTGAGGAGGCGCGTCATGAGTCGTGCATGGCTGGCGTCAGAGGCAAACTCTTCATCCAGCATGACGTGGCCTTCGTCATCAACGGTAATCATCTGGTCGATGACATGCAGACTTTCTGGCAAGTATGTAGCCAGCAAGACTGTTGAGCCTGCAGACCTCAGGACACCATTTTCGCCACAGAGATCGTACAAGATTGCTACAGCGGTCTCCCGATCAAGTGAACCAAAGCAGCCGTCGATGATAGTAATCTCACAATGAGCAAAGACTGCCCTGGCTAAGGCCACTCTCTGCCGCTGCCCACCGCTTAGACTGGCACCGTCCGTACCAACGATATAGTTGTCACGTCCAGGTAGTCGGGACAAGTCCTGCTCCAGTTGACAGCTTCGAATAGCCAAGTCATAACGCACTGGATCAAACGGCAAACAACCAATGATGTTATCGCGAATAGTCGTATCTTTCAGCCAAATGTTGGCGCTGCAGTATGCAATAGTGACCTGATCCGTATACACGAAACCGTTTGAGTTCTTGGTCTCACCCAGAATGCTTTTGAGGAACGTCGATTTGCCACAGCCAGTGTTACCAAGAACGCCGGTAACGGAGCCCCGAAAAAGAGCAAACTTCACTTCGGTGAGAAGAGGGTTGTCCAAACCAAATGCTCCAAAGCTGGCATTTGAAAACTGAATAATGCCGCCAGCACTTCGGGCTACCGGCCAGGGCCTCATTTCCGTCGGGTCGTAGTGTGTAGGTACAAGCTCATAGCTCTCAGGCGGTGCAGAAGGGTCCCGTTTCACGCGAGAATCCTTTCGCTCTGGAAGTTCTAAGAACTTTTGGACCCTATCAAAGCATGCGACCATGCCTGTGAGCTCTGTGTATACCTGCAAAGACTTCACCGTCGGGTTTTGAATAAGGCTGACGATTGCGAGCGTAGGGAAAACCTGGCTTGCAGACATCCTGTGGCCGAAACCTTTCCAAAAATATGCGGCAGCCATGACGATAACTGGGGTACCAACATCGGTCAATGATGTTGTCATATTGAGGATCGCCATCCAGAATCGGTATGGTCTCGATGTGCACATTTCTTCAACCCGAAGATTATGAATCTTGTCCCGCATAATAGGCCCTAAGCCCATCATTTTGATCTCTGGAAGCTGACGAAGAACTTGCGATGTCTTGGAAATCCTGACCTCAATGCTCTTGTTCCATGCGGCCATAAGAGGTCCTGTTACCAAGCCTAACAGGAAGGAGAAAAGAGAAGAGCCCATAACAGGTAACAGAACGAAGAAGCATGACTGTTCGATGAACCTCGAGAGCAAATATACTCCAAAGCCGAGTTCAATGAATGTCATGGGAATATCGACACAGCTCGCAAGGCCCATAGCAATAGACTCAATATCCGAGCTTGTGTGCGTCAACACTGAAGGGTTCTTGGCATCCTTTTCGTTCAGATTATGGGTTTTATCCATCATCTCAGCAACAAGACCGCCACGAACTTGGGTAACGAATCCATTAGCGAAATGTCTTGACGCAGATGTTGTCATAGCTTGCACCATAAAGATAAGAAACGTCGCGGCAATTGTGCCAACCCTCATCGCGGTTGTTATTTGGTCGCCTTCTTCGTTGCCATCCGCCTCAGCTGAGTCAATCACGAGCCTTAGAAGAAAAGGTTGTGCGTAGCATGCACCGATATTGGCAAAACGTGGGATTGTCATCAGGAAGAGCTCCCATTTCCAAGTCCAAATACAAGCGCAAACCAGACTACATCGAGACTTGGAGGCTTTAGTTCGGTCAAAAGCCTTCTTCAAGCGCAGATGCAAGGCCTTGGAGGAGAATTGAATACCAAGCTTGCCCATGTCCTGAAGGGCCAAGTTCTGCCGGAAGCCGGTCATGAGCATTGGGTGTAAGTAGATAAAGAACGCCCGTTGAAAATAGCCACTTGTAGCCTCAGGTCCAGAACCTGCACGCACGTCATCGTCGAGTAGCAGCGGCTTTTTGGATACCTCCTCGAGAACAATAAGACAAGCGCGAAGAGAAGCAGTGGTGGCGGCAAGCGCGCCAAGAGTCTCCATTCCAGAACGAAGAAAATACGAACGGCTTTTTACTGCATCGGCGCAAACCGTGAAGAAGAGATAAAGGGCCAAGAAAGCGGATGAGCGAATTGCATGCTTGTGTTCCATATGTATCATCATGCAGAGAGCGACGGCAGCAACAAGTTCGAGCGACGATGCAGCGTATGTAATCTCGGTTCGACAATGGGGCAACTGAGCGTGCACGGCAAGACTGTTAGCCTGGCACCCAGCGAGGATGCTTGACACCACCTGGGATTGGGAAGTGATGGTTAGAAGCCGCACATATTGCGTTGGTTGAGCAACTCACAACTTTGGCCCACAACAGAGGACTTGAACGGACGTAGACGGGCTCATGTTGGTGATGAGTGATGAAGATGAGGGAAACAAGGATGGCAAAGCATGAAGGGATAAGTTGAAAAATGGTCTCTTCGAACAAAAGACTGAAGTCGAAGATCTTTAGGACAGGGTCCCAGAAGTGGCCGTCCGCTGCAAGCCTGGGCATCTTGACTGTCTTTAGGCTACGAATGCCTGCGACGCGAGAGAAAATCGGTGCAATGACAGAACGATGAGCCGCACAAGTGCAGGAACGGGAAGAGGAACGAGAAGACGTAAAACGTGGAGCTTCGGGGGAGCCAACATTTGTAAGAGTGAGCCTAGCCGTCGTCGGGGGCAGTCACATTAACAGGAAATCTGCGGAACGGTGGTTGCCAACCAACTAAGCCCGTCTCCGCCTTGCCAGCAATCGCCAGCAATCGCGGAGCACAACTAGCTGATTTCCGGCCCACCACACACACCCAGACGGGTTACATCAAACATCAATTGCATGTAGGTTGCGACGCACTGTGACTACTGCGGGGAAGAAGGCTCTGGCCCCTGCAAGTGACGGCGTCCAGGCGAAGCTGGGGCAAGCAATGCTGCTACGTCGTTGCAAAAGAACAGAGCGCATCTATCAATTCCATTCACATCAGGGCTTCCCTACATTAAGCAACATAGACGTACCTGCCACCGTGTTCCAAGCTGAGGCAGATGGCTCGCGACCCGTCGCCGTCGCCGCGTTGGATAACAACGGGCTGAGGGTTCCTGGGGCGGCCGCGATCTCATGGAGAGCCGCCGCCGGGCAGCGGCTCCTTCCCTGCCGGGCCTAGTGCAGATGCATTCGTGGGCCTCGGGCAAAAGTACCTCGTTAAAGAAAGGTCATTGGGGAGGGGGCGGTCGCCGCTACGCGCCCTTCCTGTAGGTGCATGCACTACCAGTCAGAAGGCCAATGAAACAGTTCGAGGGTCTCCAACAAGGACAAACTAGCGGTCTCGCGCTGCATTATTCAAGAGTCCGAGTGAGCCCTCTTCCCCGCACCTGTACCACGGCTGGCTTCCCCGGTAGCAAAACTATATACTAGCAACCTGCAACGCATCACGAGCCATACAATAACCTATTTTCACAGTTGCGCTCTTCGTCGGCTTTTAAGCAGCTACACCTTTGCCGCGCCGCTTTCTATAGTCCGCCTGCCTACCTGCTAGCTCTACGTCTGCCAGTGTCGTTCTTCCGACTAATTTGACTCCATCGTTGTAGCAAAGCTTGCACCATTAAATAGCGGGAATCCCATGGCGTTCTACACTGGCAGTGCAACTGACGGCTCAGATGCCAGTAGTGTCTTAGGAACGGAAGTTAGAGCATGCTCATGAGCGGCGAATAGGCGGTTCGTAGGTGCTTATTTTGCCTGTGGCCACACTTAGCACGTTATTCGGGGCCGATGGCGGCTTTCTCCTTGTCCACTTATTCGTTTAGTCCCCAACTCGTTATTAGCTCCAAACACACCTAACGCAAGACAAGCTATGCCGCGATATCAACAGACAAATGCCTAGAGCCTCTCTCGGCTTCTTATCAGGCAGCTTCCGCACAAACTCGTTGGCGGGACCGAAGCCCGCTTGGCATCAAAGTCGCGCGAGTCGAACATTGACATGCCGTGGTTCGGCGTGCTGGCGCATTTCCCAGCCCTCAAGTAGAAAAGAGTCGCAATGTGAACAGTAGTAAGAACTAGACAAAGGCAATATAAGATGGGCTTTTCTTAATTGCTAGTTGGGCATACCCCTTAAGCTGAAGCTCGCAGTACGTACGCCCCGTTTCCTAAGGTCGGCAAGGCACTACTAGTTTATACAAATAGTGTCTTTCCCTTCTCGGTAGATGTGGCATAGATGGTCAATCTAAGTCTATTTGGAGTGAAAACTCCGAGGTACACTCGTCTAATCTAGATGAAGTTATTTCTCTATAAGTTGCCAAGATGTTAGCCCACAGTGCCGCTTGATTGTGTTAGTACTGCTACCCTGCAGCATTTTCCACAGAACCCAAGTACCTTGTTCATCGAGGTTACAGTATTTAATAACATTAGAAGTGTGCCAAACTGAGACTTAAGCCTCTGCACATCCAGATGGATGCTTTCAATCAAGCAAGGTCGTATGGATCCTATGTCCACGCAAAGGTAGGCACCCGGGGTTGCCGACGCGTGATTCGCCCCAACAAGGACACCGGGTCGAGATTGCACACCATGCACTCAATACGGCCCAGACACGGCGCCACCCAAAGTGACAGAGTCTTGATGAGCCTCTGCGCATCATATCGTAAATCTTTCAGGGCCTGTGTGACAAGAATAAAACCTTTATCTCACCGTGGCTTATTCCTTCAAAACAACACACTGAGATCTCGTCGCGACTAAATGAAACTTGCACAACTTGGGAAATACGTCATTTATTTACACACTGATCGTTTTTAGATTTAGATGAAATATCAACAAAAGAGAAGAGGATTGCTTTAATCGTTTCCTTTGCAGCCGTCGGTGTGACCACCTGATGCTCGTTGCACCTTGTCATTCTTCATGCATCTCGCACGAACCCAAATCGGCGTGTGGAAGGTCGCCTTCCACTCCATGCCGTTGTCTGATGGCGAATCGTAGTAGTCAAACTTCCACTTGGTGATGCCGCTGCCCATGCAGCCACGCAGCGACTTGAGCAAGGTGTCCTGACCATAGTCCCAGGTAGCCCAACCGGCGCCCTCGACGGTGTAGGTGCCAAAGAACACCTTGTACCAGCCTTCGCAGGTGCCGTCCGTCTTTTGGACAGGGGGCCAGGGCCGGTTGTCGCGCTTGGGGGCGACTTCGTAGGTGTACTCGCCACGAACCCATTTGCCGCCAAACTTCCAGTCCATGGGGTTCTTGTCGTCGTTGCCGTCGCAGCCGTTGATGATGCGACTCATGCTGTCGATGCACTCGTCCTTGTTGAAGTCTTTGGCCTTTCCGAGCGACACGGTCATGTCGTGCTCGTCGGGGGTACCCTCGTGGTACTTCTTCGTAAAGTGCCACCCTTGCTCGTTTTCTGGGGCCTTGACGCTGTCGCAGAAATCTTTATAGTTTTCATTCATGCGATCGACACCGGCGTACGCTTTGCGGCCCTGCTTTTGGTAGCAGTTGAAGTTGTCCGTCTTTTGGCATGCCGGCGCCGAGACTCCCAGAACCTCGGCGCGGATGTCCATGGCCGTGGACATGGCAAACGATGCAATGGACTTGTGGCCGAGCTCGTTTGGATGAAACAGCTTGCCAAAAGTGTCGGGAAGACCCAGGCCGAGGGTGACGTCGAAATTGCCATCGCCGGGGCAGCTTGGTGGAGCTGGTGCACGGGGGTCGAGCTTGTGCAGGACCTCGGCACGCTTGTTGGAGGATTTGTAAAGGAGCGAGTCGTAGATGTTGTCCTTGTTCAGACTGGCGACAAAAGCTTGGAATTCTTCTTCTTCTTTCTCCAGAGCGGCAGGGTCGCGCTTCCTCAACTCGTCATGGATCAGCGGTGCGACGTAGGTGTCCTGCTTGAAGAACTGCAAATCTTTTTGCTTGTCGTCAGGATAGTGACCAGACGAGGATGGATCGCAGAATTGGCCCTTGACGCCCTTTTGCGGCCAGAGATCCCAGTCGGCCATGTCGATCTTGTAGTTGAGGTCCTTTTTGCGGAATTCTTCAACGACATCTCGGATGGCATCGTTGATACCCATCACAAGCTCGTTGAACTTGGTACGGCGATCCTTGTTAAGCGTGAGACCCTTGCTGAACCATCGTCCGGCGAGAAGCCAGTTTTGGTCCTTTTCGCACGCGTCATTCTCCGTGTTGAAGAATTGGGCGTATCCGTTGTAGACTACAACGCTCTTCTTGTTCATCTTGTCGTTGAGAGCAGTCAGCAATTGCCGGATGTTGGGCTTGAGAATGGTATCAATGTTCTTTTTGGCGACATCGATGATGTTTTGGCACTTTGACTCGCCATTAAAAGGCAAGAAAATACACGTCTTCAGTAGCGAGGCCTGAGACAAGAATGACACGTTAGTAAACACAACACTTGCAAAATGAAAAGGACCAATTGACTGGGGGCAAAGCTAGGATGAGAACTTACAAGACACAAGTCGTTTCCTCCAGCGGTCATCATGACGAGGTCCAGCGTGCCGTCTAGCTTCTGAATCTGCTCGTAGATCTGCTCTGATCTGTCGCCAGAACAGGCGGGGAATTGGAAATCCTCGACGGCAGCGCCAAGGGCTCCGTTGACCAAGTACGGATAGGACAGATCGTAGCGAGAGCAGTACCAGTCGTCTCTTTTGTGGAAAATATCACCAAGCTGACGGCCAGATCCTATGCCAGCAGTGTAACTGTCTCCGACAGCAGCCCATCTCCTGGCCCAGCGAAAATCGGCTGGGTCAGCATCTCGAGTTTCCAGCAGAGAGCGTGGTACCGAGTTGACTTCGACGGCTTGTGCGACGGTGTCGTTGATATCAACTTGGGCAACGTAAAGGCTGCGGCCTAGGGCCAGCTGGGCAATGGCCAGAAGAGAGAGGAATGTCGTCCCCGACATGCTTTTCGTAGTGTGCAAAAAGTCGATGCCAAAGACTGCAACTGTCAAGTGAGAATGGTGTTGTTGGAGTAAGGGAGAGACTTTGATGGCTTTAGCAATATTTGTCGAATGCTTTCACGGCAAAATGTTCCACAGCAGTGCCGAATCTCCAAGTGGCCCCCAAGCCAGGGCGGATAATTGTAGATTGCTGATGGTAAATAAAAAATAAGATAAAATTAATTGCAAGAAACAAGATGCGTTACTTTCATCTCGAGTCAGATTTTAGTGTAGGTCCGACTTGGAAAGCGTGCCAAGGAGCAGTCACGGGCTCTCGTTATCTTGATGGTAGGATTCTCAGCAATCTCGCCTGCACCCTAAAAAGGTAAAGAGGCTTACAGGGCTAAACTGAGCGATGAGCCGAACAGACCCTGTCAGCCAAATTTGGTGAACTAGCGCAGGCACTGCCGCGCGCGATTGCGTGAGTCAGGGGAATTCGCGTGAGAAGGCAACTTGTCGGGAATGTCTAAAACGGTATAAGGCCGGGAGTTGGGCACCTTAAATCGCCACTCATTGAGCCTAATTATCGAGTTTCGGCCCGTTGTCATAGTCGTAAGCGCTAAAGAAGGGCAATTTGCCCCCTGCTACCAAGGCAAGTTCTGCATTTGCGCTGCTCGAGTACTGCCGCTCCAGCCCTAAAAAAATCGACCAGCAGCCCAGTGAAACTTAGCGAGAAGCCTAGCGGAATCCTAGCGGGACTTAAGTGGGTTGGGGAAGGTACCTGGATTGATGTATAGGTACATGCATGACTTTGTCATGGTTAATGACAAAAAAGCATTGGAAAACATGGAGATTATGGAAATGACTGAGACGAAGGATTCCTCCATCAGGACTCTCCCCTTTGTTCAAGTTATTTTTCCTCTTTTCTCTTGTTTATTCTGGTCGGCAGCAATCACTGACATCTTTTGTTCCGTGTAAGCCAAAGACTCCCCATTCGCATTGACCGCTTACACCATATTGCAACCGCGAACCCCAAGGTAGTCGGTCATCTGCCTCTTCCATCTACACAAATTCGGTCATCTACCATTTTCTTGGATCCGGGTAACAAGATGAGAATATTTCGGACTGCACTGCTTGCCCTGCTGGCTACTGAAGCTGTCGCCGAGAGCAGCTTCATAGACCAAGCCATTGCCAGCGGCCAGCTGAAGCCTCCCAAGGATACGACTCGCAAGAGTAACGGCAGCTATGCTCTGGCTGCGGCTTCTGCTAGCGGAGACAGCCCCGACTATCATTGCGCGAAAGACAAGCCTTGTGCCATTGGCTGCTGCGGTCCTCTGTAAGTTGACATGGGTATTATTGCCAGTCAAGTCAATTCCTAACACGTACCTTAGAGATGAGGAGGGCAAAGGAATCTGCGGTATGGGTCCCAAGTTCTGTGGCGACGGCTGCACTTCAGACTGTGGTCGGAAAAGCGACTGCGACGCAGGCTGGGGCATGCAATGGTCCAAAGCAGGACCCTGCCCTCTGAACGTGTGCTGCTCCGAGTTCGGTTTCTGCGGTACAACTCAAGATTTCTGCCGTGGCAAGACAGTCACTTCGCCGTCTTGCAGTGCTTCAGCTGGAAGTGCCAACAAGAGAATCATTGGATACTATGAAGGATGGAACTATCAACGATCCTGCGACAGTGAGTTGCTTCCACCATGAGAAACACCTTTACTAATGGTTCCAGCGATGAAACCTAGCGAGATCCCCCTTGGATACTATACTCATATCAACTATGCCTTTGCACTCATCCACCCAACCCAGTTCACCATTGATGCCATGGATGACAAGACCGGGTCTCTCTACCGTGAAGTCACCGGACTCAAGAGCCGAGATCCTGGCCTCAAAGTCTGGATCGCTATTGGCGGTTGGGCCTTCAACGACCCTGGCCCAACCCAGTCGACCTTTTCTCTTGTTGCTAAAGCACCTGCTGCCCAAGAACTCTTTTTCAACTCGCTCATTACGTTCCTGATCAACAACAACTTTGATGGCGTCGACATTGACTGGGAGTACCCTGCTGCAGATGACCGCGGCGGCAAGCCAGAGGATTTCAAGAACTTGGTCGCTTTCATGGCCAAGCTCCGTTCCCGTCTCAACGCGAGCGGCAAAGACTTTGGTCTCTCCATTACCCTCCCTTCGTCATACTGGTACATGCAGCATTTCGACATCGTTGCTTTGGAACCACATGTTGACTGGTTCAACATGATGACCTATGACATTCGTAAGCTCTTACATTACTGTATACAATGCCTTTCAAAGCTAACACGACGTACAGACGGTACATGGGATGGAGACATTCCCTCGTTGGGTCCTCGCGTCCAGGCCCATACAAACTTGACCGAGATTGAACTCGCCATGGAGCTACTTTGGAGAAACAACATCAACCCCGAACGAGTGACCATGGGCCTTGGATTCTACGGTCGCAGTAAGTTTCCCCCATTTTTTGAATCATAGTTCATTTCGGCATACTGATCGATTGGCGTTTTAGGCTTCACCTTGAAGGATCCCAGCTGCACGGCTCCAGGCTGCCCATTCTCCGGACCTGGTAAGCCTGGTGAGTGCACAGGTACCGGTGGTATTTTGTCCGCCGGCGAGATCAACCGAGCCATAAAGAATGGTGGCAAAATGACCCTTGATGAGCCATCAGCTGCCCAAATTGTCACGTTCGGCGGAGATCAATGGGTATCATTCGATGACAGTAAATCACTCGGCATGAAACAGAAATGGGCAAATGAACACTGCATTGGCGGGTAAGTCTGAGAAACCACCAGACCTAAATAAAATTATTTGCAGATGTGCTAACAACTGTATCTAGACTCATGGTCTGGGCCATCGACTTGGACGATGGTTCTTTATTGGACGCCCTGTTTGGTAACACTGGCCACAAAAAGCGCAAAACTAGAGACCCCAAAGACAATGACTACAATGTCAACTGCTTTGCAGGTGGCATAAACGGAGGTTGATAAAGATCTATCACTAGTTTATTGATTGAATATAATACGTTGTCATATATCATTGCGATACATTCGGTTATGTGACTTTGATATGTGCAAGCGTTTTCTGACATGTCTTGACTAGTACGTGGACCAAGAGAAAGCAGCTTTAACTTTATTGGAACACGGAGCAAAACTTACTAGCTAGTCAGTTGGTCAATTTTCATGGTAGGGGTGAGTCTTTATCCATTCATCTAATTCTACACTTTAATTCTACACTTTACACAGTGCACGCATATCTCATGTTGGCTTGTGAGATGAGGATAAGGATTGCTATAGCACGAGACACTAGCCTAGCTACAAGTACTAAATAAACACAAGAGATGAACATCGGATAAGGGAATGTTTGGGGCGAATAGTTATGTACTTTCAGCTGCTTTATCCAATCTAACAGCCCTTCTCTCCCCTGCTCTGCTTGTAAAGCGACTGGAACGAGTTGAACTGAGAGTTGCCGGCCTGGTTGAGAAAAGGTCCCAGATTCTGCATCGGCGTGGTGTAAACCAGATTAATACCAGTAACATCCTGCGGGGTTGGATAGTGATTCTGAACAATAATGGCACCGCCGGGTGCAGTAATGACGGGCAGGCCGTTGCTGGAGGAAGTGTGACTGGGGTAAATCTGTCATTCGTGCCGCGTTCGTTAGTCCTTCAATTTTGGCGCTTGAGTCACTAGACTGGGATACATATCAGTACGCACCATGATGGAAGTCCAATCGACATCGGCAAAGTTGTGTCCAGGAGGTGCAAACACAATGCTAGGCGTCCAAGGCAAGAATGCGTCCGCGGCAAAGTGGTACTGACCCGCGGTGGCGACGCTTTTGCAAATGTCTTTGCCGCCCTCTGGTCCGAGATCAGCTTGAGCGGCAGCCAGAGCAGTGTCGTATCCAACCAGGTTCTCGCAGTGAAAGTTGTCATTGCCGAAGACGGTACCAAAATTGGCGTCTACGAAGCCGTCCTCGATGCGCCAAAAGTTGGGGTTTTGGTGTTCATGAAAGAGACCCCAGGCGTGGCCGATTTCGTGCGCAAACGTGCCGATCTTGTTATCATAACCGCCCCAGTCGGTGTCGTCCAATATCATGACCGGCCCTTCGCTGCCCGTGGAAGAGTCGGCGGGAATGTAGCCGGTCGTGGTGGTGTGTCCGGCGCCGTCGCGGCCGCGTTTGACCAAGAGAAGCGTCGACCGGTGCGACTGGCATTCGTTATCATCGACCTCTGTCCACTTGTAGACGGACTGGTCGAGTCCGACCCACCACCAACGGTCAATGGCATCTTTAAGATTGTAGAAGAGTGCCTGCTTATCCTCGGGGGTCGCGAAGCAGTACCTGACCTCGTGGTTGGGCCACGGCTGCATGAGATCAAGCGTTCGAATGAGGTAGCGCTTATCAATGGAGCGAGCATCAATTGGCGACGGGTCAGTTAGCTCGTCGATAGTTCTGCGCATGAGCGTATGGTTCGATCCAATGTCTGCGAGATGGTCATATCTGGTGATTCTCGGCTGCCACAGCTGGCTCGCCGCCTGAGCTGCATCGGCCACGACTAGCAGCAAAGACACGCAGCGTGCTGGTGTCAACATGATTGGGGTGACAACGCTCTCAGTGATGAGTGCAAAGAAGATGAACCGCCAGTATCGTCACTGCTTGGTCGAAAAGTGAGAGTGAGAGATCGAGGTGAACAATATGGGAAGCATGTAGGACAGAGTAGGGCCTTGCACATCTGTGCATGCACTACAGTGAGAAATCAGCTCGCCTACAGCACTTTGGCTTGGTCACTGCCATTCAATTGTTTCTTTAGTCTGCTCGACTACGTACTAAGCTAAACTCTTTTGTGTACAATGCGTTCTTGTACCGGTACTTGAGGTTTGAAGTAGTGCTCCGTACTGTGTTTATAGATTGCAGGGATCATAAGCCCCAACAAGCCAATCAATCTGTCCGGCATGTTCCTGATCGGGCATCTGATTTTTTTATAAGCCCTAGCAAGCCAATTAATTTACCCGGCATGTTCCAAATCGGGCATCTGATTTTTTTTCAAGGTCAGAGCGGCAATAGCGGATATGCAGAACTCGACGGATAGAAGGGGGCAAAGGGGCAAATTGCAATCCTTTAACTAGCGCTTACGAGTATGACAACGGGCCGAAACTCAATAATTAGGCTCAATAAGCTTGAGAAACCGGCAATTCAAAATTGTGAGAAGAATTTAGACTTAATATTGGAGACCTGCGGGGTTACACTGCAATACTGGTAGTTGGCCGCGCAAAAGTTGGCACACGTTTGTAAAAGTGTTCGCGGTTCTCCCTACGGAGCCTACCAAGCCCACTTTAGATGCATATTTACCGCTGATAAGTGCCGAACTTGGAGGCTTGGAAGGCTCTATTAGTCTCTATTTTTGGTCTCTGGAATCCGTGTAAGCCGGCAAAGAGAGGTCTTGCCTGGTTCGTTTCCATTTTGTCTTGGCCAACTACTCTGTATCACATCTTCAATTGCCACCGCAGCTTCAATCCTCACGACATACCAAACAGTAAATCAACAGATTGAAGCATCACAATGAGGTTGACCACTATTGCCACAACGGCAGCGTCTATTGCTGCCGTGGTCGCGCAGGACACGTCGCCCAGCGGCCCTACCATGACGGGCACAGCTCCCGACTGCAACTCATGGTACACGGTCAAGTCGGGCGATACTTGCCCCAGCGTCGAGGAAAAGTTCGGCATCACCGCCGACCAGTTCTTCAAATGGAACCCAGCCGTGTCGCGCGACTGCGTCAACAACTTTTGGGTCGGCGAGTCGTACTGCGTGGGGGTTGGCGAGCCTGTCAAGACCTCGTCCACCAGCAGCCAGGTTTCAAGCTCGACCTCGACCAAGACGACCTCGACCAAGACGACCTCGACCAAGACGACTTCGACAACGTCGGATGCGGGTGACGGCAAGCCCTACTCGACGAGGTTTCCCGTCACTTCGAAAAACATTACTACGCCCACCAGCCCAACTGCCTGGCCTCCTACCAAGACGCAGCCTGGCGAGCCCGACAGCTGCACCAACTGGCACTTTGTCGTTCCTGGAGATACTTGCCAAAGAATTGTCAATCGTTATGGCAACACTCTCAGCATGAAGGATTTGTAGGTTCTCAAGTCAAAAAGAAAGGTTTCTGAGGTTGCTAATCTATGGTTGCAATGAATAGCCTGGCCTGGAACCCTGCCCTCAAGAGCGACTGCTCTGCCCTCTTCATCGGCTACTACGTGTGCATCGCCATCAAGCCCACCACTACCTCCTCGTTTGACTGGTTTAACGCGCCCAACACGACCATCCCATCTCCTACATCCTGGACCCCTTCTGTGCCACCTACTATCAACTCGACCTTTACCGCATCCCCGCAGCAGAGTGGAATCCCTTCCAGCTGCCAAAGCTTCTACAAAGCTGAAGCTGTAAGTCGTCTTTCCACAGTGGTTTCCATTGCTTGTACTGACCGGTTTTACCAAGGGCGACACCTGCAATACTGTACTCAAGGCTTATCCCTACATCACCGAGGACCTGTTTTACAAGTGGAACCCCGCGCTCGATGGCAACTGCCAAGGGCTTTGGGCCAACTACTGGTACTGCGTGGCAAACTACGATCCGGCTGATCTGCCTCAGCCACCTTCGCAGTCCACGCCAGGCACTCCCGTCGGTGACAACACCGTTAGTGGCTGCAAGGCGTGGTACCAGACAACCGGTGGCGATGACTGCGATATTATTGCCCAGGCTTTTGGATCCTTCTCCACGTCTGACTTTATCTCGTGGAACCCATCGGTAGGCTCCAAGTGTGATGATATCCAGGTAAGTCGCATCTTTGAAGCGCGGCAAATGACGGAAACCTTCGTATTTGTCCGACTATTCTCGAGCTTTGGCTTACAAATATAGGACAACACCTACTATTGCGTGGGCGTGGCAAAGACACCTACGACGAGAACAACATCTGTTCCCGCGACGACGACGCAGGATGCCTTGCCAACGCAGTCTGGAGTCGCTTCCAACTGCAACAAGTACTGGTTCGTAGGCGAAAGCGATACATGTCGCCAAATCACCACTGCCTCCAACATCCTCCTGGGGAATTTTATCAGGTGGAACCCGGCTGTTAACGACGGAGGATCGTGCAAGCTCACACCCGATGTTAACGTCTGCGTTGGAGTCAAGGCTTGATGGGCAGTCTTCATTGAGTAATTAGAGTAAATTGAAAATTGGCCAATATTTTAAGTGTTATTGTCTTTTTATTCTTTGTGTGAAGAAACGCTTAGCAAATGGGATGACTACAAATGACCTGCAAGAGTACACATCAGCTTTGTATTCCTTTACACCTGTGACTTGCTATGCTGTCGTGAAACAAGAAACAACTTTTGGTAGCGGGCCTTTATATCCACTTTCCAACCAATACCCAGCGGAATTCATCTCACTGTTTTCTTCTCCCGCTTTGTCTTTTATTTGGTCTTGGGCCTCGACTGTGGCGGGGATGGAGCGCCAGAATCGGTCGCCATGACCACAGGGACGCGCTGGCGGCTTTGGCGCCCACTCGACAATCAGGTCGTTGGGGTTTGGTCTCGTCCTCCTAGCTCTACCCATCATCGCGATCCAAAGTGCCGGCGGAAACGCCACGCTTACCCGGCACCTGGATCCCAGCTTGCTAACCATGGCATCGAGGGGCAGCAAGAGAGCAGTCTCGATTGCTTCTCTTTGGTCGGGCTGTTGGGCAAGCCAGACCGGGGTCAGAAGCTGGCATTTAAACGAGACGTGCAGGTCTTGCAAATGTGACAGAGTGGTTGGCAGTAGTTCCAGTTGCTTGTGGTAGTCTGAATGTTCCGGTGGCTTCATCCAATCGAGGGCCAGACTCATCTCCATCCTTGTGATGCGCTGTAAGCTGTATGACGGGAGGAAAAATGGCAATCTTGAGCTCAAGTCTCCGTCGGCAATGAAGAATTTGTTTTGGGAATACAGGATACGGATGCCAGACGTGTATCTGTCAGAGGTGAAAACATGGTCAGTTCGCACGTCGACGTGAGATGTCAGGGCGACTCACGCTTGCTTGCTGGACAGTAACCATCCCAGTGCTCCTATCTGGTAGCCTTTTTCTGGGTCCTGAAAATCAGGAGGTGGCTTCGCGAGACTCTGTATATGTGCTAGATGTTGAAGGCACAAATCATTCACGGGTCCAACGTCTTGATGTTCCGTCGCCAGGGCAGGGCTCCTGGCACAAACGAAGCCTCGTAAACGCCATTGGCTGTCCTCTGCACTGAGCTCAAGGTGGATAATCCGATTCCCAAACGCAAAAGTGAGAATGCTGTCTTGGATCTCGGGAGACAAGCGTCGAAAAAAAATGCTACTGCTATTGCTTGTTGGCGCTTCCTCGGTTGCAAACGATGGTGGTGATGGTGACGTTGACGTTGACGCGCGGGGTAAAGCTGATGTGTTTTGTGCTATTTCTGGAAACCTTGGCTCTGCCTCGGAACGAAATATCGTCCTACTCACGAAAGCTCCACGCTGCATATTTGTTGGAAATAAAGTGTTGAAGATGTGTACGATTTAGTGAAAGCCAGCACCCGCACACTCGCTGTCATGTGTAAAGGAGGATGGACAAGGAGCCGGCTACAGCAGCCAAAAGTGTGGCAGCCGCCAACTGTTTAAATGGTTTCTAGGCCTTTTCAGTGGGATTTCTGGGGGGATAGGCCACTAATTAATTGTTAGTCAACTAGGTACCTAGCTGCTGACAGAAACTGGGCATTTGTAGCTACGTGAGCTGCATGGCTACCCTGTACTTGCCTGAACACACTAGCCAATCAGCGCGAGCCGGGCCTAGCTTAGCAATTCGACGCCGCGCTTGGCTCTGATTGGCCGCTGCCCAATTTCCACTTTGAACTTTTTGATACTGCATCTTGAACTTTTTCCCAAATTTCATCCACGTCTTCATTTTTCCCTAACATTTGTATTCCTTCGTGGCGCAGTCATCTACTGAATATATATGGCATTTTGATATTTCTTCAACGTATTTTCCCCTCTGGACCCATCGATGAGGCCTCTGCTCCATCGCCTGCCTCTTCTTCTACGCCCTCATCGCGCACCACCACTTGTCGCAGCATCTCATCGCTTCTTCACCATGTCTTCCACACCCGCTGCCGCCGCAGCAGCAGCCCCTGCGCCCGCACCCAACGGCCCGCACACAAACGGTAACTCTCATGACCGTCCCGCCAAGCGCCCCAACAATGCCAATCGCAACGGCAACAATCGCAAGTCCAAGCAGCAACGGACCAAGCGTGAGCGCAACATCACCGAGGGCTCGTCAGAGGAGGTCCTTCGCTGCGACATCGACGCCCTTCTCAAGTTGCGCCGTGAGGCCGCCGGCGCCAGCGAGGACGACGCCGCACCTGCTTCAGAAGCCGACCTACCGGAGCCCTTTACAGAAATTGAAGCAGAAGTCCACGAGCTGTCCTCCACCGGCGACGGCCTCGCCATGGTCTCCGGCTCCGACCAAGTCTACATCGTGCCCTTTACCGTCCCTGGCGACACCGTCCGCATCAAAGTCATCCGCCACGTCCCTGGCGAGGGCCACTCGCACGCCGACTTCCTCTCCGTCGTCACGCCCTCGCCCCTCCGCGACGACTCCCGCGTCAAGTGCCAGTACTTTGCCAAGTGCGGCGGCTGCCAGTTCCAGATGCTCGATTACGCCGAGCAGCTGCGCCGCAAGCGCCGCATCGTCGTCAAGGCCTACGCCAACTTCTCCAACCTGCCCCAGGAGCTGCTCCCCGAGATCCACGACACCATCGGCAGCCCGCTCCAGTACGGCTACCGTACCAAGCTCACGCCGCACTTTGACGGCCCGCCGGGCTACCGCCCCAGCAAGCGCGGCAAGAACCCGGCCACGCCGTTCCTCAGCTGCCCCGACATCGGCTTCATGCAAAAGGGCCGCCGCAAGGTGCTGGATATCGAGGACTGCCCGATTGGCACGGAGGCGGTGCGCCTGGGCAACACGCGCGAGCGCAAGCGCATGCAGGAGGAGTACACAAACTACAAGCGCGGCGCGACGCTGCTGCTGCGTGAGAACACGGCTCGCCACCCCAAGGACAGCGAGGCCGCTGCGGCGGACCTCGCGCCGTATACGACGAAGTCGGAGACCGACGGCTTCGTCGACGTCAAGTCCTGTGAGACCGACTCCAAGGCCACCACCACCGAGTACATTGGCGACTACATCTTCACCAACCCCGCCGGCTCCTTTTTCCAGAACAACAACTCCATCCTCCCCGTCTTCACCTCCTACATCCGCGACCGCATCCTTCCCACCACCGCTGACAAGCCCATCAAGTACCTCATCGACGCCTACTCGGGCTCCGGCCTCTTCACCATCACCCTCTCCTCCGTCTTCCAGCACTCGGTCGGCATCGACATTGCCGGCCAGTCCATCGAGTACGCGCGCAAGAACGCCGCCCTCAACGGCCTCGGCGAGGACCGCTGCCGCTTCATCGCCGCCGACGCGGGCGAGCTCTTCAAGTCGGTCACGTACGACGCCGACGAGACCGTCGTCGTGCTGGACCCCCCGCGCAAGGGCTGCGACGCGAGCTTCCTGTCGCAGCTGCGCAGATTCGGCCCCCGCAGGGTGCTGTACGTGAGCTGCAACGTGCACACGCAGGCGAGGGACGTGGGCGTCTTGGTACGCGGTGAGGGCGAGGGCCGGCGCTATGCGATTGAGAGCCTCGTGGGCTTTGACTTTTTCCCGCAGACGGGCCACGTGGAGGGCGTTGCTATTTTAAATAGAGTGGAGGAGTAGACTTGGCGAATTAAAACGTTCATTGTGCATCAAAGCGCTTCTTTCTCTCTCGTGGCCATTCTCTGGTTGTATTTTTTGGTTGTCATTACTGGTGTCAAAATCAGTGCTGATGATAGCAGCGGCGGTAGCAGGTGTTATTCATACTAGATACCCCAATGTCAAAAAAAGGACGAATTATTATAGCCACAAAGCAAGTAGCTACAGTCGATGCCAATGTTCCCAACGCCAAAAAAAAAATATGTGTCAACCCTTTTCATCGGATCATATGCGCAAAAGCCATCATTTTTCTCATTCCTTCTCCAACACACTTCATCACCATACATATTCTCCACTCGTAACCACGTTCAATCAACTTCCGTAATCTCTCTTTCAACGAGTCGCAGCAGCGCCTCCGCAGCCACCTGGACCACCTCCGGCCGTCTGGTCTTGCTCGCGCAGGCTTTGAGGATCTCCACGCCGTCCTCCTCGCGAATCTTGTCGCGCGCATCGCTGCCGACGTCACCATCCGCAGACACCATATTGGAGATGCTGACGGCGCCACGGTGGCACAAGTCCTCATTGTCATCCACGCACATCGCAAGAAGGACCTCGACGCCGCGCTTCCGGTGCACGATGCTGCGCACCACATTCTCGTATTGCGTGAGCGCCGCAAGAGCGCCGCCGGCGGCGCTGCGTGTCCCCACGTCCTCAGCGTCGGCGAGCGCGAGAAGGATGTGCAGGCGCTGATTGGCTTGCGCGCTGCCATCGGCGTACAGCGCAAGACCGTCGGGCGACTGCATAAGGTTGCACACGAGCTCGACGGCAGCCTTAGACACGAGATGGTTTGATGATAGCAGCTGCTCCTCGATGTGCGGCCAGGCGTGGCGGATGATTTGCTGCGCGATGCCGGGACCTTCCATGGAGGCCAGATTTGTAAGTGCCATGAGCGACTCAAAGGTGGGGAGCAGGTCGCGGCGGTCCGAGGCTGGGTCGGGCGGCAGGATGGAGACGAGAGGTGCAATGGCTGCGTCGATGGGGTTCGCCCGCGTTCCGCCAAAGACAAGCGCGGGGTTGATGCTGATGAGGATGCGGGCGAGGGCTTGCGCGGCGTTGCGTCGGGCGTCACGCTGGTTCTCGTTGAGGGCGCTCCAAGCAACGAGAAGAAGCTTCACCGCGCCTTGCTGAGCCAGTTTCCCACGAATGCTCTTAATTGTGGTGAGGGAGAGAATGATGCTGACAATGATTCCGAGAGCGGCTGCGGAGTCGTGTTTGCCGTGGGCAACGAGCACGGGTGTAATTCCCGCCTCAAAGACAGCCTTGCATCGCGCATCGACATGCTCATCATCATCAAGCATATCCATGCCTGGAATCTTACCCTCCGCATTTGCATAAGCCTTCAGTTGCGACATTTTCTTTTCTTCTTCCGTCAAGAGCGGGCGGTATCGTGTCAGGTTTTGAAAGATACTCAGGGCACCGTATGTCGTCGGCGAACGGGGCGGCGCTTTGGAGAGGGTGGAGAGGAGCTTCTTGAGCAGCTCCGAGTCCTTGATTATGGTTTCTTTAATTTTTGGTTGTAAGGAGGCATATGCCAACCCTTCGATGGAATGTTGCTTGCCGCTGTTGTCCTCGTCCCGCAGAATCATCTTGGTGAACAGCCCGGATAGCTCTTCTATAGACGTGACGGCAGACTCGACGCGAGACGCGTTCGGGTCGGTCATTGCGGATGGTCTAGGCACAGCCTGCGAACGATGTCAGCAATTGACCTTTGCGCATATGAGTATTCAACCTACTCACCCGAAGTTTGGCCAAAATGACAGCCGCGAGATACTGCACTTGCTCTGAATGTTGTCTCATGGAAACAGATCCCTCTTCGCCTTGCAGGTTCGGATGTTCGCTCAGCCTGCGTCCCATGTCCATTGTGTACTGCTCCACGATCTCCTCAAGCCACTCCACGCAGTACTTTTGAATTGCCTCCCGACATCTGCTGTCCATGCACGCCGCATTCACCATCTCGAGACACGCCGTCTCCACCTTGCGGCTCTTCCACTCCCTGCGCATTAGCGGGCCGAGCGAGCTTAGGAACCCCTCGTTCAGGAACATTTCCGTCGTCAGGTCCGGCACAATGGGAAACGCGGCCGAGGCGACGCAAAACGCCACAATGTAGTCGTCGTAAGTGCGTCGCTGGACGCGGTCGAGAAAAAAGGCGCGCAGCTTGGCGGAGCCGTCGTCGGCGGCGGCGCGCATGTACGCCGAGGTTGTAAGGACAGCATGGCCGCGCACAACCTCGGGCTGGCGCATGTCGAGGTAGCAGAGGATGGTGTCGACGCAGTCGGAATCAATGACCCGGCAGATGGACTTGTGCGCCGGGTTCGTAACCTGGAAGCCCGCGTCGTCGTTGAGCATCTTGGTGAGGAGGTCGAGGTCGCGGCACGTCTCCTCGTCTTCCTGGCCGCCCTCCATGAGCCGCGCAAAGACAAGCAGCGTCTGGTCCTGGACAGAGGCCGCGGGGCCCGAGGCCTGGATGGTCTCTGCGGCGGTGGCCATGATGGCGAGGCTGCAGAAGAGATGAGGGAATCAAGTCTCGCAGGTCAGGCCGTCGCCAGAGATCGAATAGGGGATGGGAAACTTGAAACGTCCACGTCTTGTGAGAAGCGTTTGGAGAATGGAGAATATTAGTTGGCTGCCCCTCCATGACGGTGCAGATAAGAGTAAGCTTGTCGTTATCTTATGCATCTGCCCCACTGCTGCCGTCGAGCTGCGGCGGGTGAGATTAGCGCCGAAGCACCACTAAACCTTGCTGCAGCCAGTGCTTGGCATCCACTAATTGGACGAGTCGCCCACTGTAGTCCGGCTGCAATCCACCGAGTCCCCCTGCTAAAGCTCTGATGTTACAGCGGCATTTCGGCGCTCTTTCGGGGGCGCATCACGTGGATGAGTGCCTGTAAAGTCGAACGTCCAGCCTCATGCAGCTTTCCACGGCAAGCCTCGTGAGTTTGCTGCGTCCAAACAAAGTTCTTGTACAATCAACACTTCTACCAACGACACGATTCTGTCGTCTAGGACGCATCTAGAGCGCTTCCACTGCAAGCCATCATACTCGACAGTCAAACTTTATATCTTCGTGCCGAATTACACCGACGTCATCGAATCACAAACCCCAGCATCACACGATCGATCTGCATGCATATTCACGCCTAGTCAACGAGACTCCCAAGCCTACCGACCTACCTGAGCTGCATGCATCGTCACACCTAGCAAACGACACCCCTCTCCCGTCTCCCTCCCTCGACCTCGTAGCTCGCTCCTCACGCCCCCCGATCACGGCCGCTCCCTCGCCATGGACGCCGTCGATTACTCGGAGCACTACGAGGTCGCCACGGCCGACGAGACGCCGTCGCTGCTCTCCGTTATAATCGACACCAACCCGCGCGCCTGGGCCGTCCTCGACGACGGCAGCCTCCCGCTCTCCCTCACCACCGCCGTCGCCAACCTCCTGCTCTTCATCAACGCCCACCTCGCCTTTAGCGGCGCCAACCAGGTCGCCGTCATTGCCGCCCACGTCAACCGCGCCGTCTGGCTGTACCCGACAACCTCCTCCTCCTCCTCCTCCTCCTCCTCCGCACGAAAGACTACCACAACCGATGGCGACGTCGACATGGCCGATGCGCCTGCCGCCGCCGCCGCCAACTCGCCAAACAAGTACCCACCGTTTGCACACATTGAAGCGACGGTGCTGGCCTCGCTCAAGAAGCTCATGGCCGAGACGACGGAGCGCGACCTCGACAGCACAACCACGCAGCTCTCGGGCGCGCTGACGCTCGCGCTATGCCACATCAACAAAGCCGCGCGCGCCCTGAGCGCCGCCGACACGGCGCTCCTCGACGCCGCGCAGGCCAATGGCACTACGGCGCCCCCTCCGCTCAAGGGCCGCATCCTCGTCCTCTCCGTCTCCGACTCCGAGTCGGCGCAGTACATTCCGACCATGAACGCCGTCTTCGCCGCTGCCCACAGCCGCGTCGCCATCGATACGCTCGCCCTCGCTGGCGACGCCACCTTTCTGCAGCAGGCCTGCTTCAACACGAGCGGCATCTTCCTGCGCGCCGCCAACCCCCAGGGCCTGCTCACGTACCTCATGTTTGGCATGATTGCCGACACCGAGGCCCGCGAGTCCCTCGTCACGCCCACGCACGACACAGTCGACTTTCGCGCCGCGTGCTTCTGCCACGGCAACGTCGTCGACACAGGCTTCGTCTGCTCCATCTGCCTGTCCATCTTTTGCGAACTGCCGGCGAATGCAGAGTGCCTCACGTGCGGCACGAAGCTGGCGCTCGGTAGCTACGGCGCCAAGCCCGCCGTAATACCGAAAAAGAAGAAGAAGAAGAAGAGGGTCATCAATGGCAGCGGGAGAGAGGAGACGATGAGCGCTACAGGAACGCCTTTGAGATGAGAATCCTCTCGGCAGATATCATGCGTGATAGCGTTCACGAGGGTCAACAGCCCCAATAAAACGACACCAGAGAGGCACACAACAGTACTCTGGTTCGCTGTGTATAGAATAGGCAAGATACCAGGCGATTTGAATCTTATACAATTTTTATTTCGTTTACTATTCATCTGTAGAGGACATTTTCTAGGTTTGTACATGTGTAGTAGCCTTGGTTGCCTACTTGGTAGAAATCTTGCGAGAGCCTTGGGCAATCTTACCACCCTCGGGCAGGCGAGACATGACACAGGTTGGCGTAGGATCCTTGCCACCCATGGATGCAAGCGCAAATGAGTCGGTGTTGTGCGCAAAATGAAGATAATACCCTGCCCGCGTCTTCTTCAAGGCCATGATGCCAATGGCGCCAGCAGAGGGTCCGTTGCAGACGCCGGGATGGCCCATGAAATCGTTTGCAATGAAAGATTCCATTATTGCGCTTTCGTCGTAGTCATGTATATCGCTGCCGCCGGGCCCTTTGCGGGTACTGTTGTAAAGTCTCTCCGCGCAGCGTTGAGAAGCCATGGTCGTTGCCATGTGTTCACCTGTGCCACTGGTAACAGCAGCCACGGAGATGGCATCCTCGTCATCGGGTTGGCATGGCACGACCGCAGTTCCGACGCCAACCAGGGCAGCTGGGCCAAGTCTTCCGCGATGCTTCATTCCAATGCCTCCAGATGAAGAGCCGGCTGCAATATATCCGTCCTCGTCAATAGCAATTGCGCCAATTGTGTCGGTTATCTGATCCTCGTTATCCTCAGACACATGTTGACGCTTTGTCGGTGCGTCTTCGCTGTCAAAATGGCCATCCAGAAGTCGCTTTGGTCCTTTGCGACGTCTTTTTGGCAGCTGCCAAGTTCCTTCGTCATTTGCGGAGCCGATGCCTTGAGCGTTGGGCTCCTTTGCCCGGACCGCTTGATCGTCATTTTCACCATCATTGATATGGCCTTGATTGAGTCTTGGCAATGTGCTTTGCTTTTTGTTTGAATTGGTTTTAGGATGTGGCGTTTTCCAAGATGGATTCTTGGTATGATTCCAGGCGTTTTGCGGAATGCCCAACGTTGTCAGCTCAGCCTGCTGAGCCTCATCCATGCCCGGAGGCGGCAAGTAGGGCGAGTTAGGCTGGCCTTCGTTCCAGGTTCCTGACATTATGGCAGCAGCGTGATCTCGAGGAAACGAAATATTCGGCTTCCCGGGGAGAGTATCGTATTGACACGGCGCACAATTCATTGGCTGTGTAGCTTTTGGCGCACTACTGGCTTCTTTTGCTTTGGCTTCGGCTCTGAGTAAATCATCCTGCCAGCGCATGAAGCGATCCCTAGAGTTCTTGGAGACCAAGTAGTCATTGGAAAACGTCGCCATCCCGTGTTCTTCAGCGAATATCTTGGCGCCTTCCCCAACGAGGGCATTGGGCGGGACTCGTCTTAAGCTCAAGGGCCGCTTACTTCCGTCAAAGATGAGCTTGGCGAGAGAGATTGGATTTCGAATGTCTATACATGTGAGCCAATGCTAAGTAATCAGGTCCATGCGTAGCTTACTTGGCACAGCACCACATGCGCCACTGCGGCCTAAGTGATCAACAATTGTCGCGTCGCATTCAACCGTCCCGTCGATTGAAAGGTTGGATCCGTAGCCAGCGTTGGTGATTTCTTTGTCTTCCAGCACACGCAGCGAGGCCTCAACGGCTTCCGTGGCACTGGCGCCAGCTTTCAGAAATCTCATCCCCATTTCTGCGGCTCTGTGATGGGTTTGTTAGATGGTTCGATCAAAAGCGTTGATCTGTGCGTGGAGCCGAATACTTACGCAACGCAGGCCCGAAGATGGACATCTTCATTTTGATGACTATGAAAGCCAGCGCCCGCATGGAGGAAAATAGCAGGAATAGATCGTTTTCGTTGCTTGGATCCCAGAACACGATCTAGTGCTCCATCTGTGCTGCTGATTTCGGGCTGATTCGACAAGCGAACTTGGTGTCGACAGCCAGCCATGTCCGGCTAGGCTAGCGAATACCGATTTCCATACACATAGGCGGAGCGGCATATAACGATGATGAGTATAGATGCTGTGTTCTAGGTATCGGTAGTGATGATGTTTGGAGCTGATGTTTTGGTGTGTAGCTCCGGATGCAATGGCGGAGACCAACAGCAAGGCCGTGTGTTGGAGGTTCAAAAAGGAAGTGCTGTACCACTGAGCTCGGCACCGCTACCGACTGGCACGTGTGGGCGCCGGTACAGGAAGGAGCATGCTATGCGTATTGACACAGATGATGGGAATCGTATACGGCCACTTAGATCGAGGTTTGACGTTGATATTGATGTTACTGGCTGCTGCTGATGTGTATGTAGGAAACGCGGATGCCGGTTTTGCACAGCGAGCTGCGCTGGCGCATCATAGTGGGGTGCTGTGGTGGCATTTCTGGGCCAGTCGTGTCGTGGCACTGGGGGACTGCTTTAGTGGCTGCCATCATAAGCGATAGGTAGCTAGCTTTGTCTCCTGGCAGCTTTAACCCGAACCTCGGTATATGAGCATCTCAGAAGTGTCGGTGAATGTACCAGCTCGTGTCTGCTTACGATTGGGCAGATGCTGGAATGGCATAATGGATGTCCACGATCGTCAACTCGGCGCCAGCAAACAACGGGTTAGCCTGGGCTCATAACATCAGTGGAGTGCGTGGTACTGAAACTCAGGCCTAAATACCTACCTAACTAGCCGCCCGCAGGTGCCTAGGTGCCCGCTAACGTTAGAATGCTGTTTACCTGGCCGGCGAGAGCTTCATCCATCGTAGCTTCTCGTGAATGCACTTACTCATATAATACAAGCCGTATGGCACAAAGTGAAAAGACATCGGCGAGCTACTCTCGGGCTAACTGTATATCTTGTGGCCTAGTTCGCAGAATTCTCGAGCCGCTTACAAGAAAAAGACAAATATATTCCAATGAGCTTCAACGAACTTACATGACCAAGAAACGAACGCCAATGTGGTGACAATGCACATAAGAATCTGCTTCATTTCTACAGAAAACATCTTACACTGTGAATACAATTTTCGCGACTGTCTCGTCTTTCTTGCTTCTGAATTTCGCTCCTTGTAAGCTCTTCTTAACATGAAGATGGCAGCTTCTGAGGGGCCGGGAACACGCCCACCCTTTTACTTCCATTCTTTTTGCAGATGGCATACAACTCTTCGCAAACAGCATCCCAACCCTCTTTGAGGTCTTTCTCAGTAAATTGGTTCCCGGATAGGATGCATGAGGAAGCACAGTATTTGCCCCCCGTTGTTTTGCAGAGGGCCCGTGTGGCCTTGGTGTTGATTGTGATTCTGGAGCCGTCATCCACACCTGCCTTTGGCTCTCTAAAGCAGGTAGCAAGGTAAGCTCCTTCTGGATCCGGGACTCCTGATTGGCGCACTAAACAGCCAATGCCATTAGCTTTCTCATCCTGTTCAAAATTCAGGCTCGTGTACTTACAGGCCGGATCTATATGGCATTCTAGCTCGCCCAGCGGCTCTGCCGCTAGGGTACCCATAAAGAATACCATCATGGCTCCGATCAACTTCATTCTGCCCTATGTTGCAAGAAGGTCAATACTGAACAGCAATTAGATGAATGCCAACTGAAAACAATACTAACGGTCAATTGTGTTCTCGTGTGCTATTACTCGTAAGAGCTTGAAAAAAAAAAGCCTGGGCCTAAGATGGGAGGAAGAGAAGTTGCAAAGGAGCATTGCTTGTGCCGTAATATACTTCTGAAGCAGTCCTACCGCCTCCCGGAATCAGCTGAACTGCGACACTTCTGAGACATGCCCGTCATCAACCGCTGGGTTAATTTGACAGAATGCACGCAATGGAAGATGCCTCTTTCGTAGTCTTGCCTGACACCCCACGTACCCCTCTATGACCAAGTTATGGAGAAATCAGGTTGCACGATAGGGGGGGGGGGGGCTTTGAATCCGGTTTATATAATCAAATACAGAACTGATTATGAACTGCATGAACATCCAACCCTCCTAGCCTCGAATCACCGAAGTCCACATGTCGGGTTTTCAGAGTCTCATATTCTCTTTTGTCAAATATCTGTCTCAGACATGCATTTTTTTTATTGTAAAGCAACGTCATCGGGTTTAGTCTTAGCCGGCTTGATTGTAGCCGGATGGCACGATAACGTGGCTTGCATCGGCACTAAAACTTAAAGCTTCGGCTCTGAATCAAGATTCGTTCTCGGCCTGAAGATCTCCGCGGATCGCACCAATATTAAGAGCTGCCCGATAACGAAATAACTGTTCTCTGGCCGGAGTTAATGCCTAATCTGCCCTCGGAGGACGGGCAGGTTTGCATAAGTTACTTGCTACGTAAGTGCCATTGATCACGACGTTGGGTGCGTGCTGTTCCACTACCTTGCGGTGTCTGCTCGTCCGCCGTTGTGCGCTCGCCGCTGGAGACGTTCGCTGGAAAGTATAAAGTAAATCGGCCTTACTTAGCTGCCATGTAGAGTTCGGGTTGCTTCAAGCCACTTTGTTTTCTCGCAGTAGAAGCAGCGAGAGGGAAAATGCTTAACTACGGTACTTCGGCCCTGGCCATTGCCGTAGTGGCCAAGGCGGCTGTACCAGAAGCAGCAGTGCCGGCTTCGGTTCCTCTCCCAAGAGTGTACATGGGGGAAACTTACAGCCCATACAGACATGCTGAGTTGAACATTCCACTCGACGAAACCTGTGTCAAGCTAAGTGGATATTTGTAAGTCTATGCAAGCACACATGGGTTCAGGGACTGTACTGACAGGGACGACGCAAACGGCTATCACGATGTTGGATCGATCTCCTCACGCGCCTCAAGCGCACCAGAGGGCATGAAAAACATTTGCACATTATACCGGTAGGTGCGAACCAGCAGATGCCTTCTGCGAAGAACAGACATCTAACTAGGACACAGCTCCACCAATTGCGAGCCTGTCAATGCTGCCTTGGATCAGGTCACCTTCGATCACTCCCACTACAAGTTATTTGACCACCCCGGAACGTCTACGTCGGTGGTCTTGCGGGAGCGTCAAGTGCCAGGTAGTTGGTGCCGGCACTGTTATTGAGAATACTTACAAGCACGTGTCTACTTCGCACCGCTCAGAATGCATTTCTGAGACGTGCTGGTCCTAAAAGGACTGCGCGCCGGACGAGGCCGGCAGCCTCTACTGTGCCGATGACAAGAGCAGGGCCTGTCAGCGGGCCACCTGTGTTCCGCCGGGGTATTCGTGTACGGCAGACCAAGAGTGTCAGAAGGGCTACTGTGCCAGCAGTCGGTACGTGGGCCTGGCAAAGTGCGCTGCACGCGGTGCTGTTCTCGATCATGCACACGGACCGAGCTGGTGTTCAGCGTTTGTCAGACTGTCATATAGGTTAACGAGTGGAAATCACAATCTGACTCAGGAATAGTTAATGTTGGGGAAATGACAGGACGACGGCGAGGACAGGCGCTTTCTGCAGCCGCCGAGGGCAGCACTGCCATAAATACCATATCGCCTCGCATTCCAACAGATTGAGCAGGATGATGATAATTTTCGTATATGTTCAGTTCAAGGCTCTAGTTTGCATTGTCTGCGACCACTGGCGATACACGTGATGGGTGGGGTCTTGATGACAGCCCACCAAGGCCTGCTAACCTGCGGCATCATGACCACAGAGAGCGGCGTCTGAAAGCTACGCAAGCTCCTCCTCAGCCATCCCAGTTCACCCCACATTGCGTCAGGCATCCTCCGCGACCTCCTCGCTCTCGCAACACCACGCCTGCACGCCTCTCGACGCCAATTCTCTCGTCATTTGCCTCGCCGCACACGGCTCTCATTCATCATGGCGAACCAGACTCCTGCCGTTGTCATGGACAAGTGCGTCGACTGCCCCGCCCCACTGCTCCCCCAGCTCGTGGCTAACGTATAGCGACTTAACAGCGGCACGGGCTTTTCCAAGCTTGGTACGCCGGCGCCGCCGTTCGATGCGCAATACTCGGTTTCGATGCTAACGTAGCTTGTCATAGGTTTCGCTGGAAATGATTCCCCATCCTTTGTCTTCCCGACTGCCATTGCGACCAAGGGTCCCGCTGCTGGAGGCGGAGGCTCCGGCTCTGGTCGCCCGGCTGTCGCCAACAAGCCCTCTTTCCTCACCGGGGGCGCTGGTCCGTCTAGTAGCCATTTGAGCTCCAAGCGCGGCACCGAAGATCTCGACTTTTTCATCGGCGACGAGGCAATCAACGCTGCTGGTGGCCCTGGTAAGCTGGCAAACAAGATGCACCACGAGCAGCGGCTAATTCGTTAGGCTACGGAATTCACTATCCTATTCGCCACGGACAGATTGAGAACTGGGTATGCTTTGTGAACTCCATAGTGGAATTTGTGCGCTGACAACATCAGGACCACATGGAACGATTCTGGTCCAACTCCATCTTCAAATATTTGCGCGTCGAGCCCGAGGACCACTACTTCCTCCTCACCGAACCTGTCAGTCCACACAGCCTACGACCGCCGACCCTATACTAACTCCTAGAAGCCGCTGAACCCCCCGGAGAACCGAGAAAATACCGCCGAAATCTTCTTCGAGTCCTTCAACTGCGCGGGCATGTACATTGCCGTCCAGGCCGTCCTCGCGCTCGCTGCCTCTTGGACTTCCTCCAAGGTCACCGACCGATCGCTGACTGGTACCGTCATTGACTCTGGTGACGGTGTCACTCACGTTATTCCCGTTGCCGAGGGATACGTCATCGGTTCTTCGATCAAGTCGATTCCCATCGCTGGTCGAGACATTACCTACTTTGTGCAGTCGCTGCTGCGAGACCGCGGTGAGGCCGATTCGTCACTCAAGACTGCTCAGGAAATCAAGGAGTCGCACTGCTACGTCTGCCCTGATATTGTCAAGGAGTTTGCCAAGTACGACCGCGATCGCAGTCGTTTCCTCAAGCACACCGTGTCGCTCCCCGGCGGTCGCGAAGTTGGCGTTGATGTTGGCTATGAGAGATTCCTGGCCCCCGAAATATTCTTCAACCCCGAAATCTACAGCTCCGATTTCCTCACCCCTCTCCCCGTCGTTGTTGATGGTGTTATTCAGCAGTCGCCAATCGACGTGCGCCGTGGCCTGTACAAGAACATTGTCCTGTCTGGTGGTAGCACTCTGTATAAGGACTTTGGAAGACGTTTACAAAGAGACATCAAGCTCCTGGTGGACGACCGCATTCGCGCCAGCGAGCTCCGTAGCGGTGGTGCTCGCAGTGGTGGTCTCGATGTGCAAGTCATTAGCCACAAGCGTCAACGCCATGGTCCCTGGTTCGGAGGCAGTCTGCTTGGTCAAACGCCCGAGTTCCGCTCATACTGCCACACCAAGGCTGAAGTAAGTATTTTACAGCAGGATAATAAGACAAGGCTAACGCAAGATAGTACCAAGAATACGGACCCAGCATCGTGCGCAGATTCCAACTGCTCGGTGGCCCTGGCGGGCCTTAGATGCACTGCTGTCCCGCCGAATTTCTTTTCAAGCCGATATACACTTGTTCATACGCAAGCGAAACTGGTGTCAGACGACATGGGGGAGCTCGTCAATGTGAGGCAAAAATGGTGCGGAGGCGTCGACGAGACCGCACATGTGATGACGTGGCCACGGGCTCGAGAGAGGTTAGCTATCAATTTAAATTCAATTATTTTCATTTGCACTGTTCATGTGCGCGGCCGTTATAGCAGCGCATTCGTGGCTATTGCGTAAGTTGTCGACTTAGTACCGGGTAAGCGCGAGCACCGCCAACTGCCTGGTAAATGCATCGCGAATCTCTGCGATCGTCGAGTAGCACTTGTTCATGGTCCTTCAAAACATTTTAGGTCGTTTTAAAAACGTCGAGATGATTTGATACTAAATCAGACTGCATAAAATTGAGAATTGCGTGAAAGAACCCCAATGGAGTGCCCCACCACGTTTTACTTGCACCCACTACGCCGTCAACCTCTACCCCGCTGCGCCATGCTCCCAACTTCACTTTTCTTAATTTACGTCATCAGGAAGCGCATTCGACTAGCGGCTGGTGTCCAACACGTAGCGACCAGTGATTTTGCCAGCCTTCATGAGATCATATACAGAAGGCAGCTCGCTTAGACCAACCGTCTTGAAAGGCACCTTGATGAGGCCCTGGCGGTAAAACTCAATGGCCTCGGCCGAGTCGAGGCGGTTGCCGACGTAGCTGCCGCGAATCTGAATCATGCGCAGAACGGTGTCGAAGACGGGTGCCTTGAAGTACGCATCGGCAGGCAGACCGATGCAGACGACGACGCCGCGCGAGCGCACATACTGCGTCGCCTGCTGGAAGGGCTTCTCCTGCACGGCGACGAGCAGCGCGGCGTGCGCGCCGAGGCCGTCGGGCGTCAGGGCCTTGACGTCGGCGACCAGGTCCTTGGAGGTCATAAAGTCGACAAAGTCGCCGCCGTAGCCCTTGACGAGCGCCTGCTTGTCGGCGCCGGTGTCGACGCCGATGACGCGCAGGCCCATGGCGCGCGCGTACTGGCACGCGAGCGAGCCGAGCCCGCCGCCGGCGCCGGCGATGACGACCGACTGGCCGGGCTTGGCGCCCGACTCCTTGAGGCCCTTGTAGACGGTGATGCCGGCGCAGAGGACGGGCGCAATCTCCTCGAGGTCGCACTCCTTGGGGATGCGGGCGACGTGCGCGGCCTTGGCGACGCAGTACTGCTGGAAGCTGCCGTCGACGGTGTATCCCGAGAGAGAGGCGGCGCCGCAGAGCGGCTCGTCGGCGGCTTGGCAGTAGGTGCAGGCGAGGCAGGACCCGTTGAGCCACTTGACGCCGACGTGGTCGCCGAGCTGGACGTCGGTGACGAGCTCGCCGCGGGCGACGACGACGCCGGCGCCCTCGTGGCCGCCGACGAGCGGCATCTTGGAGGGGATGGGCCAGTCGCCCATCATGGCGTGCAGGTCCGTGTGGCAGACGCCGCTGTACTTGATGTTGACGAGGACCTCGTCGGGGCCGGGCTTGGCGACGGGGATCTTCTTGAACGAGAGGGCTGTGCGGGAGGCGTTAATAACAAGGGCTTACAGTGTCTGAGAGGTAAGGGGGAAAAGAACAACGGAAAAAAAGAAAAAAGGGATACATACGTCCTCCGACGGCCTCAATGACTTGAGCCATTTGCTCAGTTGGGACTTGAACCATTGTGAAGTATTATGCTATGCGGTGGGTCGTGTAAGTGGCTTGTCTGCAGATGAACTGATTCAACAAAATTGAACTGGATTGAATTGAGTCGCAAATATGACTTGAATCGTAGATGAGAGGAAAAGGAAACGGGCAAATTGGAATACTGAGGCCCAAATATAAAGCAGAATGGAGTGGCTATATAGAAATTGGTAAATTTAGGTTCGGTGAGTCCATATCCGGATCGATGGGCTGTCGACCGGTCATCCGCTCGGGAGACGGGAGGCAAGGTTATCCAGGCGCTCCACCGGACCTATCAAAAGGAAAAAGACGGTTTCTGAAAACGCCGTAGATCCGCATTGCTTTCACTTGATACGTGGATCCTCCCTACTGCGATGGGGAAAAAGTCATGCAAGCAGCGCTCGCGGGGAGCGTGATGGTGGCGTGTTGTGGAACTGGGAACTCGGGCGCGGGAGAGGGTGTGCACATCAAAACAGAAAAGCAAGCCGTAGAAAAAAAAGGCAACGAGTGATGATGATGGAAGATGTGCGATACGATTTGCTAGCATCAATCAGGATGCGCGGCAATAGCTTTCCCCGCGTTGGTGCGTCGAGGCCTGCAGAATGTTGCAGCCTGACTGCACTTCTGCTGACGAGCCTCGAGCTACCGATGGACAGCTGCATTGGCCCCCACTCATACACGATTTGACTTGTCCCAGAAGCTCTTGTCAAGCGTGTCTCGCATGCTTTTCAAGCATTTGAGCATCGAAAGCCCAGTCCAAAAAAAAACGAAAGATTGGTTGGCCAAGCTTAGTGCGTGTTTAACGCACTGATTGTGGCGGATATCGGAGCTCCGGTATTGCTCGGAGAGGCGCAGCGGGCAAAAGAAAAGCCACGAAAACGCTCCGCTGCAGGCCATACCACCGCTAAAGAAAGAGCTGTCAGAATGCAGCAAGAAAAGGGATCATCATTCACAGAAATCAGCTGTCATGGTCGAATCGAGACCGGGATGGACGCCGACGCCGACGCCACAGTGCGGGGAAGAGCGCTGCTGCGGAGCACTTACACCGTTGCAGGCAACCCGTGTCCGGGCGGAAACACGGAACCGTTTCTACGTTGTGCAACGGAGAAAAGTGAGACATGACAGACAGGTCCTGTAGCGGGGAAATCATTCCAAGGCCTGATTCGGGGAGGTTGGCGATGCAGTTGAGCTTGGCTCATGATGGAAACGTTGCTGCTTCACCTGCACAATGTGGAAGAGGGAGCACTCCGCCACACTGTACTGCAAAGACCGAGCTCGACTTCCTCATGCCAGACAGAAAATAAGAGAAAAAAGACCAAGGAATCAATGCAATACGGGGCCGGAAATAAGCAAGAAGCTGTTTCTGTTTTCTGTTGGCGCTCCCCTCCCCGCCACGAGACGGGTGCACAAGGACTCCCCTTGCGCCGGCCGGGCAAGCCACCACCTCGCTCGAAAGGATGTCCGCAAGAGCGTCGAGACCTGCATGCATATACATCAACGCAGCCACAAACCTGACAAGTCTCCATGCATAAAGGTGTATCCATATCAAAATTGCATCTTCTGCACACATGAACATCGCCGAGTGGCCTGGTTGGTGCCACCAGGCGGGGGGCTCGCTCGCAACGATGCTAGACGTTGGGCAGCCTCGCTGGTGCGGTGACAGCCCGAGATCGTTCCCCTCATTGATCTGCACAGAAAGCAAAGTTTCCAACGATGGATTGTTTTGCTAGCATGCGTCAAAGGGGCGTGTGTTTTGCAGCGCCACAAAGACGGCAGGCCCGTCATTGTTCGGACAGGGCTTGCATACTGTGGTACAGCAGATGCGGAGAGGCGCGCAAGCAAAACTCAATTCCCGAGTGAAGACAACTGTTGAATCAATAGTTTTGTATCCCAAACGGGCCGTATATTTTATGGACTACTAAAAATTCCATGCGTTGAAATATTTAGACCGTCGCCTTGAGTGCACGGCTGACATCAACCGGCTTGGGCGGCGAATCTGGCGCGTACGGATCATACAGCATGACAGTCTTCGGGACCGCCAGCTCTTCCCTCTCCATGAACCTCTTCACATCCTCAATCCTGACGCCCTGGTGCTCCGTCACCGCCGACACCTCGTCCAGCCTGTCCTTTTCCGCCTCGGGCATCGACTCCGTGTAGGCGTAGTCGAGCAGCACGCCCCACTCCTCCCACAGCAGCAGCTCCGTCTTGTCCAGCGCCGCCAGGTCGTGAAGGACATTGTGCGCGATGAACGGCTCCCCGCGCAGATCCGGCGGCGCGTCCACGAAACCCGTGTAGCGGCTCGTCGCCACGGCGCCTCCCCCCGCGCGCACCTGCCGCCAGGCCTGCGGCGCCGTCTGGAAGTCGATGCCCGGCCGCAGATCCAGCACGTCGACCCCCGCCGCCCTGGGGACGTCGGCGTCGACGAGCCGCCAGCGCTGCGCGTCCGGCTCCCAGATCTCGGCGACGACGTGGTCCAGCATGTAGCCCGGCGCAAAGTACGACGCGAACCCGGAGCGGATGCGCGCCGCGTAGCCCTTGCTGCGTGCGAGCGAGACGAGGAGCAGCGCCGAGTCGCGGCAGCAGCCGACGGTCTGGTCCAGCCGCTCCCGGTCCGCGGAGAGCGTGGCGCCAGGTCCGCGGGTGAAGAGCCGCGTGAACATGACGGCGGCGTAGCGCGTGTGAATCTCGGACTGGCGCTCGGGGAGGACGTACGCGGCCTGCGCGCGGTAGTGCAGCACGAGCTGGTTGGCGGCGTGGTGCAGCGCGGGGATGTCGGACGGCAAGGCTGCGATGGCGGCGAGGGCGTCGTCGCCGGGCTGAGAGACGGGGCTGTGGCCGAGCCAATATTCAGACATTTTCAATGTTTGTTGCTCTGTTTAAATGGGACATTGAAAACAAGAGCGTTCGATTTGCGACTCAAGATGACGACGCTCAGTTGGAAAAGCGCTTCGATGCTCATATATACACCTACTGCCAGTCATAGACGAATGGCGCTGACGACTCCACTGACGCGGCTGAGGACGTTGGCCTGGGTATTTGCTTCGAGGCCTAGAGCCTGATTGGCATCCTTCTGCACCTAAAACTTGATAAAAGCTGCGGGTTATATTAAAAGAGAGCACCAAGGCCTTCGAGTGGCCAATTCGACTGTCAGGCAACGCGGCAAGATGAACATATTACGTACGAGATGGTACATGCTGGAACACGTCGTTGCGTATGCCTCGATTGTGATGTAGCTGTAGATATTCCATTTAGTGCCCTGCGTCAAGCTCCTGCTACATACAAGCGGGAGTAGCGTCTTCTCCTCCGGCGCAGTGATGCAGCACGAACGTAACGCGGGAATGTCGAAAGCCACGGCTGCGATGGTAAGATGGCCACCGCCGACTGAGAAACAAGGCTGTGGTCCAGACAAAATTCTGACATCTTGGGGCTTTCAGACTTGAGGATGTTGCTGCTGGATCTTCCGTCTATTTCAGCGTGTAACCGTAATTCTTTTTTCTTTTCAAAGAGAAAAAAAAAGTTTAATAATATTAGCATATTTCTGTGGCCAGCCAGCCCGCCACGGCGCTAGCAAGAAAAGACGCCAGTTGGCTGGCTAAAGTTAACGTTAGCCGTTAGAAAAGAAAGACTTTAGAGGACAGAGAATAGGATAAATAAGAGAAATTAGGAAAATCAGAGCGAATAAATGAAAATTCCACAAAGTAGAGAAAGAGAAGACAAACAATTCAAGATGAAAATAAAGTCACTGCTTTTACTTGAGCGGCGTGTTTTTTGGCACCTCTATGCCCGTGTACAAATATCGTCGACAAACTCCATCGATTGCGCTGGACACGATCGCTAGATGCTATATCAGGTTCTCGGGCCTGAGATTTGACGCCCTTCTGCATGAAGAAGGAAATTGCATAAGAGTACCGCACATTCGACCAGTGGAGAGTAGCGGCATGACACAAGTCGTCCATTCCACTTGCACACGGACCCTTAACAAAGTCAGCGACTCATGTGCGGCGCATTCCATGCCCGAGCATCCGCCTGCGTACATGTCGACTGCAAGATGGATAGTAGAAGCGCTGTATAGAAAGGGTAATTTTCCCCCTTGGAGACTCTCGGGCTGTATGGTACGTGGAACTAAATCTCGTCTCTGAAGAAGGAAAGGTATCGTCGCCAAGAGCACACCGACGCCTGCGAGAGACCAGTGCAGCGAGTGCAGCCCTATGACGCCGTCCTCACGTCGCTCGAGGAGACCACGCACTGTCTTGGCGGCAAGGGTGGTGTCCTTTGTACAGATCACGTTGGCTTTGGACCCTACTGACACGGACTGTTGTTTATTTTCATTTTTTACGCAGAGAAACAAAAAAGACGCCTTTTCAAGGGGAATCGGTGCTTCTGTGGGGGGGCTTGGCCAACCTTGAGGGTCTATTTTTAGTAAAGAAAAAGCTCTAATCAAGATAACATTAGATTCAACCTTAGTGGACAGTGACCTTGATTGGCGCAAGGGTCCCATTCAAATTCTGACAATGCTAGTATCGAAAGAGTATGTGAGCTGAACCCCAACCCAGCCGGCAGCCGGGCCGTCTTACAACCTTGCGAGCTTTAAAATGCCTCTTTTTGCCCGAGACGACAGCACGTGGGCCGTGACTGTGGCTGTGGCGGAACGCGCGGGAGGCTCCGTAGACGTACTATCAGCCCTTTCCTCTGCCGCTTTGGCCGGCACAGGCTGTCACCGCCCCCGAGGTCATACCAGCTTCCTGACTTCCAGATGCACCTCTCATAGGGTCTCTCGCAGACTCTCGCCCAACCGGCGCCTTTACCGCCAAAAAGAAATCATTTTCGCAACCAATTAGAAAAGCGTACATGAAAAGAGCACTACAAAAGCCTTTCGCGTATCCACAAGTGAGCGAAGAGCAAAGTAGATCCAGTCAGGTTCGTCTTGTGGAAACCAACAAGTCAGCCAAAAGATAGCGAATATAAACGTCCAAGCGTTTGCCGCCTCTCATATTCATCTTACTAAATCTACCCGTAAATTAATATGGAACTCTTACTAACGCTTGTTTGAGTCTTAAAAAGACTCCCTGCATCTGTAAATGGTTCTCAAGGCATATCATGACTCGGTCCGTCTGAAAACACCTAAAATTACCTCAACAGGCAAAAAAAGCCTATCCTGCCTTCCACCGGTCTCTTATGTCCCTATCTTAGGTGGAACTTGAACTTGGCACTCTCTTGGGACTGGTGTCTTACTGCATATCCACTAGATAGATCTATCTACCGAAGTCTTGGCCGCGAACCTTTGTCGCGATCCCATACGCACGGCCGTATCTGCCTGCAGTACCAAAACCAGGTTCTAGAAACCGAAACTGTGAGCCATGTATAAATTCGTTGTCTCGTCCGATGGAAGTGCAGCCGAAACGGTAGCCTACCACACTCCAAGCACTGTCTTTCGTTCTTTCTGCTTCATCACCACCCCCCTGCCGCTCCTTCAAGACCGCTGCTGTGATGAGATATATTGGCTACTTTGGCTGCCTTCTGGCTACTGCCAGCGCCTACCCGGCGTCCGAGCAGATTGACGTTCAAGCCAGTCTGCTCAGTGACCCGAAAGATGTCGCCGACAAGAACTTCGATTACATCATCGCGGGTGGTGGCTTGACCGGTCTGACCGTGGCTGCCAAGCTGACAGAGAACCCCAACATTGAGGTCCTGGTTATTGAGAAAGGCTTTTACGAGTCCAACACTGGGCCGATGATTGAGGACCCCAACAGATACGGTGAAATCTTTGGTACCACTGTTGACCACAACTACCTCACTGTGCCCCTCATCAACAACCGCACCGACAACATAAAGTCCGGCAAGGGTCTCGGCGGATCTACGCTGATCAACGGCAACTCATGGACCCGCCCCGACAAAGTCCAGATTGATTCGTGGGAAACGGTTTTCGGCAACAGGGGGTGGAATTGGGACAATGTACTCCCATACATGAATCGGGCTGAGCGTGCGCGTGCGCCGAACGCAGACCAGATCGCCGCCGGCCATCACTTTGACCCTACGTGCCACGGTTTCAACGGCACCGTTCACTCTGGACCGCGTGACAACGGTCAACCTTGGTCTCCGCTGATGAAGGCGCTCATGAACACCACTTCTGCCCTCGGCGTTCCGACCCAGGTGGACTTTAATTGCGGTCACCCGCGTGGTGTGTCCATGATCCCGAACAACCTTCTAGAGGATCAAGTGCGTGCGGACGCAGCTCGCGAATGGCTCCTTCCCAACTATCGCCGCAAGAACCTCAAGGTATTGACCGGACACGTCGTGGGAAAGGTTCTCTTTGATCAGAACGCCGCCGGACTCAAGGCGATTGGAGTCAACTTTGGCACTAACAAGGCGGTCAACTTCAATTCATACGCCAAACATGAGGTTCTGCTGGCTGCCGGCTCTTCGATCTCGCCCTTGATCTTGGAGTACTCCGGCATTGGCCTGAAATCCGTCCTCGACAAGGCCAACGTTACGCAGCTCCTGGAGCTGCCTGTAGGTATCAACATGCAGGATCAGACTACAACGACTGTCCGCGCACGCAGCACTTCCGCCGGTGCCGGCCAAGGCCAGGCTGTCTACTTTGCCAACTTCACCGAGACCTTTGGCGAGGACGCTGCGTATGCTGCGAAGCTCCTCGAGACCAAGCTTGACCAATGGGCCGAGGAGACTGTCGCCCACGGTGGCTTCCACAACGTCACTGCCCTTAAGGTGCAATACGAAAACTATCGCGATTGGCTCCTCCACGAGGACGTGGCATATGCCGAGCTCTTCATGGACACCTCGGGAAAGATCAACTTTGACCTGTGGGATCTCATTCCCTTTACCCGCGGCTCCACCCATATCCTCAGCAGCGAGCCCTATCTCTGGCAGTTTGCCAACGACCCCAAGTTCTTCTTCAACGAGCTGGATCTTCTCGGCCAGGCCGCCGCGACCAGGCTGGCGCGCAAGCTGCAGAGCAGTGGAGCGATGGCGAGCTACTTCGACGGGGAGGTGATCCCGGGCTCTCAAGTGCCCAGCGATGCAAGTCTAGGGCAGTGGGCTGACTATGTAAAGGACAACTTCCGTGCCAACTGGCACGCCGTGGGTACCTGTTCCATGATGTCAAGAGAGCTTGGTGGTGTTGTCGATGCAGCGGCCAAGGTGTACGACACCCAGGGTCTCCGTGTCATCGACGGCTCCATCCCTCCTACGCAGGTGTCTTCTCACGTCATGACAATCTTCTACGGTATGGCTCTGCGTATTGCCGAGTCTATCCTGGACGATTATGCGGCGGCTTAGTCGGCACACGGGGAGCAAAAAAAAAAAGACGCCGGTGACTGTGAACCACTTCTAAAAGAAAATGGTTAAAAGAAAGTGATAAAGATAGCGAGAAATAAGGACGAGTAAGGACGAGTAAGGGGAAGTAAGGAGGAAAAAGAAAAATAAGGAGACATATAATGAAATACGAAGAAGGGAAAATAAAGAAAAAGGAAATAATAAGTAGAAGAAACAATAAGCAGAAGAGATACTAATTTGCCATCTATTATTTTAAATTAATTAGACCCACTGGTAACTCAGTCTGAAAGCAGTAAGCTCAAGAGTCTTAACAGCCGCTCAACTTGGCAACACCTCAAGCAGGGCATCCCACCACCATCCGCACGCCCTCAATTACGTGGCTGTCAAGGTCTCAAAAATTATACATTTACACATAAAATCCGAAAATTGGTCTATCACAGTCATTAGTGGGCTACAATACGTAGGAGCGAGATGAAAATTTGAGCAAGACCTCTCCGTTGCTGCTTGGGAGCTCCCATTGACTCCGCGTCCTACAAATACTTGGCTGTGTTATCTGGGCTCTTCTTGGGCTTTGCCGCCTCCTCGAATAAGGCTAGAGCACTCTCGGTCTCCATCCCTCCTTCTGTCAGCGGTAATTGCCATTTCGTCGAATACTTGCGGCTTCCAGATTGTGTCGTAGGCTGGAGGTCGGCCGTTGGCGGCAAGCGGGCCCAAGTCAGCCGAGGACTCCAAGCCGTCGTTGTTGTCATCGGAAAGATAGGCAGAGACGGCGTCCAATAACTGATCAAGTGGCCCGAAGTTGTAGGTCTGCCCGCGGGCTGCAGTCTTCCTGCGGGCCCTTAGCGTCGCAGATTCCTGCAGAAGTTGCTTGTAGGCGTCAGACTGTTCCTCCTTATTGATGGTAGGTTGGGAGGATGCCCTGTTGTAAGAGATGATGAGCTGCGATACCTCGCTCGTGCACAGCCTTGACACTGCCACTCACCATGAGAATACTCCAGTCACCAAATCCACTACTCGCACATGAAGAGAAAGCAGCTTATTCAATGCACTGATTTTACCGTGGTCGAAATCCTGCTCCTCACCGCCTCGGCTAACAGAGCGTCCCTGAGTGAGCGTCATCTCCGTTGCTGCCAGAGCCGAACCCAGCTTCTCCTGTATCAGAATAGTGTGTCCTAAGATTGGGAGGGGCGTCTTCATCTTGCCGCCACCGATTTGCGTTAAATAGCGATGATTTCGAAGAACTCTTAATGCCACTTGGAGCCCGGTTAGCTGCCTTAAAGCGGTCGATAACTTTTCCGACCCAGCAGGGCTGGCCAGAATCAAATGTTCAATTTTAAGGTGTAGATTATTTATAATCTGGATTGTCTGGTCGCAGCTTGATGTCAGTGCCCAAGGGCCGGCAATAATACCGACCATTTTGTTGATGGCGATTGGGCCCCGCGCGCAGATAGTAACTGAGCGGTGCGAGACCTTCCGCGGACATGGCTGAGGGGTTTCAGCTTTTATATGCACTAAACAACCCATTTCAGCTGCCTCCAAGTGCTCCCAAGGCGCGGCTTGGCGCCACATGACAACACTGTGATAGGTTATTAAATCTGTTGGAGAATCAGTCGAGATGATAGCCCTGGGAAAAGCGCATTCTCGTACGAAAGCCTTCGCAAGAGGCAGGCTGTTTTTGGTCGCACGCCCTGGTCCCCCCCCCGCCTGGTCCCCGCCTGCGCCGCTTAGAACTTTGCGACGCTCGGTAACTCGAACCTCGAATCCCGCACAGTTTCTTGTTGCCTGCAATGTCGATCAAATCTGAGCTACTCGGTCAAGCGAGGACAGTCAACGCAGGGTACAACCGGCTCAGCGAGCTACCACAAGGAGCACGTTCCTGCCAATAGCCTCCTAGCAGCGCTGTAGAGGACGGAGACCGGTGGAAGCTGCAGGCTCGGCTGTGGTCAGTGTTTGGCGATTCGCGAACAAAGCTCAGGTCTTTGGGGGGTGGCCATGCGCACTCTCGCGTTGTACGCCTGACAGCTGTGAATTCAAAATCTGCCTCGAGTAGCTTGGCTGTTGCCAGGTCATGTGTCGGCTGCGTGCGACCAGTGCAGCTCGCTTGTTCCTCTCATTTGAACCAGTTTGCTGGTGGCGGCGGTGCCTTGGCATAGTTACTGCGGGTACTTAAGAGCGGACTCTTGGCTGCATATTTGAAGCCCCAGGCATTGTCTGTCGCTACGTTATGCGTCTGCCCTGGGGTGGCTGGGCTAAAATCTAGTGGCCATTGAGGTAGCCATCGCGGCACAGCCACAACGTTGACCGTACAAAGACAAGCCTTTTCCAGCCGCTTTACTTTCAGCACTGTCCATTTTAGCGATGACACATGTCCGAAATTGGCTGCTATCTAACGCCAGAGTCTCATTAATCGCATCTTCTTGTGGTATTGTGGTACGCTCGGCCCTGACGGCGCTCACCGCACAGCTTCTCTCAACCCTTCAACGCGATATAGTTTTCGTCAGTGTCAGCACTGACGTTTGTTCTTCGGAAAGAGCGCTCCTGCTGCCTCATCTCGTGGCCAGTCTCGTGGATAGAGTACCTGGGCCACAGATGCCCGCCCATTTAAAATGATGCGGTACCACCAGGCTTGCCTGCGCATCTCAGCTATGACACTTGTAGATGTGCAGCGACATCTTCGAACCACACGAACGAGTGATGCCACATTTGATGCCATTGTAGTGTGCTAACCCTACTTTATACTAAGTCTTTCAACTCAAGCAGCATGGAAATGCGCCCATCTTTCCTTGATCTATCCTACTTCTACCACGCCCCTCTATTTGAACCCAACGACTTTGTAGTTGAAGTAACAGTCCGAGTTATTATCGACATTTGCTGTCGACGTCGCCTTCAGCGTGACCGCGCCATTCTTCACGACCTCGACCTTTTGCGCACCCAAGCGCATGCCGTCGACCGCTGCATAGTTCAGACCGGGCTTCGCAGCAACCTCGCTCAGGACATGCCCATTGGTCGTCACGCGGATTTTAGTGTTTGAGACATCATCACCGAAAATAATGGCATAGTTGACAGAGTCCCGAGCCGACTGCCACGCACTTGGCTTATTGCAGTTTGCAGTGGTCAGAACCGTGCGGTACCACATGGCGCCGGACGCAGACGCGCCCTTGACCGGTGCAAACCGGCCGTTGCCTTTGTATGCAGTGATGAAGGACTGGATGAGCGGCTGCCATGCGGTGTGTGGCCAAACTTGGTTGCTGGAATAGGCAGTGATTTCGGGGTTGTTGGTGAGGGTCTCGGGCCAGTTGTTGCCAATGTAGTGGCTCTCTCCTGCGTCATTCTAAAGCATCGTCAGCCTCCCCAGCAAGCATTCAGAAGATCAGAGGAAGAAACTTACCCAGGTGAGAACCTCGACCATGTCGGGCTGCAAGTCAACAAGCTGCTGCATTCGCTGCGGCAGATTGACCTCTCCGATGCGATAGTAGTGCCCTCCGCAGCAAGCCTTGAACTGAAGCGACGACAAGGCTGCAAACGTCAGAAGACATGCTGCCAAACAGAGATCCGGGACACTTACGAGCCATATACGTCTTTGATACCCCATGCGCAGCCCGCATCACCGCCGAATCGACCGACGAGCTTACATTAGCGGGCTGCCTGCCACCACTAGGCCATGCCGACTCCCACCCGAAAAATCCATCAACCGCATCCGCCCAATTCCTCACAAACGTGGAAGGGTCATTGTATCCAGGCGCAGTATCGGCATTGGGGATAAAGTACACGACATCAGCGAGACTTTTCCAGGTCCAGGACTTGATCTGGTCGACGGTGTAGCCGCCCATGCTAAACGTGCTAATCACGGGCCGATTGTCGATGCGCAGGTACGCCGAGTTGCCGACGTACTTTTGCGCAAGCTTGGTGAATGCGTTGATGTCGTGCTGTTGGTAAAAGTCCATGCTGATGAAGAGCTTAAAGTTGCTCTTTTGCGCGGCGGCAAAGAGACCCTCGAGGGCGTTGAGGGCCCAGCTCGCAGAGGTCTCGCCAATGTTGACGGCAAAGGCATCAATGCCCAGGGCTTTGGCCTGGTCAACATCGATCTGTGCGTGGGAGGGCGTCACACCTCCAAGCTGTTTGTTACTTGTGAGAAGGTTTCAATGAGTCCATGGTGGCGGTGCACATACCATGTAGTGTGCATACACAGCTTTGGCGGCGGCTCGGCTGGCCAGCAGCACGGTAGCGGCTGCACGTAAAGAGAAGCGCATTTTAGGCTTGCTCGACGTGAATGAGTGTAGAAGCTGCTGCTCCGTGAATTAGCCACCTGAAGGTAAGGTAACTATTGTGTTTGATTGTAAAGAAAGAGATGTTGGAGATGCTGCTCTACGAGAGTTTTATAAGAATGCATTCAAACCAAAGCCAACTAAACGAACAAAAAGCCAAGACCCAATGACGAACTGGATCTGACAGTTACATCAAGCCAAGCCCGAGGCGGATCAGGTCAGATTGAGGTTGCATTGCACACGGTAAGCAGTCAGCACACTAAACGGATCTTATCTGGGTTTGCCTTGGGCGAAGAGAACGGCTGTTGGTGAAACGGAGGGCTTTGGTGGAGTCGCTATTGCGCTCGGTCCGAAATCCTACAAATGCCGGCGATCCTTCGGGGATGCATCTCTGTGGCAATGGCCGAGAACAGTTCACTCGGAACATTTTCTCCTTCAGCCTATATTGCTAGCTGAGACGCAAGTGCCACGTGTGGGCATGCAGCTTTCGGCCGCACTGATTTACGCGCGCGCGACATTACAAATGGCGACCGCAGCCGCAGCCGATACGAAAATTGACAAAAAAAAAATTGGATGCTGACGGCTTGCTATGTCGGTCGGAAACTTGTCTATAGAAAAAGACCATGTCATTTCTGCGCGCATCTTGCATGCTTCATTGGTTAATATGCTGTCCCTCCTCCGCTGTCTCTCTGTTTACTTTTCCTCGCCGCAGCTCGCGCTACTGCTTAAGCGGCAGCGGGCACCTCGATGGACTTTTCGACGCCGTCGGCCTTGGCCGAGTTGATCTTCTTGCCCGTCTTGGCAATCTTGGTGAGGACCTCGTCGTAGGGGAGGTCGGTGACGACCTTGGCGCTCTGGTTCTCGAGCGAGACTTCGTAGCTCTCGACGCCTGCGGGGGGGTTCAAGTTAGCGGGCGCAAACGCGGTACGGGTACGGGAGGGCGGAAAGGAAACGCACCGTCAAGCTTCTTGAGGACGCGGTCGATGGCGCCGGAGCAGCCGCCGCAGGTCATGGTGACGTTGAACTCGTAGGTGTGCGCGGCCATTGTTGCTGGGTATTGTTTCGCCTGTGATGCGGGGTGGCGTAGGTTGGAGGGGGTAGAGGTAGCTGAGATGCGGTGGTGGAAGTGAAGCTGGGAAGCTGGCAGCTCGACTGTGAGGGAGAAGAAGGTGAGATATACGTATTTCGTATTTCGTGGAAAGACGAGAGGAAGCAATGCAAAGGACAGCAAAGGACAGCAGGATGGTTGCTAATTAATAATTAATAAAGCTCCCCCCTCCAAACGGCCAACCGGCAAGGCGTCACGCTACGGGGACGATGGCGCGACACAGAGTGTCCGAGAGTTACCAGGTCTGTGGGTATCTACTCCATACGTCGACCACCACAGGGATACCTGCCCCGCATGTACCCCGACGACTGCTTGTGCCTGGCACAAATCGCGCTGGTCCTCCGCCAAACGTCAAAGCTTGGAAACTTGCTCAACTCATCCCCCAATGTGCGACATGGCTTGTTTCTCCTTCTTTCAACAGCGCGCCTCGACAATGTCCCTTTATTTTTAGCAGCAGGTACACATCCATCTCAGGGGGACGGCCTCATCTCCTTCTTCTGGAGACGTGATTCGGATTTACAAACGAAAGCGCCCATGATGTGATGTCTGCGGCCCGCTCCCGTTTGTCCCCGCGCCGCGCCGCCACCGCGAAAACCACGCAGAGGAAACCCAGAGACGTAACGTCGGGGCTGCACGGCAATCAAACTATTGAAACGTGCTCGTGGGAATGCAGGACACGGTTTCCAAAGCGAAATTGACGCTTGTTTCAAGCGACTTGGAACCGATTATCCCCGGACCTGCAGGAACGAGGTCCTGTCAATGCCGCCATCGCCAAGGCACGCTCCTCTCGATGACCCCGACTGTGCGATCCCAAGCAACCTCGACAGTCATGATTCAGTGACTTCCACCTCTTGAGTTGTGTGCAGCTATCTCAGACCTGGACAGCCCTCGGTTGTGCTGTTGCCTCAGTAGTTGGAATCATCGTCGCATTCCAGATGGCTGACGTCGCCATCCGCGGCGTCCTCATCCAGTTCACAACCCTGCGCTGGGGCAAACACCAACGCAACGTCCGTCATCAAGACTCGACGCTCTCCGCTTCCAACCACAGGCACCCAAGTCCATCGTCCCCATCCATTGGCTGACATGACCTGCACCGCAGCGGCAACCTCGTCTGTCGCATTGTGTGCAAGGGACAAAGCAAGAAGTCCTCTCTCGCGATTGTTTGCTCCTTGTTTCCTCACTGACTCGGGCCGTGCCGCAATGCTCCACTCCTCGTCTATCCTGAAGTCGCTGAATCCAAGAACGCAAAGACTTTGCGACAGCTGCATGCAAGTCCTCTGCGTCTCATTGTCGGCGTAGCTCATGATGCGCGCCAGAATCTCCGTGGGCAGCGCGCTGCTATTCTGCGGGGGGACACCGCGCACAGTCGCCACTTTGAAAAAGTTGACCAGCGCTGCCAGGCCGCCGTAATGCTTCTCCAGCCTCGCCGCCGTTCCGAACGAGTTGCAGCTGACGATCCTCGCACCGGGCGTCAAGTCCATGCCAGCGTCCGCGCTCCAGGGAGGTCGTGTGAGAGGATGCAGCGACATGCACTCCTCTGATCGCAGGGGCGAGAGGTTGAGCGCATCGCTGAACCGGACGACTCTGTGCTTGTCGCTGCCGACGTAGACATCCGCAAAGGCAATGTCAAAGACGGACATGGCAATGATTTGAAACTCTTGCTTCCCCTGCGCCCAGCCCCAGTCGATTGCTTCTTGTATCGCAGCCCCATCAACGACAGTCGAAATGTTGATGACGACTCCCTTCATCCAGTAGACATGTCCAGCCGGCGCCGCACCAGCCACTTCCCCTTTGCGGTGAAAGAACGAACCAAATGTAGCGCAAGGCTCCAGAGCCCCCAGGTCTCCGCCCTCAAAGCATGGTCGTTGCCAGTTGAGATGGACCCCGTTGCAGTGGTCCTCTTCCCTGGCAAAACAGTATTCACGACAGCACACTGCCGAGCTGAATTGTGCTTCGCCCGACGCTATAGATAGAATGGCAAACACAAACTCCCGCAAGACAAAGGAATCGCGGTCCCACTCAAGTCCAAACCGAGTAATGGCCCTATGATACGTCCGATAAATTTTGGCCAGCGCATGAGCAAGAAAGACGTCACGTCCACTGTACAGCGTCCTCTTCGGCACCACACGGACGGTACCGTGTCCTTGCACCAGCGCTTCCAGCGTTCGTCGCTTCTTCGCCGGCTCGGCCATCTGGTCCCTGCCGCAGAAATCCAGCGACAGCGTCGGATATCCGTTGTACATGCTAGGCCTAATTGCGCCGCGCCACTGCGCGCCCCTGTGCGGAAAGCTCGCCAGGTTAAAGTGCGCGCCGTACTGCATCGTGAGCACCTCTGCGTCCAGATTGACAAAGACGACTATGCTAAACACGCGCGCGTCCGGCCGCAGAATCGCCAGCGTCTCGTGCCGCGCGGGCCAGGGCAGGCCCCGCGGCGGCGCCTCCGCGGCGCTCATGGTCAGGATGCCGGCGTCCTGCTCTTCTTCCATCCTTGCATAGCGGTCGCGCGTATCCTTGAGCCATTCTACGAAATTAATAGTCAGCTGGGTGAAAAACGGCTACTGATGCCAAGGTTCTTGAGTATTACCTTTGTATTTCTCTGGATGGCAAGGTATATCTCTAATGACGCGCATGCCGAGGATGTTGAGATCACTCTCGAAGCGAGTCATTTCTGTATAATAGCGACCGCGAAAGCGGTGCGCCACGAGGCCATTTGTGCCTCTTATGGACGACATTATTCAAAAGCGCAGATCCTTGCGATGGGCTCCCACATTGCCGTCCAAGATGAAGTGCGAAACGAGGGGCTTGGGAGTGCTGTGTCAAGTACAAAAGCTCGCAGCTGAATCTAGCGTTGAGGCGTACACCTTTTGGCCCCGCCCCTTCATCCGAGGACGGTACGCATTGCAAAGGCATTAATAGTCAAGTATTACAAGTATATTATTATTCCCATCAACTGACGACTATATAACATTTTGAAAGATACATGACCAGACATGTAAGCCTAGATACTCGGTTATTATTGCCGCAGGACAGCATTGCAGGGCACAATAGGCAGCGTGACGGAACCATCATACTCGTCCGTGACGTGCTCCGGAAGCTCGCAGATGGACAGTTCATTGTAAATCTCGTCCAGCCAGTTGCTCAGGTATCCCCTCTCATAAAAGACCTTTGTGTCGTCGGAGGGATCCCTTATGCACATGGTGACAATCGGTCCTGTGCCCTCTTCCTCCTCCTCATCATCATCATCCTCGTCTTCGTCATCGTCCTCCTCGTCCTCCTCGTTCGTCCTGCCATTCTTTTCAGCCTGGTCCTTTTTTTCCTGCCTCTCTTGGCGGTCCTTCTCGCGCTCCGCCTTGATCCGCTCCGTGTCGTCGTTCCTCCTGTCGTGCTCCTCCTGCGACAGTTTCTCGCTGATTTGCGCATGATCCCAGCGCGGCAGCAGCACGTTTGTCACCTGCGTCATGGGCTTGCCGTCGCGCTGCACCGTCTCGTAGACGATCCTGGGCTTCCACTCCTTGTGCGGTAGGTCGCCCCAGATGCAGGCGATTTGCTGAATGTTGGGCAGGAACTCGAGAATGTTGCCCACCACGCCTACGCTCTGGTACATGGTGAAGGCGGGCAGGGCCAGGTGCTTGATGGTCTCGCCAATGTCATGAACAGGGTCCTCCTCCTCGTCCGCGTCGTCGTTGTCGTCTGGGGCCATCATGTGCGGCATCTGGAGACGGTCGCAGAAGCGCCGCCAGTAGCGGCGGTCGACGTAGAGATGGTCGCGCTCGGGGTCGTATTTTCGAGTGTACGGCGGGAGGCCGTCTTTGTTCGGGGCGAAGCCGGTGTTAATCTCGCCTTTGGAAATGGTGTTGCGGTTAAGCTGGATGTCGTGTTTCTTGAGCCAGTTGAGGGTGACGGAGCGTGCTTCGCGGTTGACGAGGAGAAGAGGAGGAATGTATACGGCAATGACAACTTCATCGTCCCAGGCGCGTTCCTGGCCGTAGGGATTTCCAGGTTCGAACTCGCCCTCGTCGGTATCTAAGCTTCCCTGGAACTCATCTTCGCTCTCCTCGACTTCCTCGTCTTCCTCGTCGTCGTCGTCGTCGTCGTTTTCACCTTCATCTCCGATCGGCGCTTCATTCGTAGCATCGTCCTGCCCGTCCCCTTCGCCCGCTCCGTCGTCGACGTCGTCGTCGGCTATTGTTATGACGCCATTGCTTGGTAGCGTCGTCGGCGCTGGAGGCACCGGGCCGGCTGTGTCCTCATTCTCGTTCTGTCCAGCAACTTGGCGCAGAGCGAGCAGCCGAATCTCTTCAAACTGCTCGTCTGACATGAACTCATCCGCATCATCCCCACCCATAAGCAATTCGTCATCGTCGTCTTCCTCCTCCAGCAGCCATGGGCGTGCGGTGCGAAAAGGCACCATGGTGGGGGCATCGCCATGCTCGCCCAAAGTCAAGGTCCAGATGAAATGGCGCAGCTCCGCCGGAAGGCGGTCAAAGGAGCTGCCCATGGTGTGTGTCCGAAAGCAATACTAAGGATTCAGGCTACTGTACAAGTGCAAATAGGAAAGAAGATGGCCGAGCGGCCGAAAGATGAAGGGAAGAAATGCGATGGCAACGGAAGACGTAGGAGGGGCTGAACTGCCGGCGCGAAGTGGGACGCGACGAGACGCGATCAGGGGTCTGATCAGCGATCAAGTAATTAATATCCGTACACTGTCCCGGTGATTCACAGTCTACATATCATTGCCCTTTTTCTGTTTCCTCTTCTCCCCAGGAAAATACAGGGTCCCTCATTATAAATCTTTCGCAGCCCCGTGGGCAAAAGCAGTGACGGTTATCCGCTCAGCCTTACGTTCGTTGCTACGTCAGTAAAATAAGTCGAGATTAGATCGTCTTCAGTATCGTTATAGTGCAGGGAGAAGACCAGTGGCCGCCTCGGGGAGAAAAGTGCCAGCGCCAGTGTATATTCTGTGCCCTGCATGTGTATTCAGTTAGACCCGCACAAAGCCTCCTTACTATGTTATAAAAGACGCTTTCGGCCGGTGCCATTCTGTGTTGACGACCCCGCAAGCAAAAACCGAGCCGTGACAACCACTCTATCCACAAGACGCACAATGTCCTTGCCCGCCTCCCACCGGGCCCTCCAGCTCGAGAGCAAGGAATCTGGCTTTCAGGTGCGCGTCCTGGCCACGCCGCAGCCCACGACGGGCACCGCCATCGTTGCCGTCTGCTCCGCCGCGATTCTGCCATATCATGGCGCCGTCTATAGCGGAAAACATCCCGTGCAGTACCCTACGCCGTTGGTGGGCGGGTTCAGCGCCATCGGTCGCATCGCTGCCGTGGGACCAGATGCCACGATTCTCGCGCCGGGGCAGCTCGTCTACGTCGACTGCGTTGTGCGTGCGCGTGACAGTCCGGACGAGTTCTTCCTGTCGGCCATTTCCGATGGCCTCACGCCAGGCGGCCGCAAGTTGATGGCGGGAGCGTGGCGGGACGGCACCTTTGCAGAATTCGTGGCTATGCCGCTGGAAAACTGCATTCCCCTCAACGAGGCCAAGCTCTGCCAGGTTTTGGGGTACTCGCCGCAGGATCTGGCATGCATGGCGTACATGCTCGTGCCCTACGCGGGGCTGAGAGACATACGACTTGAAGCTGGCGAGACTATTGTCATCTGTCCCGCCACAGGCTTCTACAGCAGTCTGGCGGTGCAGGTCGCCATCACCATGGGCGCCAGCGTCATTGCCTTGGGCCGAAGCGAGGACAAGCTAAAGGCGCTCGCCATCGATATTCATTCTAGATATCCACTGGCTAGCATGGAGACGGTCTGCATAACCGGGGATGAGGCCAAAGACACGGCCGCTATCAAAACCCTGGGCACCGTTGACGCCGTCTTGGACATTACGCCCTCAGCAGCATCCGGTTCGACGCACACGCGGAGCGCAATCAAATCGCTTCGTCGCGGTGGGCGCATCAGCGTCATGGCCTCTACCAAGAATATTGCCGTCTCTGAAATTCTCCTCAACGGCCTCACAGTCAAAGGTAGGTCTCAGCCCATGCCGTCTCTGCCAGGGATACGAGTATTGACTAGCGCAACTTCCCAGGCAAGATGATGTACGAACGAGACGCGGTAATCCATTTCGTCAAGATGCTGGAGGCCGGCTTGTTTCCGAAAAATGGCAATCTCGTGAAGACGACTGTATTTGGCTTGGATGAGTGGAAGGATGCCTTCAGCTTTGCTGCCGAGAATAACGGAATTGGCCAATGTGTAGTTTTCAAGCCTTAGTGTTGGTCTAGTATAAGCAAAACAAAGGAATGATCCTATATACCGATACCACCAGTCACCCGGGAGCAATAGGTGAAAATAAACAATATACAGACAAGTGATAGCCTAATTAAGTAGGAGGAGATTTAGTCGTGTTAGTATCCTGCCGCGTACGTGGTAATGGTGACGTCTGCGCCACGGCATTTGGCGGGGTTCCCCAGGCACGAGAGACTATCTGCGGGAAAGACAAAGCTTCTTCGAGGCTATTTAGTGAAAAGCCTAATGTAAATTTTATATAATGCTTGCATTATTTCCCTACATGCTGCCTCATCTACTCCATGAGGTTGACTGCAAAATCGCCGCCCTCGCGCATCGAGTCCTGCAGGGGCGTCTCCCACAGCTCGCGAAAGTGCACGTTTGCGATATTGGCCACGGCCATGCCCTTCATGCAGTCCGAATCGATGGTTGAGGCGTACACGTTCCGAATGCAATCCACGAATCGTTCACTGACCACAGCCTCGCAACCTTGATCTTGAGCTTGTCCAGCGAATACTCCCGAATGCAATCCACGAATCGTTCACTGAGCACAGCCTCGCAACCTTGATCTTGAGCTTGTCCAGCGAATACTCCTTAGAGCCCTTGACACCAAAGTACTGCGCGAGCTCATACACCTGTAGGTTCGCCGTCGTTCAGAAATCTTGGTCTCAGTGAAGTAAGCACTCGTTTTTAGCTGCCACATACTAGCACTCCGCGTACAAGAAATACAGACTCGGAGCAGAGCATTCTCGGGATCGCGCCACATTCCGGCACGCGCAAATTGCTGGCACACGCCTTGCTCGAGCAACTCGGCGGGCCGACGGCTGAAATGCGTAGCGTTTTTTTTCTTCGTTATGGAGAGAAGGAAAAGAACACACTATCCTACTTCGTTCGGGATATAGCGGCTCATCTGGCGCTGTGCGGCACAGAGTTTCGACGAGGCGCTCTTTCAGCGGCCTGCCGACAGCCCCGTGGACCTCAAAGACAGCTTTCATTCACTTTCACAGTGTCCTTCAAGCTTGTATTCACCCAAACATAATTTTCAGTTGATCCGCATCTCATATAGCACTTAATCGCTCCGGTTAAGATAACACTCGTTTGGCGAATTGGCCTCTACATTGCTTCCTCTTACTAGACGCTGCATGAATGCGCATAAGTCAAGCAAGTCTACCTTCCTTTTTGTTTTGAATTGCCAAATTCCTGGCTTCTCCTGATACCGATGATAACAAATGCCTGCTCCAGCCGAGTTTGAAATGATCATGGACGAGATGAAGAAATATGCCTTGAGTAGTTTCACTCGTTTAGAAAAGCAATAGTAGATATGGCTGTAGGTACTGCTCTATACCTATAATTTTGCACATAACTGAAGTATAGGTAGAGCCTGTGTAGTCGGTCGAACCTTGACACCATCGCTTCTGCCTGCTATATTGTGCACTCCTGTCGGCATTCAGCAGGAACAAATTTGCAAAGACCCAAACACAATGCGTACAATCGTAAGATATTTATATGGAGTGAGTGGCATGAATCACTTTGTTTGAGACTGTGCTGGCCATGACGACAGTCTGGACACTTGGCATTACGCGATAGCCATCTACCTTCTCAGCCATGATTGATGATGAAGCAGGATCCATCGAATCCCACCCCCTTTCCAACTCTAAAATAAGGAGCCATATTAGCTACCAGAATTGAGACAGAAGAAGCGGGGGCCGTCTACAACGCCGCCCGACGTTAAGATCATCCACAGCAGCCTTGGTGGCCATGTTTTCACGCCCGGCAACTTTACAATTGCCGAGCTCGTTATCATTCGCCGCTGAAGCCAGATCAACTCTCCAACATCCATACAAGTAATTTATGGCGAAAGACTGTTTTGGCGGGTCGTTACATAGCGCTCAGTCCGGCTGTAACAGTCCGGCGGCCAGCACCGTATGCCCAGAGCACGGCGACGAAGCAAATATGGAGAAGCAGTAGTCAATCGATATAGAACTGTCAGCATGAAGTTATGTCAATCCATTCAGGGCCAAATCAAGCAGGTCGAACCGGTCACTGGCCCTGGGTAGTGTACTCTTAGGTAACTAGCAAGCCCTGCTTGAGACACGGCTGTCCAGGCAAAAAGCCCCGGCTCTGTTGATGATCAGCCTGTGGTGCTGTAGCCGAGAATCAATGTGATCATATCCACGGGCACGTTACTCATCAAACAGAGAGAGACATACCCGCATGGGCTCAGCGTTTCTACCGCTCGTAGCCGTATACTTCTCCCGTCTCCGGAATCACACAAAAGTGGAAGTTTAACCCCCAATTTCTAATTTCCAGGTCATAACTAGCTCATGCATCAAATGAAGCGGCCCTTAGACCCCGTATATTAAGAAAGCTTGGCCGCTTACTTGACACATCACGCGACGCCTCTTCGACCAGTCTGCCAGCATTCCACACATTCGGCGACTTTTCCGTCACTGTTTTGACCGGGGACCTCTTGTAGCCGGTGAATCACGCAGCAGTATTCTAGCATTTTCTAGGGAGAAAGAAATCCAGAAAAAAGGCTCTTCGTGATATTCATGCACTGGCCTAACGTGAGCATCACTCTCTCTGAATTCTATACCCTTCGCTTCGACTGCATCGGAGCTTTCAGTCTTCAGCCAAATTTGGGTAGGGTACTGACTTGACAAGCTGTAGCTTTTATCTATGCTTTTGTTGCTTAAAGATGAAGGCAAACCACCCGAAACTCTGCGATTGCTCATAACCGCAAACGAAATGATGGCAAAGACGGACAACCCGAATGTCTGCCTTGGAGCTACGTCACGGAGTCGCGTAGTCGCTTAGTATCTAGAATTCATAATAGCGGTATATCTACTCTATCTCATCGAGCCTATTCCCAAATGATCTTGCGGTTAGAGAATAGATCACTCCCGCGCTGTGCAACAACATCAGCGAATAGGGATGCCTTCAAGATAGTTCTTCCTTCAAGCGCCGGTGTCTTGGTGAAGATTGGGCTATGAAGAGTCAGTGTCTGCGTCGAAAGATATTGATTTGTCGTACCATCCGCAATTTTGGCAGAAAGCGCGCTGCTTTGAATAAGTAGATGTTCATATAAGAGGCGAAATTGCGCCTTAATTAAGTTTACGAACCTGAACAGAGTTGCCGGATTCGGTGTCGTCATCTCTGTACAAACTAATTGTGGATTGGGGGTCGTTTACTGCCACATTGTCGTCCTCGACTACATAATTTATGGAAAATGCTGCTCGATAAAAGAGGCGTTAGTACGAGCGTCCCGGTGAGGGCGAGCGCACCATACCTCCTCCTGCTCGACGGCAATTTAAACTTAGTACATGGGTTAGCAACAGATTACCAGAACAAAAATCGCGCAAAACTTTACCAGTGGCAGGCAATAGTTGTGACCACATTTCTATGTAGCTGCACGGTAATTGAGCCGCAGTTACATCTACCAGATTGGAAAGTCATTTGCAAGAAAAGATGGCTGCACGAGGTGGGCGATGAAAGTAATAGTTGAGAATGTTGGAGCTCTGTGAGATGATACGGGAGAACGTTTTTACATGGTGTATCAATATACCGGTACTTATTGCATCGCGGCCGGTAACCAGGAGCTTGTTCCGCCGGACTGCGTCGGACTTCTCAGCTCACATGCAAGACGAAAGTCAAAAGCTTTCAGTCTACTTTCCCAATTGCCTCGAGTTACTTCCGTTCGTAGCATCAAGCACGTGCTGCCTTTATCGTCCCTTCTCCCCTCCCCCCCACACTAATGTCATGATTTTAGAGGATAAATAGCTGGGCGAGGAGAAGTCAGCACATTAGGCCATACTATTAACTTTTCGTAGAAAGGGAGAAGCTCGTATTGCCGCCCCACCAACGTAGCCGTTCCGGTCCGCGCAGTAGCTCCGACGGAAGTGGAATATATTTGATATGTCGCCACGCTCTACATATCCATTGATTTGCTTACTACATTGCCTCACAATGGCGACGTGCTGGCGCTACGCCGTTTCGAATGGTCACCAGCAGCGCGTGCCGCAGCGGCAGAGGCACACAAGCCGTCCGTCTCCCACGCCGTTGGTCTCGGTCTAATGCATGAGTTGCTGGAGCTGGCACACAAGAGTTCCGGGAAATGATACTGTGTCATGCAATAAGCCGACATGGGCCGATCACGCGAAAGGTGGGTCATACAGCTCGAGCTACCAAGCGCGTTTGAGTCTCCCATCTTGGCTATCAACGTCTCTGCCATTCTTTTCATCTTCGCTCGGGTTACTGTCATGCACACAGTCTAGTCATTCTCCATAGCTGGAGAGTCTCGCCCCGATGAAGGTGCCCCGAAACCAAAGCAGGAATTTTCTCGGACGAAATTGAGTTTTAATGGGCAGTGTATTTGTTGTCAATTCTGCGTCACTTATAGTACATGTTTCTTGCCGGCTATGCGCAGGCGGCTGGATAGATGACAATAGCCGGCTTGGCCAATTCCGAACCTCGCTACTACCGATTTGTATATATAGAGACTTGGACACGACGGTAATGCCATCCATCTCCGTTTTCGCCGTAAACAAGAATGCCTTCTCCACAGACCATGACCAAGCAGGCCAATTTGCGTATGCCCGACCATAAGTTTCAGAAGCCAGGTCAGAGTTCGGAGGAACAGTCAGACGATGCAAAAGAAGATGCAAAGTATAAGGCTATTGATGTTAACAAAACTTTATATGGCTTGGAGAGGGCGGGGGAGCGGGATCTTGCACTACCCGTCGCTGCCTCTACCCCACGGGAAACAGCAAGCACTAGCTATGGCGCTCTCTGCACCTCCGGCGCAGAGATGGAGCAATCGGGCTGCGGCAGGTTGCCTGACTCATATACGATCGTCGTTGTTATCGTGAGCCAGTGTGTTCACAGCAATGTCGTAGCCTCCACAAAGATCGAGTCTCCAGTGCTGGCATCGACGACTCGCAAGAGGAAAGCGACGCAGACCGAGTGTAACCTGCCATACCGAAGTGCTGTTCCGGGTAAGAAATACAATAAAACTATGAATGACGGCACATCTGACTAAGACATGCCATCAAACAGAAGTACGTGGTGTTCTGGGTGATCTCAAGGTGAGTGATGAGCTACGGAGATCATGATCCTATGTCCAATGAGAGTGATTGACATTTCAATAGAGTTCACGCGGACGTACGAGAATGCAGGACGAAAAACGTGACAGAGTGACGAAGAGACTTTCTCATCTGCCGTGGTTTCATTCTGAGCTTCCGGCGAAGATCAAAAGATCATTTTTGTCACCAGGAGAAAAGGAAATAGCAGAGAAGGGGGCTGAGGCTAAGAAATGGCAGCTTCGCTAAAATGGAAGAACGCAAAATTTATGTGGCATAAGTTGTACTTCCTTTACGAGCGTGGCTACTAAAACGTGGTCGGACTCAGGGGCGAGTTCCAGGAAGCTTTGTTGTCATAGGCCATATCCGTGAGTGGTCGCCTGTTGGCCCGCAGCTACAGCGGCTCCCGTGGGGCACATGCTAGATATGGATGGATAAAGCTTAGTGGTGGTGCAGCGTCCTAGCTGAAGAGGAGCCGCAAGAGCAAGGCCGGAAGCCGCGAGCATTGAGCGAGAGAACGGTAGGGAGGCAGGTGGTGGTAGAAGGAGAGTCACGATGACAGGGGTATTGATAGGGCAGGGTATGGAGGAGAAGGCGCCATAATCTTATCACATATCCGTCGACACATTCCAACCATAATACTTGTCAGCGGGCGGGGGTTAGTATAGCAATAACCTGCGATAGAGAGTTTTCTACTCCGTAGTCACAACGAACTTCGACGGAAGCTAGACTGAAAGTAGTGGCGAGCAATTAGACGCAATGGCAATCTGCTCAACGATGGCAAGCTCCATCGGAAGCCAAGCCCATGGGGGTGCCACGTTTATCTCAGGTCTACCAGCCACTCGCTATAGCTATTCACGTTTGTAAGTGGTGACGAAACCCGCGCCGTGATGCGCACTGTCTATACAACAGATTTGGAGTATTTGCGGGCCCACATTAGCACTATTCACAGATGAACTCTGCTTCTATGACGCACCGATGTATTTGGATAGGGATATTCACATATACTTCAATCACCTACATGGCAAGATCGCAATTACAATCATCCACTCTCTTGAGACTTGCCTTGTAGGGGCATAATATCCGCTGCCCTGTTTTACCTAGTTTTTCTTGTAGTTGGGACGTCTCAACAGACCGTCAGCTGTGTTCCGCTCACCCAGTGCATAGTTTAGATTGAAATCATAAATCAGTCATCAGTGTAGCAATTTCAAGTATGGGCGTGGTGACTTGCTACCATGCCTTCACTAATACAGCGTAGGCCTGCTTTAATCCGAGGAAGTCGTTTGTTTGCTATATGGTCCCAACCCACAATCTTCATGGTTTTGTAGGGGGGGGATTTCACAGTGGAGCAGCGATCATAGTATAACTGTTATGCAATATAAGGGGTTATAGGCTGTCCACAACTGTGTGGTCGGCCACCATATTTGTATGACAATAACATGGTGCAAGTATGAAAGAGCGGGCTCTGCCTCCAACGCTGGAATGCCATGGTAAAGCTACCAATGCCTAGTCACATGCTAAGCGAGGTCTACTACTACCTGAGTGCATAGATACGGACGGCACTGCCACTCTTCTATCTTAATTCGCTTAAAGCTTCCATATCAAAAGCCCCGACGCATATCTTTGACTTCCCAATCCCTCCAGGCGTGGTTTTACGATTGTGTTTCAGGCGTAGAACACGATTTCGAGTGGAAATAATTCACATTCCGCAGCACCAATTCCGCAAAGGTAGGTAATTACAACCAACACAATATCAACAATCCGCAGCTCATCGGGGTTTCACGCTCACTCAAGGACCTGCGTACAATCTGCCGAGAAGAGGCCAACATGGCCTTACCAAGTACTGCATGGGCAGAGACAATGAAACCTGATGAAGCAGAGCGATTTTCAAGGGAGGAGGACATAGTAACCGCTGTTCAACGAGATCATGACGATATCAACCAGTGCCCAGGCAATCCATCCAAAGCAGCTTTTCGCCGCAAAAGCAACACTTGAGGTCCTTAGAGGGCTACCCGCGTATGCTCGGTTCAGAGTATTCTCTGAACCACATACTTTTGACAGCAGGGTACGCTTTTCCAATGGTAGCTGGGGAATTGACCCTGATGAACAGCCTGGCATTCGAGGTTTTGCTATTAAGATTCTAGGCGTGGATGGCGAAGGTGTCGATGGATCTCTTGCCAAGGCACACCATATCTTGATGGTCCTAACAGATCCTTTTGGTACTGACATTCCCGACTTCATTGAAACGACACAGAAATTGGAGGGTTAATGGTACATTTGATGAAGTTGCAATGAAATTCCATGGTTTCGCCAGTAGCATGTTTCATAAGCGTATCTGATCTGTGTCATAGAGTTATTTTAAAGGGACCCATAATACTGTACCAGAGTAGATAAACTACTTCGCTTACTTGCAGCCTTCTGCGGCCTTTGAGAGTTGTCGAAGAGCAAACCCGGCGCCCATGCCCTGCACGCTTAAATTTGTTATGTAGTCGTAATGTTCTACAGTAATGCCTTTTCCATGCGTGGAATCGCAGACTCCATCGCCCTGTGACCTCTTCATTTAGCAATGTTTCTTTTATAAAGCACGGGGTTGAAGAGCTTACAAAGTTGCATACGTCGAGCGTCTTTGAGACCCAGTCATCGGGGACTGCTAGCGTGGTGTCGAGGAAGACGAAAGCACCATCCACATCAGCCGTCGAGCTTCCGCCGTTGATGTCGACGTTGCAGGCTAACGCTGCTTTGTGGAATGGGTTGCCAATCAGAAAGACGCCTTTGACGGCGTCAAATAAAGCACCTGTAAGGTAGGGAAGCGCGCCAACAGTAGCCGAGGCTCCCTGAGAATATCCCTGAAGAATAAAGCATTCGTCTGGACTGCTAGCGAGAGTGGAGTTCATATGGTTCAGAATCTAGAGTGGCGATTGTTACCCAACAGTCCTCTAGCAAAAACAGGTTCCACATACATCTTCGGTGCCGATTTTTGGACTGTGGACAGTATCTGCAAAGTAGACAGTGTTATACTGTAGCAGGTCGTTAGCGAGCCGCTAGCTGAATGTATCTGTGTAGTCTCACGGTCTTTCCTCCTGGTCGCTGGCTGTGAATATTTCGGTTCATAAGCTGAAACCCCAAAGACTCGGTTTGCGGCTCTGAAGTGCCTCGCGTGTTGATGATTGCTGCAACATAAATAAACCGGTTTAGAAAATAAACGCGACGAGGTGGAATCATGATAGTCAGGACTCGACTCACTGTAGGTAGAGCAAGGCGCCGCGGCGGTACAGGCCGCTGCCGCCAGGACCTTCCAAAGGCCTGCAATGGCCAAGTAGCGCAGCATTGTTGAACAGTTCAATGTAAATTGACAGACTGTGCTGAATGATTTCCGCGTACTTGCCAACATACCATGTGCCTTATATAGATAACCTGGAAATTCTTTACGATCTGGTCGGTTCAGCCAGCTTGCCTCGGTATAGACATGAAGAGGTCAGTCCAACAGACACATGTGTGCGCATGGACAGTTTAAGTCGCCGTATCTTGATCACTACTACCAATTAAACTGGATCGCGTTTCTCAAAATTATTAGCATAATAGTTTATAATACAAGCTTGGAGACGCGAGGCATCGAAAACAAGTGCTAGTGAAGGAAGCAAACTGTGCTTCCAAGATTCAGTATATCCATAGACGACAATGATGCTTTTTTCGTCAAAAACCATTTATATATTCCTACTCCTATAGGTGTATAGTCTGACTATGAGGTATCAGCTCGCATTAGCTGATGGCCCAGTAACCACACAAGGAGTAGCATAATAGAAGAACCCTGCGCGACATGCTAATAGGGGGTAGTAATAGTCACATGGCTGGTTTTTGTGGCCACAATTGATGAAAATACGACTAACTATAGCAACGCGAAAGCAATAGTAGAGAGATGAACGTGTACATGAGGAAAAGGTTGTCATGCACGAGGCATCGAAGATCACTTCCTAGTGTGGATAAATATGTCGACGCTGGAAAAGGCAGGGATCAAGACAGTCTGAATTTCTGCAGGAATACCCTAGAAACTCTATCGACTAACGCAAGGCTCATTCTCTGCAGTCGAACTTTTTCCAGCTTTTAATGCCATCTTCAAAATCGCGTTCGTCCTCGTTTTTGTCCTACATACTTTCCCATGACCCCGCAAATTGTGTTTTTTTTTTTTGGCAGCAGTAGGCAATAAATACATTTTGCATCTATCCTAGCAGTAGTAACACTTCATGTAGACTGATGCGGCCATATCGTGGCAAGTCTTGGACTCGCGCAAACTCTCCTTACCTTGCAAGTTATCGTATCGCTGGGCTAGCACCACTGCCCCCTAGGCACGTCTAGATGTCCACCACCTGCTCGCTCGCCGTCTCCTACAGTGCAGGTATGAGATCGAAAATGCCACGTACCTAGATGCGGCCATGACTCGGCGAATACAGAGTAGTGATAAAAGATAGTAGGCTTATCTATGATACTACTCTAGTATTAGCTTACGGTAGTATAGCAAGCGATGAACACTAAAAAAAAGGTGATACAAAGCTAGACAGTATCACATTCGTGAGGTTCAATCGCAGAGAGGGCCTGAAGTCTCGACTGCACCAGCACGTAGAATGCATTAGCATTGATCACTCACTTGGAAACGATAATACAGGCGCATGAACTACTAGATACGCATCTCGTCAAGAAAAAAAAAGTCGTCAAGTTTCATTCAACTAGATATGGTGTACATGATTTATTCCCAGGCCGCTGACTATACAAAGGAAAAAAGAGTTTCGCCCTCTTTTATTTTTAAAAAAAAAATCTTTTGCCGCTGCGACATCGCAGCTTAAAAGTTGGCAGTGACCTTTTCCTCCGTGTCCTGCAGGGCCCAGGCGCTGGCGTGCTTCTTGGAGCGGACAGAGGTGGCCTGCGCGGCGGTGAAGCCCTTGGCCTCGACGGCCGGGTTGTAGCCGAGCTTGTTGATCTTGCCGACCTCCTCGTTGGTGAGCTTGGGCGCGGCCTTGCCGTCGGCGCGGGCGAGCACGCTGACGACGACGGCACCGCCCAGGCCCAGGTTGTGCTGCAGGGCGTACTTTGTGTCGGCCACCTCGCGGTTGTTGGCCCAGCCGCGCAGGTGCCAGACGAGCTCGGCGGCCTGGGCGATGCCGGTGGCGCCGAGCGGGTGGCCCTTGGAGATGAGGCCGCCGGAGGGGTTGACGAGGTACTTGCCGCCGTAGGTGATGTCGCCCTTGCGGACCATCTCGTGGGCCTTGCCGTGCTCGCAGAGGCCGAGGGCGTCGAGAACGAGCATCTCGTTGGCGGAGAAGCAGTCGTGCAGCTCGACGACCTTGACGTCCTGCGCCGTGATGCCGGCCTGCTTGAGGGCGACGTCCTTGGCGTGCTGCGTCATCTCAAAGCCGAGCAGGTCGATGGAGCTCTTGGAGAAGAGCGAGGGCGCGTCGGTGGCGAGGCACTGGCCCGCGATGAGCACCGCCTGGCTCTTGAGGTGCGGGCGGGCGTCGAGGAACTCCTGCGAGACGAGCACGGCGGCGGCGCCGCCGTCGCTCGTCGGGCAGCACTGCAGCTTGGTGAGGGGGTCGAAGATGGTGGGCGACTTGAGGATCTGCTCCTTTGTGTAGACCTGCTGGAACTGCGAGTAGGGGTTGTTGGGCGAGTGCGCGTGGTTGACGCGCGCAATCTCGGCAAAGTCCTCGTTGGTGGCGCCAAACTTCTCCTTGTACTCGCGGCCGCCGTTGCCAAACATCTGGGGCGCGCCGGGGGCGGGCTCGAAGCCGCGCGTCTCGGCCATCATGTTGACGGTGGTGCCGAGCGGGTTCTCGCGGTCGTTGAAGAAGCTCTGCAGCGAGCCGGCCATCATCTTCTCGAAGCCGACGACGAGGACGCAGTCGGCGGCGCCCGAGGCGACAAAGGTGCGGCCCATGGCGAGGCCGGTGCTGCCGGTGGCGCAGTTGTTGTTGACGTTGTAGATGGGCACCTTGGTCATGCCGAACTGGTAGAAGACGCGCTGGCCGCAGGTCGAGTCGCCGTAGCAGTAGCAGGCGACGCCCTGGTCGACGTCGTCGTAGCTGATCTGCGCGTCGAGCAGCGCCTTGACGCCGGCCTCGAAGCCGAGCTCGGTGTAGTCGACGTTGCCGCGGGGCTTGATGAACTTGGTCATGCCCACACCGAGGATGTAGACGGGGGCGAGTTGGCGGACCATGATGGGCGGGTTTGTGATGTTTTCTGTGAGGAGAAAATGGGGTATATGGGGATGAGATGGGGGGGTGGGATATCACAGAAGGGTATAGATGATGAAAAGACGATGATGGGAGTGAGAGAGGAATGGAGGAGGAGCAAGGGCTAGGATGGGGATATATAAGAGGCACGGCTAGTTAGCCTCGGAACCGATAAATGGCTACGGCAAATAGCAGGCTGCTGGTAATACACACGCAGGCGCGGGGCCCCGGGACGACGGCTCCAGTGGAGACTTTCAGATGCAAATGGGTTGACATGTCCAACGGAATGAGATTTACGACTGCGTTTTTTTTCCTCATGCTCGAGAAAATGCTATGCAAACCAGGTGTCATGTCTGAGTGCGACCGAGGCAGAGATCCAATACCCTAGCTACCGTAAACACGATTGATGCCATCAGGATACCGCCAACTGCCGACTTGATCGTCAACAGAAAAAGCTCGCCATATGAATTCCGCCCATGGAGTTTCCAGCTTGTATCCCCGCACTGCAGCAGCTCTAGTGTCTCTAGTGGCCACGCTGGGTTGGGGGCTCTGGCCGAGGGTGGCCAATGGGCATAGACTCTGGGGGAGCATATAGCCGCTTTTGCCTCTAGATGCCAGAAACAACCGAACAGACTAATGAACCGATGCAGGCAACGATTAAAAAAGGCGCCCGATTATAAATCTTAATCATGTGAATATCATCACCCTCCCAGCACGTCAATTTTTCTAATTTGTCTTGAGAGGTTTTTTATTTTTTTTTATTCTCGCCTCTGATCTCGACGGGCTCGCCGTCCACGCCCGTCCAGTTGCCTAGCTGTTTGTATAGCCGTTCTAGGTACCGTGTGGCGACCAGTGACAGACGGACAGTGACGTAGCGCTGTTGAGTCTCCAATGTACCCCCGTACCGAGGTCCGGCCCATCGGTGGCCACAGCACATCGCACAGGCTGCATGCCTCTCCAGAGGGATGGCCTGATTACACACGTCCACAGGTTGCGCTTGGCCATGGTAGATGCAACCAATTATATTCAATTTTCCAATATTACACACAGATTTCCACGATGCTACAACACGCTTCCCTTTCGCCATTTCCTTGTTCTTTTCTTCGTGGAATTCTGCCTTGCTGCGACGGGCTTACGTGCAAAATTTGTCAGCGCCAGCCCCCCGGCGCAACTGGCCCCCGACCCATCGGCCGAGTTCCCTCAACACCAAAAACTCATGCATCGTCACTTTTCCCTATCGGCCGAGTCCAGCACTCTTCACAGCAAACAAACTGTCCGACCGACGCGCATCCCATTCGTAAGCCAAAGTAAGAGAAAAAAATCTTCTCCCCACAGCCATATATAAAAACAGTTTCCATCTGCTCCTAGACAATAAAAATAAAAAACTTCATTTCAATCTCAACTCACATTTACTTTGATCAAACGTGCCTTTATACTCTCCAGGTCTCTCAACGCACAGCTTATTCACCACCACTTCCACATCCTCAACCCCAAATATGCACATCTACATCACCGGAGGCAGCGGCCGCAACGGCTCCCTCGTCATCGCCGAGGCCCTCCAGCGCGGGCACACCGTCACCGCGCTCGTCCGCAACCCCTCCTCCATGCCCTCCCACGCCAATCTCACCGTCCTCCAGGGCTCGCCCCTCAACCAGTCCGACGTCGAGCGCGCCCTCGCCACCCCCCTCCGCGCCTCCGCCGTCGTCAGCACCCTGAGCCTCGCCCGCACCGGCACCTCTCCCTTTTCGCCTCTGCGCGGCGACACGACGCCCGACTTCATGTCGCGCGCCACCTCTGTCCTTCTATCTGCGCTCTCCGCCGTCGTCTCCAACCCCCCAGCCTCGGCCCCAAAAATCATCATCAACTCCACGCTCGGCGCGGGCGACTCCTGGGGAAACATGGCCTGGCCGTTTCGCCTGCTGTTCAGCCAGACGCCGATGCGCTTCGGCGTCGCGGACCATAACCTCGTGGACGGGCTGGTGCGCGCCAGCGGACGGCGCTTCGTGCTGGCGCGCGCGGGGCGCCTGACGGAGCAGAAGAAGGAGGAGGACCCGGTGGCGGATGTCAGGGTGCTGCCGGATAATGCAAAGGGTCTGGGTGTTGCGGATGCGTTGACGAGGCAGAGCCTGGCGAGGTGGCTGTTGCGTGCCGCGGAGGAGGACACGTGGGATGGCAAGGCGCCGGTGCTGGTCAACTGATTAAAAGGCTGTTTCGGGATTTGTATACATATTGTTGCATTAATGTTATCTTATATACATAGACATAATTAGTTCATTCGTCCTCATGTACAAGTTCGTCCTAGATTAGAGTCTCCTCGTTGTCGTCTTCAAGAATTTGGATAGGCCAGGTGCGACTAGTGATGCTCGGTAGTATCAAGTATCAAGAGGCTGGCGTGGGAAAAGACAAAGTTATACCAACAACTTGTTATCCTTTGGTCGTACCAGGCTCTGACAATGGTTCATCTGCGCAAGCGATCCACAAATGAAAGTACAGACAAGAGCCAAACGCCACGGCACATTAAAGTACATGCATCCCTCCAGATGTGCAGAGTCGCATAGGCGCATCGGTTACGCCAGGCTAGTCCCATCCATCCCAGATGAGCCAGCCACCAAACTGTTGCACCGCTGCAGCCGGATTGCTCATGTGCGTATGGCCGTGCATATACCCATCGGAGCTATATGCTTCATGTCCACCGTGCTGCACAGAGCGCACCTTTTCAATCGTCGTGTTGGACGAGCGGAGCAGTAGACTCAGCACACCGTAGAGGCCGCGTACGATTTCATCGGCTCGCGGCTCCGGCTTCCTCACCGACTCCAGTACGAGTGCCAGCGTCAAGAGGTCCTTGGTATCATTGCCGGTCGCGTGTGTGGTCAAAATTTCGAGCGACTTTTCCACCGTGCCAATCAACCGGTCTGGTGACCAAATGGGCAGCGTCTCTGGTTTGTACGACGGGTAGTCGTCTCCACCAAACTCTGGCGTTTGGCGTTGATGGCCACCAATCATGTTATCAGCACTGCGGTGTGCTGACTGTATGTAGTAACAGACACTCAGTGCTGCTTGTGCGATGTCATGCTTTAGCATTTGATGATACATGGCAGTAATGGTTTCGAAATAAGGTTGCCGCGGGTCGATTTCATCCAGGTACTTGAGAATCACCATCGAGGACCTCAGGTGCGCACGTGTAATCTGTGGCGGCGCATCAGGTGTTCCCATGGCCAAGCTGCGATATAACGCAAGAAGCGGACGCCTCGCGTGCATGTCGAGAATGACACGCGACCTCCACATCTTGCTCTTTTGTGTATCGTTGAGTATCCCTTGACGAGGAAACAAGTAGTTGATATCTTCAAGAAACCTGTCCAGCTTGGCGCCTACGTCCAGGACTTCTTGATAGTCCCGAATCGAGTCGATATTGTTTACCAAGTAAGCAACCTTCATACGCACCGGCAGTGTCATGGCACCATACACCTGGAGCTGATTGTCTGTAATCTGGTCAATCGGCCTGGATGGCGGCAGCTCTCTCATACCCTCAAACAGCTCGACGTCGTCCAAATTCCGTGGCGGTCGACAGGTGAAGTCGCCTTCTCGCACAGATGTGGGCATATTCAGTGCAATTGATAAATGCACGTCGATATCCAGAATGGTGAACCAGAGTCGCCGACGCAGCTCGCTCTGGAAGATAGTCATGCGAGGGCCAAATTCTGACGGGTCGCGATGAAGTCCCATCGACATGGCGCTGCGTACAATGTAGCCAAGCTGAGCCCATAATTCATTGGTGCGTTGTGTCACCATTCGCTGGGCATGCAATAGCAGCACTTCGACCTGCAAGGATGCAAACTCGACGCGTTGCTTGCCCTTGAGGCTATCCAACCAGCTGCGAACCAATGCGCAGCTCGTAGGATTGTGCACCCCGTCAACCCTCTCGTGCAAAATGCCCTTGGATTTCGTTTCAAATCGAGAAGCCGTCGATAGTACAGCCAGGAGCTGCGGTAAAAAGGATTCGGCTTGCTGTTTGCCGCCCCAATACATGTTGTATTGCTCCATAAACGAGGGTATGTGAAGGATGCGATAGATTGTCTCGGAAGAATCCACATAGGAGGTGACCAGTCGATCGCAAACGTCTTTTGGAGGCAAGATATCCGTCATGCGCTTCTGAACGGGCATCATGGAATCGACAAAGACTGAAATTGGAGTCAGGGCCTGGGCATAGTTTTCGTGCATGAAGTGGTGCGCAGCACGAAAATCTGACAAGATTTCCCGACCGCCGGCAATGGTTTGGTGCTGCTGGATAAAAACTTTGGCGTCGTCAAACAAGTTGAGCATGACCCTAGAGCTTCCTTGCCCGAAGAATCGGGTCCGCTTGGCACCATTCTTGACGCTGAGCCCGCGAATCGTATCTACGGTGCCTGCAACAACACGGCCAGCGCTCAAATCAGTGCCCGCTGGACTCCGTACCATGACCTGCTTCTCTAGTCGCTCCATTCGCAGGGATAGCTCTTCCAAAAGTGGCAGTCCAGCGCCATCGCCGTTTTTGGCTGCTGCGACAGCGGCGGCAAGGCTGCCCGGCTCGCCGGTGGTGGACGTGACGGAAGGTGCAGTGCCGGGGGGGCAATTGCGCTTAGAAGGACGGCCAGGCTCGGCGGCTTCAACGTCGGAGACATCCGAGTCGGGCTGTCCATCTGCATCAGCTGAATATTTGCAGGCGCGGTTCGATTTCTGGCACTGCGAGCAGGGGCAGAGCCGGTCGCAACGGAGCTTCCGTTTACGGCACTCTGTACAAGACTTGACGGGCCGGGGGCGCTTGACGCTGCGCTGATGGGACTGGGGTTGCGAAAGGGGCTGCTGAGGGGCGGGCTGCTGCTTTTGCGGTGTCTGTTGCTGGGGCAGCTGTGGTTGCGGGTGCGGCGACTGCGATGCGGCGGCATGCGCATGGACGGGGAGCATCTGCGCCGGCGGCCCAGGCTGCTGCTGCCGGGGCTGCTGGAGACCGTCGAACTGGCCGGCAGCGCCCATTGTTGCGATTGCGCCGGCGGAAATGTGTGTCGGGAAGGAAGCGACGGTATCAATGGCGCATCGGGATGCGTCGCGCAAAATGTTATTGGGGAGTAGTTGACGCCAGGGTGGTCAAGCAGAGACGGGACATGCCGTAGTGGCGCGGGAGGGTAAGAACCGGCAGATGATGGAAGGCGAGTAGCCGGGCTGTCGCTGGTAGAGACTGATGTAAATGGCAAGGAATTCCAGAACAAAGAAGCCAAAAGAGAATAGTTGGAGCTGGTGTTTCGCGCAATCAGTCGTTGTTTTTCGTTGCAGCGGCGGACGCGCGGTAGTTTAGGCTATCGGGAGCCTATGGGCGATTGGTTCGATTCCGTCAGATGATGGCTGGCCAGGCTGGTGTGGGCGGGAAACTTTGGCCCAGGCTGTCGCGAAATGAGATGGACCACCGTCTGACTGCTGGACAAATCGGCGGCAGAGGCTTCTCCGCGGGGACTTTAGTTGGCGCAAAGGTACAGACAGAGCAGAAGAGAGTTGGAGGAAAAGGAAACGAGTAGGCGGTCGGCTGAAGGTGAGAGCCGTCCGTCACGGCGCTTGCTCGGGTTGTCTTTTGGTTGGGCTGGGCTGGGTCAGAAGCAGCCTGTCCGCACGACTCGGCCGGAAGGTACGAGGCAACCCAGCAGGGACAAGGGCGTCGAGGCTAACTCAACTTAGTCTCTGCTAGTTCAACCTAGTGCGCTTTGGTGTGGTCGTGAGGTGTGTGGATGTGGGAGCGAGTGTGGGCTCGGCAGAGCGCAGCGGACTGCAGCCGGGGTTTTGGAACAAGTCTAATAACGTGCAAGAGGAACGAGGGCCGGACCTGGGCACGATCGCAGGCAGCCAGCCAGGTCTTGTGAGCTGGGTTCTTATCGGGGCTCGCTTGGCTCGAGTGACGACGAGGGTAAATGACGTGCAAGACTAGGTAGGCAGAGAGGGTGAATCAAGAGCTCACGATGTAGTTGGTTCGGAAAGTCGTGATGCCGCTGTAGTGTCTGCCATTGGCGGCCAAGATTGTCGAGTACAAGCTGGCGATGAGCACTATAGTGACGATAAATGGCCATTGGCAGTTAAAAGGCCGAGGATGAAGCTTCTGCAATATACCAATACTCGGCATTCACACAGGATCCAAGGAGGAGCAAACAGCGAGCCGTCCGTCTATCTGAGGCAGTGAGTGGCTGCGCACTGGCACGGCCACAGCTGACAGCTGGCGGATCCAAAGGCTGCCACTGCAAGCCGTGCCAGGGCTCTCTTTACCATGTTTCCGTAATCTGTACATGCACTCGAGAGAATATCCTTGACTGCCGCAATACCAAGCTTCAAGCCGCCTATTTAGATGCAAGGCAGCTAGCTACAAATCGTGCATGGCCATCTGCAGGCGGCCGCCGGCAGCGCTGCCATGACGTTTGCCTGGGCCCTGGCGCTCACTTAAAATTCGGACATGCGCGGTCCACAGACCCTGAGCTAAAGTATACAAAAATTTAAAGCCAAAAGTTAAAGCCAAAAAAAGAAAGAAAAAGAAAAAAAAAGGTACTCGGCAAAGTAGCACATTTCCTCGCGCTTTTTAGACTTTGTTTATCATTTAGCCGGTCGTAAGACGCCTGCATCATTTCCCCTCGAAGCATGACACCCGAGAAAGAAGGTGACAATCAACAGAGAGCGGGTTCGGCCGAGATAATCTCCTTTGGGCTCCAGTGCTTGGACTGGACTGACTCGAGGACACGACCAGCAAGTGCAGCAACGGCAGTTGACGCGCATCTCTGACCTGCACTGTAGTCTTCTTCCTCTCTTGCCAAGCCCAACGAGTCCCTGCGCGTCATCGCCCCGATTAGCCATCCGCCATGTTTAGCCCGGGTGTCCAGTCTGCCTAGTCACCAGTGTGCTCCCAACAAACTTTGGTCAAAGCAGCCGCCGAGCTGGCTCTCTCGCTCAGTTCAGCCCATGTAGCCGCAATTCCCTATCGTCGCTAGCGCCTCTTCGCCGCACGGCAAAATCGGAAATTTGGGAAGAGCACAGCTCCAGCTGTGTCCGTCTATCCTCCGTCAGCACTGCTCGATGGCCAACGCAGCCAATGGCCAATTGCATCCGAGGGCTGGTCTTTCTTCCTATTCCTGGCCTTGATCGGTAAACACTGCATAAACTAGTCGCGAGCACGATGCCTTGTCTCAGGATGGTGCCACATGGGCGGTATCCTTTCGAAACTCCGTATCAATCAGCCCTGCAGTCGTGCATGTCCGCCGCAGCAGGACCCTGGCTCCCGCCTGTTCCAAAAGTCGCATCTCCGGTGCAACATATGTTGACCAACTAAAGCCGAGAAAGCAAACCCCGTTGAAGAAACATGTCCGTGTCGTCTCGCGCCTCCATCAGTGCTTCCCACATCAAAATCCGCCTTCGTCAGCAGCACCCTGCAGCGACTTCCAAAGAAGGCGATGAGGCGGGCGAGCGGGCGATGAGTGAGATCAATGGCGCACCCATTTGCATCATCCTTACCGGCCGAGTGGGCAACGGGCAGCGCCGTCGTTGCAGGGGTCTCAAGTGTATGTGCCGTCGTTCCTCTCCTCCTCCTCCACCATCTCGGTCGTTGCCCGACACGGAGCATCCTCTTGCGCGGCGCACACGCATCACGCCACCAAGCAGTGAGAGGTATGTGCTCTTGATCGTGCTTACTAGTTTTTTTTTGAAAATAGTTGCCCATCAGAACAGTAAATGCTCCATCATGGTCAAAGTCAGGAATGAGATGCTCAGTTGCGGGCGCCGACTGATTTTCGTCCCATATCCTAGCCGTTGCGCTTTTTTTTTAAATCAGCCCCGGGTGCGGGTGGCCTGTACCTGATCTATCTAGCTAGTTAGTTCTAGCCAACTAGCTATTGCAACGTTCGAGTCGGGACGGACGGGCTCACTAAGATCCATAGGTACCCGCGGCACTTCTCTCACTGGTTGTTTCAGTTCCGAATCCGCTTCCGTAATAATGTCCCTCGCCCGTTCTATCCGTAAGCGCTTCTACACCAGCACTAAAAGAACAGACAGGGAAAGAATGAGAACTATGCTGGTCCATTTCATGAGGCCGCGCATCCGACGAGTTTCGGAGACATGCATCCCGCGGGCGCGCGGAGCCGAATGGCGGACAGGCACCCCATAGACTTTTTTGACCCTTCTTCTCCATCTCGGCACTGGCATGACGACTGCCGAGCTAAAACAAAACACCGAGGGGAGAAACAGAAAGAAATCCGCTCTTGTGCAGAAATCAGGCAACACGTACAGAAAGTAGGGTTTCAGACATATGTCTTGCAGTATTCTGGCCCCAAAAACTTTGCAAGTCAAGTAATTCTGTTACCAATTACCACTTGTCATTCAATTGCGATTTTAAACTTACACCACCACGGTCGGCCGAAATCCCACAGCTCGCTCCGGCGCACGGCGCAACCGTCGGAGCCGGGGCTCTCAGCTGAACGCCACCACCACCACGCTGCGTGTGTGGTCGCAATCCACGATTAATTTATTTGCTGGATTATTGAAACGCTGTTTATTAATCGAGAGGACTCGGCCCCAGTAGCGGCTGTTTTCTGCCTTTGCTCTACTTCGACCACTGATAGCAATCCCACGCGACACAACGCTGTGAGCTGAGGTGCGGGCGCGCCGCTCGTCACATCCCAAATAGGGCATATTCAACAACCAATATCATTCAAGAGACGCAGGGCTCATTTAAGCTGTTTATTTGCTTCTTATTTTCCGTCATCAGCGTAGTAGCTCATCTCCTCATATGCCGCTTTTCTAATAATGTAATACATGTCCAAGCACGGCGACGTCCTTCGAGAACCCCTTTCATCTATTTCCGCCGTGCCCTGGCCATCCACCCGGCACATCCCCATCCTCCTCTTCCACACCATACTCGTCGTGCTGTTCCTCAGCCTCTTCCGCAGGGGCACCGCGGCCGCCAACACCCAGCATCTGCATTAGATTACCCAGGAAGCCAGGCTCTCTGCTCCTGCGCGCATGCTCTTCCAGGTCCCGTCGCAGCTCCTCATCCGTCTCGTCGTCGTAATCTGATTCGTCGTCCGCTGCCGCCCCCATGCCAAACCCTCGGGCCGGCATACCGCCGCCGCGTTGCTGCGCACCGAGCATGTTTTGCATGCGTGCAAGGGCTTCGTTGGTGGCATCGTCTCTGCCGCCGCCGGCACGGTCGTCGGCCCATGGCAGCTGTGTGCCTTGGTACGTGAAGATGTTGTCCTCTTTCGCCGGCGGCATGGGGTCAAAGTCGTAGTTGGGCTGGCGCTCGAGCAGCTCGCGCGGCGCCAGGGTGATGAGGCTCGTCTGGCCTTCGAGGTAGACCAGTCGTGTGGCGCCGAGATCGGGCATCGCATCGTCGGCTGGTAGGTCGCCGACTTGTACCTTTTCGATGCTCTTGGCGACCTGTGTGAGAAGTGAGCTGGCCTGTGTGTTGTTCCAGAGATCCTTGGCAAAGTGCAGGTACAGCTTGACCCAGAACTGGCGCGAATCCGACTCGGCGTGGATGCCCCATATGGACGGTGGCGCGTCCAGGCCGAGCTCTTGGAAGAGCGCGCAGTACAGCCAAGGCACTCTCTGCATGCCCTTGGTGAGCGCCTCCTTTGCCGACTCCGTCTCGCCCATCTGTAGCATGGCCAAGATGCCGCTTTGCTTCAAGTAGATAAAATCTTCGTGCACATTGTACACATCCTCATCCACGTCTTGCAAGAAGTCCAGAAGCCATTTCGACTCGTGCGCGCGTACAGCCAAAAAGTGAAGGTAGTGCCTCATCGAGTAGGGATCTTTGGGGTCCAACGCATACAACAGCTTCGCCCACTCCAGCGCGGTGCGATATGTGCCCTTCCGCAGCAGACTCCGCAGGTAATGATAGCCCGCGAGCCAGAACTGTCTGTTCTCCGGGCGGCGGAATTCCAGTCTGGCCTTGCCCTGTTCGAGATTTTGACGAAACGCCGACGTTGTCACGCGACCAAACGTAAAGAGCGCGCGCTCGCACAGCTCCGACGACAGCGCCATGTTCTGGTCCTGCTTGGCCACGGCGCTGACTTGCAGCAGCGTCGAGATGTGATACGGCACGCGCTTGAGGAGATTAACCATGCGCATCGGGTCGCCAATCTGCACGCACGCGAAAAAGAGCATCTGCAGGCTGTCGTACTCTCCCTCGTGCAGGTACGCGTACTCGGTCGATGATCCATCGTCGGCCTTGGCAATCTCCTTCATGGTGAGGCCGCTCGCCGACTGGGCGGGCCAATAGTCGCGACCCTGAATGAAAGGATTGCGCCGCAGCGACACCTCGGGCAGCTTCTTCGCGTTGGGCGCCTGCGTACGCAGAAATGTCTCCAGATCCAACTGCGTGTTACCGCGCCCTCGTCGCATCTGCTGCTGCTGCTCCTGTTGCTGGCGCTCCTCTTCAGCCTGTGCTGACTCGATGATCTCGCGGCCAAAGAGATTGCGCATCTCGTTGATGGCTCGGAGATGATATGTGTTGATCTGAAAAATGCTATTGGACGCCACGGCGCGGCGCTGCTTCTCTTCGTCTTGCGCAGACGTGCCCTTTCCGGTGTTGGAGATTTTGAGCGCCTTGATCGCCTTGTCAATTTCATCTTCCTCGGTACCTCGAGCAGCCTCATGGTCCTCTGCCGCTGCCGATGCAGCCTTCTTTTTGCTCTTCTTCTTCTTCTTTCTATTCTTCTTTGCGCTCGCGGCCTGTTGCGGTGCATCTACCACAGGCTCAATTATCGCTCCGCCTTCGTCATCTTCGTCTTCGTCCGCTTCGGCGTCTGCGTCATCGTCGCCACCAAGAGCGGCAAACAGGTTTGGCTTGGGTCGGGCGGCCGGCACAGGCTCTCGTTCGCTCTCTTCGCCTTCATCAGACTCGTCGTTGTGTTTCTCAATAGCTTGTTCTAGCTCGCGCTGCTTCTGCAGCTTGCGCAGCTGTCTGGTCGACATTTTTTCTTCGTCTGTGTCGCGCGACAGAGGGGTCGATGGCGGGGTCGTGGTGTTCAAATTGATCGGCAGAAGCTTTAGCTGCGTGGCAAGCAGCAATCCAATAAATCTGTAGAGGAAGAAGAAATCAATGCACTCACGCCGTATTTTATATGGCGTTGTAGATCGATACACTTTTGCGGCGCACCTGCACGCTCACCCAGACTAGTTACTGAAGGAAGAAATTCCCATGTGTAGCATCGAGTCACACCGGCCGAGAGAGCCATGACGTTCTAATAATGCGGGTCACACAGCCTTGCCACTTTGAACCTTCAAAAAGGCCTCCAGCATTTGCCAAGTGCATTAAGATGTAGTATTTATAAAAACAGTTCTGATTAGAGCAGGGCATGAAGGCGTCTATCCAGAGCCCCATGTAAACTTTTCATCTCGCAGGTGTCTTTTTTATTGCCAGTGTACAATAAAAGCAATGTTCTCAGCAGGTGCGTCTCTTGGGGCTTCCTGCAATGAACTCGGTAACTGTCAGCTCATGATCAGCTACAACACTCGCATTTTCGCCGTTAAAATGGCTGTAACTGATTTGTTTATTTCTGTTTAGGTTGTTTCGCTGTCAGGTACCAGTTAGATATCCTGGCAGCCTCCTTCCCTGTGCCACAGTAGCCTGCTCTGGCATCCGTCGCACGCAGATGCCCTCCTGTACAACGGGTATCGTCGTAACTTCATTGCATCCCCTATGTCGTAAATCTGTCAAATAATGTCATGTAGGCGCAAGTCGCCACGCTCAAAACTGGTTCGCTCAATCCAGCTAAAATCATGCTCCATCTGCACTGGTCAAAAAACCCCAGTCCTCCTCCAATGCAATCCGAACTCCATGTAAGCTGTCCGTGGCCCTGCGTGTCCAAATGCTCCGAAGTATCCTTGATGAGCCATTGCAAAAATCATTTTCAAACAGTCATGTCGCTGGCCCCCGAGTCCCCAGTAATCGTTACAATATAAAGAAAATAAGGCGCCAGGCGTTAGCGCCTATGCTACAGGTCGCCGCCACCGGCCTGATACTGAGGTCGGCCACCACGGCCACGGCCGCCTCGACCTCTGCCGCCACGTCCACGGCCACGGCCACGATAGTTGCGGTATCCTCCGTCAACGCTGCCTTGGCCAAAAGTCTCCATGTTCTTGCGCTGCTCCTCGCCACGCCACTCGCGGCCACCGGGCTTCTGCCCGGTGGAAGCTCTGTCCTTGGCCTCACTCGAGATGTTGTCGAAGAAAGAAGTGGACTTATTGTACACAGCGGGTGTAGCGTCGGAGCCGTCGGCTTCCTCGACCTCGGCCCCTTCAGCTTCTTCGCCAGGCTGTTTGATTTCGTCCTTGTTGAACTTCTTGTTTGCTTCGGCAAAGTCAAAGTCTGAGTTGGGGACCTCGACCTTGACGGTGGCAGCTGCGACTCTGCCGCCACGACCGCGACCGCGAGGAGCCGTAGCTGGACGTCCAGCATTGACCTTCATTTCGTTGACCTTGTTGGTGAGGTTGTCCATGGCATTGCCTACGCCGTTGCCAAGCTGGGCCATGGCGACGGCAACAGCAGCTCGAGCTGCGCTGGTGGCATCTTGAACGCTGTTTGGCCCTGCGGCCGGGCCAGGGGCAGGCTGAGCTGCGCGCTGTTCCGCGTTGGGCAGAGAAAACGGCTTGGTACCGGCGCTGGTCAAAGGAATTACAGGATTGACCTTGTTTCTTTGGTTGGGGCCAGGTGCTCCGTTGGCGTTGAGGTTGGAGGCGGCGGCTTTGACGGCAGCAGTGGAGGGCTTGGATTCGACAGGAGGCGTAGGTGCAGTCTTTGCATCCTGACCGGAGGGAGCCTCAACCGGCTGTGGCTCGGGCTTTCCCGCCTGGGGAGGGCCTTGAGGTCCAGGGCCACCCTGAGGGCCACCGGGGGGGAAAGGCTGGTTTTGCCAGGGGCCAGGAGCACCAGGACCGCCGGGCGGGAAAGCTTGGCCCGGGAACCAGCCTGGAGGAGGAGGGTAAGGATAGGGCATGTTGCCGAATGCAGGGCCAGGCACGGGGCCAGGGCCGCCACGACCCCATTGACCAGGAGGACCACCTTGGAAGTTGGGATTGGGAGGGAATTGTTGTCCTGGGGGTCCTTGAGGGGGCCCCTGGGGAGGTACGTTCTGGTTGCCACCTTGTGCGCCACGGGGACGAGCCTTTATTCGAGTTAGCACATTCTCACATCGAGTTTGAAAGCATCAATAGGTGTGAGGTGTGGTTGGGAGATCAGAAGGAAGGCAACGGAAAGTTTCCACATAATTTGCGCCATCAGAGGTGACAAAGGTTTACATCCGTAAATATTTCATCATATAACCAGGGAGTTTGTTGGTGGGTAGTGCAGTACTTACTCCAAGGATAGCAGGGTCATCGGGGACGGCAGGAGGCTTGTTTTCCTTGATGCCAGGGTGCTCCTCAATGCGGAGGTCCTTTACATCGCTACCGCGGAATACGATATATTCGTAAACCTGTTCAGATGGAGCGATCTCCTCTGCAGGTCTGCCTTTGCGGCCCTCTGAGCCAAACGATCGCACATTTTCGAGCGAGACCGTGGACTCTTCCGAGTTGATCTCGTGTAGGGTGCCGACGTAGCTGATGCCATTGTCAGCGATTGAGCGTCTCCAAAGTCGGGGTAGCTAGGAAACATACCGGATATCGCTTTTTGAAATCAGGGAGATGCGGGATCTGTGGTCTGCGGTCAGTGATCGAGTCGAGTGGCAGCCGATGGGTGAGCTGCTAACCCAAGAAACTCCGACATGACGGAGGCACAGCACTACGTTGAGCACGTAGCAAACTGGCTGTGAAGAAGAAAATATGTTATATAAATTGAAGAGAGAGTGCCAGAGGCACGAGGTGGAGGGAGAGGAGTGAAGAAGAAGGTGATTGTGGAGAGAAAGGGAGATGTGGGAGAAGCAAGGCGGTGTTTTACGAGGCAAAGTTTGTCAAGTTGGACAGTGTGCAAAATACGGTTGTTGAGCGGCTGATGTTCGGGTGTGCGGGGAGCCCCGCACAAGCTCGTTGGCGGAGCGTCCAATAATCCATGAGCTAGCCGGGCGCTACCCTGTACTGCAATTTCGCATCTGCGCCTGGCCAAATCAGGCGAACCATGCGACAGAAATTCAGGACTTTAGTCATTAAGCGAAGCTTCCTGTTTGAGATGTCAGAAACTTTGCTTGATATACACAGCCCGATGTGGTGTGTGTTGCAAGATGCAGCTGACGGCTAAGGCTGTGGGGTCGTTCATCATTCCAGAGCTCTATCAGAAAACGTGCATACATCATGCGGCGAACTACTTGCTCAGAAAAAGAAAAGATGCTAAAGTATATAAATTCTACACTATTATCCGCGAGACGTCTAATCATACCGCAGATATAACGGTGTTTAACACAAAACTCCTCCGTAAAAGGCATTACCTAAACTTGCTATAGATGACGAGCAGAATCAACAAAACCAAAACAGTGATGATCGAGATTGTGATTATCCTGTTCGTAGCCATCCTGTTGCGGAGAAAAGTCAGCATACATCCCTCAAAACGTGTCGTTGGGCGCCTTTACCTACGGGCCATGCCCCTCAGAGTCTTGACACTGCGGTCGACGTAGCCCTCGCTCTCCATGAGCCGGTCATGGGTGTGCTGAATCGTCTCCCGCTGCCTGTGCAGGTCAGCCAGGGTGCCGGCGCCAATGTCCTCGGTCTCGTTGGCGAGGGCCTGGCTGGCCTTGAGGCGCTGGGTGCTGCGGTCCAGGCGGTCGGTGCCGGAAAGCAGTTGCTGGCGCTGCTCGAGGTGAATATCGGAGGGGCCGGACGGGTCATCGGTGTAGCGAGAGCCAAAGAGGGCAGAGCGGTCCGAGGAGAGGTCGTTCAGCTTGCGACGGCTGGTGTCGACGTCGGACTCGTAGTTGCGGAAGCGCTGGTTGACCTTGCCGCGGGACGAGGTGGGGATGTTGGACTTTTCAAGGCGCATCTGGCCGAGCTAGAGAGAAGAGATGCCACGTTAGCTGATACAAGACAGGTCCAGCTACAGAGAGCTATTCGTACCAGTTCGTCGGCTTCCTCCAGCGCGCGCTCGGCCTGACTTATGGCAGCCTTGCGCGGCTCACCCGTCAGCTCGGGGATCTGCTCCATCTTTTGCGATAGGTCGGCCTGGACGAGCTTGAGCTCGGCCTCGTACGAGTTGAAGAGCTCAGAGCCGGCATCGGTATCGAGGGGGTTCGACATAGCGGCGGCGACGGTTGTGGAAGCGGTGGCGGGTGGTGATGGTTTGTCGGCCGAAGCAAGGTAGAAAGGAGGCGCAGGCTGTCAAGGTCCTGGTTCAGCGTCGAGTAGCCAAGGAATAGAAGCGGGCGCGACAGCCAGGCAGCAGATTAATTTAAAAAGGACGAGCAAGCAATGCGACGGGCAACGACAGTTTGCGATGGCGAGATGTACAAGGCTGGATGGAACGCAACAGGTCAAGAGGGCCTTGCGTCAGCCGTCGCCATCAATGGCTAGCGGCATGAGTCGGGTGGTTATGTCACCTCTTGCGGAGGAAGGTTACAGCAGTCGTTGCAGTGGCTGCCGCCTGGACGCTACCAGTAGGTACGCTGAACATGCTCTGCTGCACTGCCCGCAGGGACTGGGACTGGCTCCACTGCCCAGCCACTTTTGCAATGCGCCTGCACGTGATGTAGTTGCTGTGGCGGCCGTCGGCGGCAGAAAAAGAATATATGTGGTTCTGAGGCAGCAGACTTTTGGCCTTTTTTCTTCTTTCTTCTTCAAAGTTGAACACCCGGCGAATGAAGATAAACGGCTTGACGTCCTGACATTTACTTGTCAATCTGGCACCAAGTTGATATGAGCCGGGGAGAAGGATTGCAGGAGAATATCCTGTTACGGCGCTTCTAAGAATTGGTGATTCGAACCGACGTTTCCCGATCCCGTTGAGTGCTCGACATTTCGACCATCGCGATGCAGTTTTTTTTTGCACGAGCTTGAGGATGATAATGCAAACTGCCAAGAAGAATGCGCAACCGTAATGCCAGGATTACTCGTCCATCAATGCACGAGAAACCCCGTAAAATGCCGCAGGTGGCCGTTGTGAAACGCCCTCCTCGGCGGCGCTGCTTGGACAGCGCATCTTTGCAACCCTCCCGCTCGGTGCAGCCCATTGCTTCTTTGAGCCAATATCGGATTCTTTGAGCACAGACAGGCATGCACATATCGATCAAGTGAGCACCTCCATCGTCAGCTTACTGGTTGTTGAGTGTTGGGGTTGGCCCGGAGTCGCCCGGACGAGCCACTACGGCGCCCTGGTGACCCAAGTAGCCTCCACTAGCCTCAACCTTTTACAAGGGTGAGCTTGACCGGACTCTGCTGGCTCTGCTGGCAGCCGCAGTGCCGCATTACGTCGACGACGGCGTCGCAGAAATAAAGCCTGGGGTCCTCGCTGGTCGCGGATTGCCATTCCCGTGTGTACCAGTACTCCTCAGCTTCCTCTTTCGCATACCTACCTTCTCGTCGTGACTGTTTCACTCATTCTTCCTTCTCTCAAAAGCGCTGCACATCTCGAGCTCTCTCGTCTCGCCTGCATCTCTTTCGTCGCCAATGCCTTCAGCACTACCCTCCCGCCCAATGGGAGACTCCAACCACATGTACGTTTTGACCCGCGTCACCTTGCATACACCACCGCTCCAGAGCCAGCTTGAGGCGACACACTCGCATTCGGGCTAGCCATAGCCGTTCCCGTCATCTTGCTTTTTACTGCCTCGGGTGCTGTCGCCATCGCTCCTCTTTTGCTGCAGAACAGAAACGCCACAGCTGTCTGCCGATCGAGCTCAACAAGCTCTGACTATGCTTAGCTATGCTGCGCTATCTAGCTCGTCATCGAGACACCACCTCCTCTTTTTGCCTCTCTGCGACAACTTCCTTACATTCCGATTCCGTGCCATAACCCAATTGCCCATTAATTTCCATTCTTTCGCCGTGATCCCCACGTCCCGTCTTTTCTCACCATGAGCACGCCGGTTAACCGGTTCAATAGAAAAAAAGTCGCCATCGTCGGCAGCGGCTGTTCCGGCATCGCAGCACTGTGGGCGCTCAACCGCACATACCACGATGTCCATCTGTACGAAGCCGCAGATCGCCTTGGCGGTCACACAAATACCGTGCAATGGAGCGCCGGCAAGTTCAAGACGGCAGTCGATACTGGCTTCATCGTCTTGAACACGGCTACCTACCGTAAGTGCTGCCGCTGTCGCTCATCGCATGCCCACACCCGCCGCTACCTCGAATGCTAAAGTGCGCGATAGCCAACTTCATCAACTTCCTCAGCAAGGTGGGAGTAGAGACGGAACCCACAGACATGACGTTTGGCGTTACGCGCGACCAGGGCGCCTTTGAATGGGCCGGCACAAGTCTCAATGCCGTCTTCACTCAGCGACGACGCATCTTCTCCCCGCGCATGTGGCGCATGATCTTTGACATTGTGCGCTTCAACCAGTTTGCCCTCGACCTCCTCATTCACGACGAAAAAGACTCTTCCGACCGCCACCGCAACTTCTCCACCAAGCGCGTGGACCAGAACGAGACCATCGGCACCTATCTGACCCGCGAGGGCTATTCCGACGCCTTCCGAGATGATTATTTGCTTCCCATGGCCGCGGCCGTCTGGAGTACCAGCCCCGACAAGTGTGGTCTCGACTTCCCCGCCATTGCGTTGGTGCGATTCATGTGGAACCACCATCTGCTGACGACAGTATCTGAGCGACCTCAATGGCTCACCATCAAGGAAGGCGCCCAGGCATACATCCAAGCCGTCATGAAGGGATTCCCGCCAAACCACCTCCATCTCAACACCGCTGTGCGCCAAATCGCCAACAGCGCCGATGGCCGCGTGCTGCTGAGCCTGGAAGATGGCAACACCGAAGTGTTCGACCACGTCATCCTGGCGACCCACGGCGACGAAGCGCTCGCACTCCTCGGGCCCTCTGCCACGGAAAAGGAGCGAGCCGTTCTCTCATGCTTCCAGACTTCGCAGAACGAGGCCGTGCTGCACTCGGACACCAACTTCATGCCGCGCAACACCCGGGCCTGGGCGGCTTGGAACTACCTGACCATGTCCTCACCCTCGACCGGCAAGGCCAACATCGACAAGGTGTCGCTCACCTACAACATGAACATCCTGCAGCACATCCCGCAAGATCCCTTTGGCGATGTTCTCGTCACCCTGAATCCCCTCCAGCGCCCGCGCCAGGCGACCGTCCAGGGCCGATTCTTCTACTCGCACCCGCTGTACACGCCCGGCGCCTTCCGTGCCCAAAAGGAGCTGCCGCACATCCAAAACAAGCGCGGAATCAGCTACGCGGGTGCTTGGACAAACTACGGCTTCCACGAGGACGGTTTCAGCAGCGGCCTAGCCGTCGCGCAGAAGCACCTCGGTGCCAAGCTGCCTTTTGAGTTCAAGGACTCGACGTACAGCAGAGGCCGGAGGCCGCAGCTGGGCTTGGCGGACTACGTTTTGCGATTTTTCATCTTACTCATCCAACTCTTTATTGTATTGACAATTGACCGGTTTTCGTCTGTTAGTAAGAGACGGAGTGTGCTAAATGGCACGGCCAAGTCCTACAAGAAGAAGCACAACTGAAGCGTCTCGTGTCACTTCTTGCCATGATTTACTGTAACTGATTCAACTAGCATTAGCGTGTTTTGCTTTCCCTGTATTCATCATAATCTCATTTATATAATAGAAATCAGTTCTTTCTACCATATGAGTGTTTTCATCAAAACGCCGAGACTGTCCGGGAGCAAGCCGCTGAAAGTCGGGCCATGACCCACTAAAATTTAGATCTCCAACGCCCAGCTCTCGCCGCTCATCTCTGACCTCACTCGACCAAGCAACGTCAATTTGTCCACAGCCGTCATGAATTCCTCACGGCAACTTGCGCAGTCCGCGGTGCAGGCCGGCTCCTCGCCATGGGCTTGCCTTTTCTGCCAGAATGCGCGCCAGCAGACCCGACGCCTCGACACGTCCGTCTTCCGACGCAAGCTGTCCGGCACGACAGCTCGACGAGCGCAGCCCCAGGAGCACCCGAACAACCCGAACGCGCTGACGATGAAAAAGGTGCACGAGCACTATAAGCGAAAGAACAGAACCGTCATGTATGGACTGCCGTGTGGCCCAATTGCCGACTTGCGCTGGCGGGATGTCAATTGGGTGGGCGATGTGATGGCCTGAGGCTGATGTACGGACCTAGGAACTACACAATCAGCGCGATTCTGGGCACGGTAGCACTGTCGTATGGCTCTGTACCCATGTACAAGATGGTACGGAAAATTCACGTCCCTGGAGTTTGCCCACCGCACGAGAGCATAATTGGCTGACTTGAATGGGGTGGAAATAGATCTGCCAGCAGACCGGCTGGGGCGGGCAGCCGATCCGCGTCCACGGCGGCCCCGGCGGCGAGCAGCAGGACATTTCGAGCCGCGTCGTGCCCGTCACGACGGCCAAGCGCATCCGCGTCACGTTCAACGCCTCCGTCTCGGACGTGCTGCCGTGGAAGTTTACGCCGCAGCAGCGCGAGGTGCGCGTCCTGCCCGGCGAGACGGCGCTGGCCTTTTACACGGCCACCAACAGGGGCGACAAGGACATCATCGGCGTCGCCACCTACAGCGTGACGCCGGCGCAGTGCGCGCCGTACTTTAGCAAGATCCAGTGCTTCTGCTTCGAGGAGCAGCGGCTGAATGCCGGCGAGACGGTCGACATGCCCGTATTTTTCTACCTGGACCCGGACCTGCTGAATGATCTCAACATGAAGGGCGTCGAGACGGTGACGCTCAATTATACTTTTTTCAGTACGTTGCAGAGCCTGAGAAGACGTTCTTCAAAGAGGAATTAGGAAGCTAACACATGCGACAGAGGCCCGCTACGACGACAATGGCAGGTTTACACCTCCTGCTTCGCTGTAAAATACTGGACCTCGGTCCTTAGAATGTATCACTAGTTTTCATCTCCTGCATCTAGAGCGTCTGTACAAATAGCCCCCAAAAGAGTCTTGCATTAGGACGAGATGCCGTTGTACGCACCGTGATAACGTGACTTGTACGACGCCCATATTCCAGGACACGCGATATCACGTCCCCAATTAATCCAACATATCATAAATCTTTGCTCAAGGGATCAAAGCATTTACTTATCTTTGCTGTTTTTATTTTATTTTACATCGTTTTTCTGCTACTTCTTCGTACGGAATTGTTCCCGGCCAAAATGCTGACATAATCCCAATCTGCAAAGCTACCAGCGAAGCCGCTCCACCACTGTGCAGCCAAATTTTCCGTTCTCACAAAAAAAATACCCTTCAGATCACGTGTGGCCCACACATTCGTCTAAATTTCGCCCACAGCTGTGCACCCACACAAGCACACCAAAAAAGATTTCGGGCGCAAATCTCACGACTCTTTTCTCTTCCCCATCACCCAACGCCGACAATCCCTCTACACGCCGATTTCATTTCGACAAATACCGACAAGATGGTCAAGGTCAACACCAGTGAGTACCTCTACCGACATTCCAGCTGCGAGCAACCAATCGCGAGTTCAAAGCGCTGACCTGGTGAAATTCAAGACGTTTCGGCTTCCCGCCGCAAGAGCCGCGCCGCTCACTTCAAGGCCCCCTCCAGCCAGCGCCGTGTCATCATGAGCGCTCCCCTCTCCAAGGAGCTCCGTGAGAAGTACAACGTACGCCTCCCATGTCTCTCTTTCCTCGCCACCGAACTCCCCCTCCTAACCGTCTTTTCCACAGGTCCGCTCCATCCCCGTCCGCAAGGACGACGAGGTCACCATCGTCCGCGGCTCCAACAAGGGCTCCGAGGGCAAGGTCACCTCCGTCTATCGTCTCAAATACGTCATCCACGTCGAGCGCGTCACCCGCGACAAGGCCTCTGGCCAATCCGTGCCCCTCGGCATCCACCCCTCCAACGTCGTCATCACCAAGCTCAAGCTCGACAAGGACCGCGAGGACATCCTGGCCCGCTCCAAGCGCGGCCGCGAGCTCGCCGCCACCGGCAAGGTCACTGCTTAAATGCGTGTGATCTTTGCAACGACGAATCGAAAATAAAAACAAAACCAGTTCCTATTGGTGGGAACCCGCAACAAATACAACACCAACGTGGGACGACAAGGGACAAAAAAAAGGGAAATGGGCATGATACTCCGGCGTTTTTTTAATGTTTTGCGATAGGAATCCCCTCTTGCTCTCTTTCTGTTTGAAAGGGAAGCAGAGGAACCCCAAGCAGGGTAGATGAATTGAGAATTCCTATGGTTCTCAATGGCCATTTCACATACATTCTGTGAAGTGCTCCATGGGAGGCGTTTCCCGAAGTCTGTCCTGCTCTCTTGTCCGATTCATTGCTGAGCGTGACGCATTTCTTCCCCTTCGGCCAGTCTTGGCCAAGGACGTCTGTGCAAGAAAACAAACTCCCATGCGGATTCGTAGATCCCTCTTCGTAGACCTCTCTGCCTCACCGGCAACCCGCATCCACCGCTAGTATATCTCCGCGTTGACCTGTTATTTCATGGTCTTCGAGGTATACGACTAGCGAAGAGTAAACAAAGTAGTTGGCCACTTACTATCAAAGGCCTCTACTTCTTGCCCGAAGATTTTCATCGAGAGTAATGTTTATGACTATGGAAATTTGATGGTGAGGAACATACCAATTAAACGTCGCACCCTTATTTCCCCACAGCCTCTTCACACAATGGCCAGCATGTCAGGACGCTACATCCAGGTCACAGCGGCACGGCAAGCTGTAAAAACATAATCCATCAATTAAAACTAGCACCTGTTGCTTCATCTAATATAATGCTGCACTGAATAAAGCGCATACCATGGTCAATGCCAAAGACGTATCCCGTCGATATAACTATAATCCTCTCCTCCGCTGCCGCGTAAATGCTCTCGAATTGCGTACAAGCCACGATATGATAAAGCTGAGCATCGCGACATTGCTGCATGTAACAGCTTACTCGTCCGAAACAATAGGCAGCGGACTCCCATGTGTATCTATACTATTGCAACTTGAGGTTGCAGCCCAAAATGTAGCCCGAAGATAAAAGCAAAGCGTGCAAACCTCGGACAGCTAACTCTGATGCGATGCTATTCATACAAGTGTCGTAAGTATGGCTGGTGTAATTCATGCCCAAGCTAAAACTTTTTGATGCTGGTGAGGTTGAATCTGATCATAACTGCGTGTTTACTGAGACAATATTCCCTGTGGGTTAAATTTGTGAAGGCTATCTTGGCGAATCGGTTCATTGTCGTTTGCCACAGCCGGCGGCAAGTTCTCGGCCTGTACAATTTCGGGCGACTTGAGCTGAATAAGATCACCGCTCTCGGCGGCCTTTCCATTTGCTGTAGTAGACCGCGCTGGCGCGGAGGTATTTGCAATGGTTGGTGTTAAGTATGCTGTTGCGTGGCCTCGGTATTGGGGTAGGACACCCTGTGCGGTCGCGGAGGAAATCGTGCTAGGAACGAGCTGCCCGCTGGATTTTCCTTTGTTGAGCATACTCTGCCAAATGTCGTTGCGGGACTTGGTTCTATGAGGAGATTAATGACGGGTACAGAATGGGAAAGGGGGATAGATGCACACCCTGCTGAGGCTGCTGGCTTACGGCCCTTGAAGAGAATGCTTCGACCGTCCTCGCCTTCTTCAGACTCCGAATTGAATCTCGAAGACGCAGTGGCAGTAGTTGCTGCTGGATCCACATTCTTGCGAGCGTCTTCACCCTGGCGACCAATCTTGCCCGTGCATGATGCGCCGCGTTCCATAATCGAGCTGCCACAGCTCGAGTTTCGGGCCAACGCCTCGGATTGTGTTGTCTGACCGAGAGCGCCTCGGACAACTCGCTGTCTTAGTCTGCCCAGGGATCGGAACGGATCATAGACAGATCCATTAGCACTTCGTGGACCGTCGCTTTCTGATTGCACATCCATCAACGGATCATTTGACTCTGAAGATCGATCTTTCGTAGGAGAGGGCGGGTAAAAGTCTTTTCCGTCAAACTTGGGAAGGCCGCGCTGTAGGTGATGAGGGGTTTTACCCCAGTACATGTGGCGTGCACGAAGCTCATCGTCAGTGAGATCCCGCACATATTGATAGCCAGTCTCCCGAGCCTTGTCTGGGTTGCCCCCGGTCGGTATCATGCCGATTAGATACGGAATCTCTGGCTTCCGGGAGGAGAAGAACGAAGAATGGCCAGACCCTTCATTCTGTGGCTGAAAAGGCGGTGCAAGAGCCGCATGAACCGGCAGCGTTGAGGGTTTTTTAGTAGGGTCTGCTGTGCTCCCGAGCCTCTTGGGAGCAAAGAGGCTGACGGACTTGGTAGAATTGATGCCTTGCTGAGCTTGAAAATATTCTCGGTCTTTCTCGCGCCATGGCATTTGCACAGAGTTGCTCATACAATCCTGAAGAGAGTTTGGAGGAGGGCGGTTGGATGGCTCGTCTGCAGACGCATGGGGGAGTGTAATGGAGACTGAAGATGCAGAAGAGTTCTCCTTTGTCTTTGGATAATAACTTTCCTCAAAGCTTTTTTGGTTCTCAAGATTCTTCTCGAATTGCTCCACTTGCTGGCGAACCATGTGTGCCTGGTACTCCATCCACTTTTCATCAATTTGATGTTTGTTGTAAAGAAGTTGGTCTTCAAGATATTTTAAAGATCCCCTCAGAACATCAATTTGCTTTTTGGTGATTTCACTGGGTCGAATTGAGGATATAGGAGGGTTTGGTAAGGAACCTGTGGTTTGTGTAGTTGGCGAAGCAGCCGCAGCAGGACTGGGCTTTGCAGTTTCGACGGCAGGCTTGTCGACCTTGACAGGAGCAGATGCAGGGGCAGCTGTGGCCGAAACCGAGGCCGAAGTTGTGGACTGTAATGCTGTTGGAGCTGTAACTGGCCCAAGCATTGATGGATGAGGAAAGCCGGAAAACGCAGGCATGCCATAGGCAAAAAGGGATGGATTATGAGGCATAGCCCACTGGCCGTTGAAGTAATAGGGCCGGCTGCCACCCATAGGAGCAGCATTTTGGTGTGTAGAAGGATCTACCCCTTCTTGGCGGTCATCAACACCGTCCTGCTGGTTTCGGGAATTATCTTTGTCGCTGGCTTTCGGAAATGCTGTTTGTGGCATAGGCGGAGGCAGACAAAATGTGTTGTAGATCTGCCACGGAAACATTGGGTATGCAGATCCGTGCATGGCAGGAGTATATCCTGGATACATAGGAGGGAAAACGCCGTACGGATACTGGGTGCCATTTGTTATCGCAGCATCAGCAGAATCCCGCTCCAATGGGCGCGCGGGGAAGAGACTCCCCGAACCAGACTTTTCCTTTGACCATTTGCCAGTGGGGGATGAAGAAGCCCTTGTATTTGGAACAATCCGTCCGCCTGCTGTAACCCTGACATGGGAAGGCGAAACTACAGCTTTGTAAAAGCGTTGGAAGCCTTCGTCCTTTTGGGCAACAAGACCCGGTGGCGCCGAAATTGGCTGTGGCTCGCCAGATTCGTTCTCTGTCCGACCGCGATATCTCCACTCCGAATCTGTGCCATCGAGTTGCTGAACAGGAGCAAGATTGCCGTTGGGAGCAGCCGTCACTTTCTCGGTCTCTTCTTCTGGAATCAAAGGCAGAGATCGATTGACGGGGAAACGCAGAATGTCTTCTGCAATTCAGCTGTCAGTAGGAAATAGCAACAAGGTTCAAACTTATAAACGCACCGAGAGAAAGGTCTTTTTGGAGCTTCTGACAGAGCTCGTCATATATCTCTTTCCTGGCGGGAATAGACTTCATTCGAAGCAACTCTTGCGCGGAGTATGTGACGGGGGCCATTTTGGTTCCGAGAAAGGCGAAAAACAGGTACGAACGATGGTTTTCTCTCGAGTACCAGACAAACAGCGTGGGGTACCCTCGAGGCGATCCAGTAGGGCGGCTGTTGACACGAATGAAGGTCAAGATGGGGGCAATCTGCGTCCAGAGTCTGGATCCGTCAGCAATTTTCTGGGCCTCCAACTGTGACTGAAGAAAATGTGGTAAGTCGCGGCGGGACAAGAGATGGTGGAAGAAGTTCAAGCTGCCAGCCAGACGAATTGTGACCTGAATGCAACGATGATGATTGTGAAGCAAGGAGTGTTTGATGAGCAGCGCCGTAGAAGGGCCCAAAGCCTGGTCCTCATTTTGGAGCACCGACAGCCATCGAAGCAACCGCTTCGACCTTTTCGAGCGGGTGAGGGTCATGCCGAGCCGTTATGAGCAATATAGATAACGTTTCTGAAATAATGCTAATCGAAGCTTTCTTTCATTTTAAAGTGTTGGCAAAAAGATCTCAGAAAAGCCAGTGCAATTGTTGAAACAAGGGCGGAAGATCGAGGCGACAAGCTGCTCCAGCGAGGCAAATAGGCGAGGCAAATGTTGATGGCGGCGAGGAGGCAAGACTGTGGAGGGTGGGGGAGGCTTGGTGCAAATGCAAAATGATATTGCAAAGGTTGGAGATGATTCGCGTCAAACCGGCTGCGGCAGGGATGGGACGGGAGCGGAGGCCGGATGCGTGATGGGTGGTGAGAAGAAAGTGAGAAGACGCTGGACTTACCCAACAGCTACCAGCGAGAGCAATTCGGGACCGCACGTGTATTCATACAAAGATCAGTCAAAGTGTCGATCAAGAAACGGTCGTCGTGAGAAATGAAGATAGGAAATTGTGACAGATGGAGTGATGGATGGGAGTGGTTGGAGATGTCAAAGGAAGACAAATGGACGAGACGGCCGGGATAATTAGAATAGGTAGCGAAGGACGGTGGCGTGTTCGAAGGGTCCTGACTGCGTAATTTAGGAAGGAGCCTGTCGAAATTAGCCAGGACAACAAGCTGCGCTGGTGGCACTGGAAAGAGCTCTTCTTTGTCTGGAGAGCATGTAAGCCACAACAAGGACGATGAGAGTTGCAAGAATGATCCTTCTATTGTGCTATTTGTACTAAACAAGTCTCCAAGTTGAGGGCAAATTTTAATTTTTTTTTGGTTCTCTGTCTTTCAAATAAAAAACCGTCATCTCCTCTGTCGTCTGCAAACGGAGGCACTTTTTGGGTATCGGTGTTCGGTCCCGCAGCAGCTGTCAGAGCAAATCGCTGCCAGCCGTCAGGAAAGTGCCCAACGCATCAGGCAAACTCACACATACCTCGTTTCACAAGAACAGCATCTTGTGCAATAAAATGAGCAACATCTCTCGCAAGAAAGCGCAACTTGCAGTCACTTCTGCGCGTCGAGCCCCCCCACCTGGCGATGCGCGAACTGCTGGGTCAGTTTGCTGACGGGCTTGGATGCTCCGGCACGGGCCGAGGCGGATCTGGTTTTGGTCGAGGTGGGCTTTCTGCAGTATTTCCAACCACAGGAGCAAGGAAATCTGCTGCTAGAATGCCGGAGCTAACCATCTTCTTTATCAGCGCGGATGCGACCGATACTACATGGCGAGCGTTTCGCCCGAGATGAAGGACGTGGTGGCCGTTTTATACATTAAATATCGATGTAGCAGCCCCCCCCCGCCATTCAGACGCGCACACGAAACCCGAATGTGCTCAGGACCTCATGCGAACTGGTGTCTGGCTTGCACGCCACCTATAGCCACCCCTTCCCCTGTCCTGGGTGCTCAGACGCCTTGGTTTCGAACATGGATGGGTATTTGCCTCCGCCGCGCGGGCCGCCTCCACGCAACGGCCTTGTCGGATAGACAACGGCGCCTGATATCCAAAGTGTCTCGGGGACTGCAGAATCGGGAATTTCTCGCATGGCCGGGGGCGTTTAAGCCTCATGCGCACTGACACCGGGTGCGTGGCATTGGAGCGGCACACAGCAACGGTAAGTAGAGCGGTGGTGCTATTTGTGCATCCCTGCAGTCAGTCTGAGCTGGCGTTTTTTTCATGCAAACGAGGACACGCGCAGTGGTGCATGCAGCAAAATTCCATAAAATAGTCACAATTGGTCTGATGACCATATTGGTCGCTACCAGTATGCAGTCGCTCATCACGCTGTCGCAGCGTTGATGCGATCCACGACCGCGTGCCGCTGATACCACAGCTACCCGATACCAATCAACGGAACGTCAGCGCACATCACAACGACATTTATCTGTCAACTGAATTATGAGGGACGCCCAACTTGCAATTCTGGACTAGAAAGACAGTGAAGTATATTGATACATTTCTTTCATCCTCCAGGCGGCTAGACGTAGCATGTGACTTACTGAATATCTATGGCGGTGCTGTAGAGGCCACGAGGGGCAAAACCAGATCTTCCCCGAATATGGTCCGACACACCTGAAATACATCCCCTCCGGATTTCACTCGATTGCAACCATGGATGATGTCAGTAGTGGATATTCACTGTTCCATCTCTTGACTGTCTCTACACAGAAAAATGCTATTTGATGTAGATTTGCCACATCAAAGCTCTACGGCATCATCTCCGATTACACATTCCGTCACATCAGTATATGTGCATGCGTCCAGGGTCGCGTTGTATACTTTGCGATTTTGCGGAGTGCATCTCGCTGGTTGATCCGAGCATTCCCCACAATCAAATTCTATGGCTTGCAGTCCAGCATCACAGGTAATAAACCTTGTGCAATCCCTTGGGTTTATGTAGTTTCCAGGCTGCATGCCTGAGCAGTCGTACCAAGGTGCTGGCCTGCTAGTGTCTCCGGATCCGCAATGACCACTGTGACATATTCTCAGTATGGTGTATAGTCAGCGATTGGGTAGAAAGGAGCATACCCTAGACTTAGCATAGCTACTACTAGCATTGTCGTTTTGACTGTCTTGGGAAACATGTTGTGCGTCGTGAGAAACTATAAGTAGTAGACAACAGGAGATAACGTTTACAAGATGAAGGGAGCAGGACGGATTACAGGTATTATAATGGCGAGTTGTGGATGCTGTTGGCCATATTTGCTTTTGTTCTCTTACGTCACTGGAAGACAAAATGTGGTACATTCGGGGAATCTGACTGCCCTAATTCATTACTTTCCAGGGAAGTAATGTGAGAACTTTGGCGCGTCTCCACGCGCGCCGCCGGTGCCACGCTAATCAAAACGGTGGTAAGATCAACCGCAGAGCATAGCGGGCATGTATGTCTCTCTGCTTGGCCCAGAGCTATACCACAGACGTTGAGCGATCAACGAATCAGAGAAGAAGATGAAGAAAAAGAGGAAGAAGAGGAAGGAGAAGCAGACGCGTTTAGAAAACCGAGACCTCTGAAACAACCATGACATGGGATACTCTATATATCGAGGAATATTTTGCGTCTGGGCTCCATGCCAATTATCACATGGGGTAGGACAAAGTGAACCATGTGTTAGCCGTGATACAGTGCTGCTGTGGAGTCGAGGCGACAGCGGGTAACACATGCGTTTGAATCACGAAACAGGTTCCTGGCCAGAACCTACTAGGTAGCTGTATTCATGCCATGCCGTCTAAATTCTGGGCTTTGGCTGCAGAGAAATGCAAGGCTACAAGCCCACCACATCACCACAATGCGGCTACCGGTATTTACCTAGCCATCGGCAGCTTCCTGGCCCGAACCCGGCCAAAGGGAACCCGGGCCGACAGACTCGTCGCTCAATGGGGGAATCAGGCAACGCATGTTCAAACATCCAGCGGCCGAGTTTCCATGCCATAACGTTACATATGCCCAGCGATGCAGGCGCACGCGTGATTGGACAAAATGGCCTTAGAAGGCTCTTTCTTGCGCCTCTGATTTGGCCATCTACCAATGGCCTCGGTTGCTAGCTACGATATCCACAAGGCACCGAGACCGTTGATCCATACTATCCCCTCACTGGGGTAAACCCAGTTCGATTGGATGACGGATGTTAGGAACGGTCCGGAAAATTGACGCAAAAAACAGCATTTAGGCTTGTGATTCTCGGCTGTAGCGTTTTCCGATTTTGCATCTACATCTACATCAGCTTCCCGATTTCCAACTCACGACTCTTGCACCCGCATCTTCCTCAATTCACTCGACAACGAGAATCACACGACCGCCCGATTTAAAGCGCGCACCACACCAATTGACTTCAATCAATCAATCAGAAACCAAATTCACCATGGCTCCTCTTACTCCCCACTGGCAGCAGCCTTCCCACCCCGACATTCAAGACGTCGTCATCGTCAACGAGGCCGAATTCACCACCAAGAGCCTCTCGCGCGTCGCCCTCGCACCTTTTGCCCTCTTTGCGCGCTTCGACTTTCCGCCGTGCACCGAGGCCCCGGAGCCCACGTATGCCACGGTGCAGATGGGACGCAATAGACATCTCAACCTCAACAGTGACTTGCTGTACATTAACCACTCTTGTGAACCGTCTCTTGTCAGTGAATGCCCGCTCCTCCCGGTTTGCTAGGTACCTACCTAGCGTCGCCTGTTTCTCCCCCGCATTCAAGTTGACGCACGTGGAAGGGGGACGAGCTCACACTCAAGAAGACCTCGGGTATTCCCCGATGCGAAGTAGAAGTTTACCAGAATTGACAAGAATAAAACCACTCTAGATCTTTGACACTGGTAACAAGATTATCATTGCTGGACCCAAGGGCCTCCAACCTGGCGATGAACTCACTGTTAGTTGACCCCGCCATACCCCGCCACGCTGCGATGCGGCGAAATGCGTAGCAAACGCATGGCGAAAAAAAAAAAAGGCAAAAACCTCTAATGACCAATTCTCCATGCTCAGTTCTTCTATCCCTCTACAGAATGGGAAATGGCCCAGCCCTTCCAGTGCCTCTGCGGCACGCCCACCTGCCGGGGCACCATTGACGGCGCCAAGAAGATGACGCGCGCCCAGCTCGACGGCCTCTGGCTCTCCAAGCACATCCGCGAGCTCCGCGCCGAGCAAGAATCCGCCGGCTCCCCTTCGCCCGCCTCTGTCTCCTCCGACCCGACGACCTCTGCGCTTCAGAATGCCCTTGACCAGGCGGAAAAGGTCGTCGAGGCCGCTCGCGCCGCGCTCCTCTCCTACACGAGCAGCAGCAGCAGCAACGGCGCCAGCACGTTCCTCAGCAACAGCGCCGACAATGCCACCAAGGGCAACGGCATCGGCCGCCGCGGCCTGACCTCGCGGGAGCTGAGCGGCGAGATGGGTGGCGACACGGCGATTCGTGCGTAAAAGAAAAAAACGGACCTAACTGGTTTGCGGAGGGATAGATGCTTTCTTGCCTTTTGGCGTGGAATCTCTGTCCCTTGTTGACTGTTGGTGAAGAAGCAAGCAAGATGACTCCCGCGTCATTCAACTGGTGTGCCTCTTGCAATGAAGAAGAAAAATGGAGAAAAAAGTAAAGGTGAACTGTTATTTTACATTCTGTTATACAACGCGGAGAATTCAACATCTCGTGTTCTTTAAGTAGTTTTTCAAACATTGCAACTGAAAATAAGAAGAATAACTCCATTGAATTCGTGCTTATAAACCAGGAAAAGACGCCAAACGCCAACTATATAATATCGAAGAGAAGAAAGAGATTCAAAAAAGACTAAAATCCGCCGTCGTATAGAAATACAAAGTCATTGCTGAAACGTACATCGAACCAAGCTCGGCACAATGGACAGACTGCTTTAGTCTCGTGCCTTGGCCTTTCTCTCCGCTTCCTTGCGTCGGTTCCCGCCCGTGACATTCATGCCTGGCATCCACCCGGCATCGCTGATCAGGCGCTGCTTCTCGGTGTACTTGGCCATGTCCTCCCACTGCTTGCGTTCTAGGGTGCGGCGGTCGTGTGTCGCGCGCGTGAAGCGCCACGCCTCCGTGTCGGCCATGTGCCAGGCCTCGAGCGATGCACGGCGGCGCATCGTCTCGGTGGTGCCGGCGACGGCGTCACGGGGCACGGCAATGACGGCCTCCTTGGCACGATCCAAGATGGCGAGCTCCCTCTCCCGCTCGGTCTCGCTCGTGGCCTTGGGCCCGTAGGCAAGGTCGGGCCGGTCCTTGTCGTTGATGTGGTCTGAGGGTACGGGGCTCTCGGAGCGGCCGTCGTCGATGAGCTTCTGCGGGATGGCGAAGCCAAAGTACCAGTCGAGCTCGGTGGGGAACGGGTCCTCGGCGGTGAACCATAGCGACCGCGTGTCGGCGGTGTCGCCTGATACGGCCTTTTTGAATTGCAAGACTTGCGAGTATCGTGATCGATGACCGCCAAGCAGGCTCGCAGTCACGGAATACAGCCAGCCATCCCGTTCAGAATCGCGAATGACGGTGGCGTTGAAGCCTTCCTCCATGCTGGCCAGGACGGTGCGTGTCCACGGGTGGGGGACCACACCGATTGTAAACACATTGCTTTCGTTCATGAATGCCTTGGGCGTCTTGACAACCAAGGGTGTTGTGGCGCCACAGGGACCGCATTTAGGAAGATTGGGAGGGCATGAGCCGGCAAGGGGCGTGGGCGGACACGATGCCAGAGCTTCGGCCAGAGCAGTGGCATTCCGCACCATGGCGGTCATATGTTCCGGGAAAGGCTTGACAACATCGATACCCAAGGCGTAGGAATTTTGCCAAGAGGACTGAAGGTGGGCATTGATAAGCTCGTTGCGCAGAGCTCCGAACTGGTGCTTGTTTTTGTCGAGCACGAGTTTGGGATACTTTTTGGCGATGGTGGTGGCATTGTAGAAAGCTAGCACAGTCGAAGCCTCTTCCTCTGCAATTGCGTCGGCGGCTAGGACATCTAGAAGCGAATTGGCAGAGTTGATGTCAACCGACTCCATTGCGTTCCGAACCGCTAGGTGCACCTGCTCCCGAGAGCCCCAAAATAGCGCGCTCGACATGTTGCCTGCCCTCGATAACGTGCTGTATTGGCCGCGTCGGAGAGAAGGCAAAAAGTCGTAGTCGGTACCCATCGGGAAGAGAACAGGCTGTGAGAGCAGGCCGCCATCCATCGTGTCCCACGCGAGCCAGCGCAAGAGATCCCTCTTTAGCTGAACTCCGACATTCATCGTGTCGAGCTTGGAGTAGAGGGGATTCGTCTTTGCCTCGTCTGGACCGAGAATCAAGGGCTTGAATCCCCGCGCCCACCAAGCGCGTCGCCACATAAGTAGCAGCTCAGCATCTGTATTATTTTCGGCGGCCTCGGTTTGATCGAGCGCGTCGTAGTAACAGTATATCGGCGGGCGACTCTGCAAATTCGGAAGAAGAGTTCTGTCGTCGTCCAAAGTCACTTCATTGGAGAAGACTTTGGACAAGCCCTGGGGGTCTGCCAGCCACGACGATCTGGCATATGCATCATTGCTTTGCCGTGGCGGCGGTGTTGATGGCGGAGTGACTGGCCGTTGCGCGCCTTTGGCGGTGGAATCGTAGACTCGAGGTTTTGTCGTAGTCTTTCGCTCGGCTTTGGACAAACTCGGCGAGGATGGCAGCGCAGATGTGAGAAGAGTAACGAGACAAAAGGCGGAGAGCGACACAGCGGCGAGAAGAATCGTCAACCGCCGTGTGGTTAAACGAGGCATTGGGAGGCCGGGGTAGGTCGGCCGTCGAAGCATGCTGCGTGGCGGGGCGGCGATGCGACCAGGCCGTTAGGGCCGCGACAAGGTTCCCGGCGATCGAGCTAGAAGGCGCCAGAAGCGAAGGGGTGCGTTGCTCGAGGGGACGAAAATTCCATAACGACAGAGAGCGAATGCTGAGCAATATTGCCCTACGGCGTTGGGCTGAGTCGAGGTAGTTACTGAGATGAGAAGAGAAGAGTGTGTTGCCAGGGATGATTTGAGGGCAAGGGGGGAGGAAACTGGCGGGCAGTGGCGGCTACGGCATCCCGCAGTTAGGCCCACCTCGGGACGTGGTTACTTGCGCCGGAGGGGGGTCTGTTACAAGCCTTATATGGGCATCTTTTGTGACAGAAACTGGATAAAGACTTCTGTTTATAGAAGATATTTTCAAATGCATATTTCCGTAGTCATTTATAATCTTGAATCTGGAGCACCTAGCGAAAAGAATACCTACGGTAGGTAGGTAATTATGTCCAGGGCTGCCACATAGCGCGCCATGTACCAAAAGTCCCCTACAGACCTGCGCTAGCGCTGCATGTGCTGGTCGTCGCTAGCCTCCGCGTTTAGTGGACTGAACAGTGGGTGCGGTCTGGACTGTAGTGGCTCGCGGCGCTGTAAAAACGTACAGGATGCCCTTTGGCGGGGTCGAGGCGGCATCAGGGTTCCATTGTTGGGCGGCAAGCCGCTCTGTCGCATGGCTGCTGCTGCTCAGGATGGGATTTTTGGACTTTGGCTAATGTAGCCGCTTTCCACTGCCCATTTACATGATTCTCCCCCGATTTTAGGCATTGTGGCCACGTCGGTCTCCAACTGTCGCTACCTTGTTCACTGCGCCGAGGTGCCTTGACTCATCGTAGCCTGTTGCCTGTTTGCACAACCGGCTGCCACCTGCAGTCACTTTTACCTGTTAGCCGCAGTCACCACCCTCCCAGGCAGCAGTAGCACCAACCGCCCGCCATTGTTGTCTTCCGTCCTCGCAGCTGCATGGCCTCGAGCAGATATCTTGAGCCAGCGTCACGGCAGCGCTGCAGCCTGCATCTTCTCAATAACCTCTGACTGGTAGCCGTACTGTGGCCCGCTTACACGCCCTGCCCAGACCAGCATCACATATCAAGTGCCCAAGATGCCGCCGCTCAGGTTCTACGAGGACCTCGCCAAGGCGCAGAGCAGCGAAATAATCAGAGTCTCTGACATAGCCCACGGTGATGACTCTGGTGCCCTCAAATTTACCTACCATCACGAAACTCTCTCGGGGCCTGTAACCATCCACATGATGGCCCATGGTGAGCGCAGCCGATCCTTCCCCCACGCCACCAGTCGGCTGATATGTGCGGCACAGATTGCATGTCTTATCCAAGGAATTCGGGCTTCATCGTCTTTTCAGAGTTCGACAATGCGGACAATGATTTCACCCGCTGCCTTGATGCTGTTTGCGAGAAGCAAAAGTGGATCAACATTGGAGAGGCCGTCCGCACTATTTCAGTAGCAATCACGGCCGCTATTGAGAAGCGTAATGTCGACGTCGAAGATGACCCCGAGGACTCTCCGTGGGATGACGGAAGCGATTTTGAGGAGCTGGATCCTATGGAGATCTCCAGCAACGATGGCGACCGTCGACCCAGACCCGATCAATATATCGGCGTTGTCCTGACCGACGACGCCAAGACCTTGACCGACCTAAGATCCTCTCTGCGAAAGGCCCAAAATTCAGGAATAACTGTCGGTATATATCCCAGATTCGGAAGTAAATTACCCGAAATCATTTCCCTTTCCGCACCCGCCTCGTCTCTTGGCGTTGCCAACGGCATTTTGGAATCGTGGGGCCTCAAAGAATCCGACAACTTGGTTCTGCTTGTCAAAATCGGCGGCTTATACCCGAGCCTGGACGAATTTACCAATCTTTCCAGCCGACAAACAGTCTTGCAGTTTCGATTTGGTAAATGCGTGGGCGAAAAGCCCTCGCTGGTGTCAGTCCAATCTGCCTATCGCAACACAAGGCACTTTTTCCCAGATGACGACGAGATTGAATCCGCCGGCGCTGACGAGGCCCAATTTCCATTCGAGCTTATCAACATGTCCAACTCAATAGACAAACTATTGAATGCTGATTTTATGAGGCTGCTCGGAACCAGAAGAAACCACAAACTCTCTTGGCCAAATGCCCAGCAGATTGTCTCGCGACTGGAGCTGCAATCAGCAGGCGGCAATGTTTTTGCCGAAGACATCAATGTTGAGGTTTTGAGCATGCAAGTCGACCATATTCCCTGGCAGAGTCTTGTAGGCCCAATTTCCCAGGATGGCGCACTAGATGACGCAAAATCATTTAGCCTGCCCCTGGTCGCGATGCAGCTCGCCCTACATCGACTCGCAAACTGCACGCGCTACTGCATGGTATGCAACGCATGCCTGAATCAGGGCTACTCAGCTTTGAAACCCTATGTGTGCTCCAACTCTCTTTGCTTGTTCCAGTACCTGTCACTTGGCCTTGGATCAAGTATTGAGCACGAAATCATCAACGCCCCCTACGTCGTGGACATGCTGATATGCTTCCTGTACGCCGCACTTGCCAACTTTACCGCTCGTGAGATGCCGGATGGGCTTAGCATCAAAACAGCCTATGTGGACGATGATTGGGCTCATGGATCCTACGTCGCCGCAATCGCGGACATGGAAATGATGAAATTACGGGACCTCGACTATTCGATATTGAAGGCGAAGAACCCAGGAAAATCTTACGGTGACGCTTTGCGCGAAGGAGACCGTATCCTGATTATCCACCGAGAGCCTGACTGCGATTCGCACATGGACTTGGTCGTAAAGTCGTGGTGTCGGCTCGTAGCATTTGTGGATGGAGAGTGGACGTTTGAGCGCCACCATTTTTCCGAATCAAAAAGAAACCCAAAGCCACTGCAGCCCGACTCAAAGCCTCATGAACTGTCCAGCGAACCAATCAAGGGAATGGGACAGGGAAATTGGCGCCAAGTGCACTTGTTTGGCTACTGGCAGAATATCGATGAATTTGCCCTTGACCGGCGAAGACTCGCGTTGCTTACTATTCTCGACGGGCTGCCCCCAGTACTCGACATGCGGAAATATCTGTTGGCCCAGCCTGGAAGGCGGCTGTCGACTTGGAATCGCATCAATTCTCCCGAGTTGGCAGTATTGAACTGGACTGTGGCTTCGAATCGATCATTGATTGTCCAAGACGATATTGTGGCTGACAAAGACATGCAAGACGCATCCTCCAGCAAGGCCTGGAATAAAATCTGCACATCGGAGCACCCCCAGCAAATCAAACAACCATGGATGCAGTTTCGATTCCTTCAAGGCTCGCCGGAGATGGAGCAGAAATTCGAGTACAAAGCGAGTCAGATGCTGGAAACGACAAAAACGCCTACAATTTTTGCCTGGCATGGAAGCCGGCTGAAAAATTGGCACAGCATCATCCGAACAGGGCTAGACTTTTCCAGCGTTGAAAATGGTCGAGCGTGCGGCAATGGAGTCTACTTTAGCCATGACATGATTACCAGCCTCGGCTACAGCGGAGGCGGCCTGCTAGGAGACCAGACGAATGTGGTAAGCCTTTCCACAAACATCTCATCAGTCTGTAGGATCACGAACCAACTAACAGTCCCGGCAGATTGGCCACTGGGCTAAGTCGGAACTTCAAATAAGTTCCGCGATTGCCGTTTGTGAGCTCATAAACTCACCCGACGAGTTCGTCTGCAACAATCCGCATTATGTCGTTGATGCATTACACTGGATCCAGTGCCGTTATCTGCTGGTGTCAATCAATCCGACCACGAAAGCAAAGGAACTTCCTTTTTACGAGCCTCAGAGCAACGAAACCCCCGCGTATGTGTTGCAAGATGGCAATAACCCTATCAAAGTCGGTAAAAAACTTGTCGAAATACCCATCGTGGCCATTCCGTTCGATCGACGTGCTCGACAGAGCAAAGAGCCCTCACAAGCATCAGCAGTCGCGACAAAAGCTCGGTCACCAGAAATTACCACGCCACTGAAATGCAACTACGATACGGATGACATTGATTTGTACCTCGGCTTTATTGACGTGGACGACGGGGTAGTTTCACCCACAATGAAACGACGCGGGTCGTCGACCCCCTCAGATCTTTCGTCGCTCTCTCAGTTTTCAAATAAGCGAGCGAAAGCCGCGGACGGCCGAGTGATCCGAGCCCAGACACGCAATCCATCCGGTTTTGATCCGCAGGGACTCAAAATGGAATCGCTCCGCCTGCTTGCGGCGCCGACGTGGGCCGCGACGTCGAAGCAGGCTGTCCGCCGCCTAACGATGGACCTCAAGGATCTGCACCGCCGACAGACCACCTTGGGAGACTTGTCATCGGGATACTACGTGCACACAGACAAGAGCGACAATATGTTTCAGTGGATTGTCGAGCTCTTTGACTTTGACGCCGCGCTGCCGCTCGCCGGCGACATGACGGCGTTAGGCTGCGCCAGCATCGTCCTCGAGTTTCGCTTTGGCCCCAGCTATCCAATGTCGCCACCCTTTGTGCGCGTCGTCCGCCCGCAGTTTGTGCCTTTTATGCAGGGCGGCGGCGGGCACGTCACCGCTGGCGGCGCCGTTTGCCTCGAGCTCCTGACCAACTCGGGCTGGAACCCGGCCATCAACATTGACAATGTGATTATGCAGATTCGCGCGGCGATTGGCGAGCCGGACCGGCCCGCGAGACTGCAAAAGGGCGTCTACAAAGTGGACTATGGGATCGGAGAGGCGGTCGCGGCATTTACGAGACTGGCGAATGCACATGGCTGGCAGGTGCCCGAGGACTTTCAGCATATTGCGATGCTGTGAGGCTGAGACTGGTATTGAACGAAGGATCAAGGGCAATGTCGACTGCCGACACATCTAAGATGTTTTGACGAGATGAAACAAGGTGAAGAGACGGACGACTAGACTGATGAGTGACGACTTTGAGACTGAGAGCGACAAGACGGAGAGCGTCGAGACTGAGACTGACTCGACATATAATGTCCATTACTTTTTGAGAATTCCTGCGCATACTTGCGAGTAGCAGGGCCGTGTTTCTTTTTGCGTGTACACGCCCAGACATTTATATATTTGTCTTTATTCCTACAGCGATACAGTCTGAGACACATAGCGAAAATAGGGTATACACTGAATGGTGAATTTGATATTTTTATCATGTTTTTTCTATTGCTTCATTGTTTTCTTTCTTTCGCTGTATAAATTGCTTTGGCATTAGTTGCGTGAACCGCATGCCAAAATCGTGCTGTTTTGGCCATCCGTCTGACCCCTCGCAATGTGGACAACCTCGGCAAAAAAACACAGCAACACGACACGACGACACATCAACAAACAGCATGACGGTACAACAGCCGCATCACGCCTACATTTGCCTTGCCGCTCGCGGTCCTGGTTCTTGATGGTGGTTCTCCGGGTATGGGTTTTACAATTCTATCATGCGCCCCGGTGAGGGACTTTGGTCCTGTATAAAAAGCGTATATCTTTGTAAATCTCGCAAGAAAAACGAAAAATGAAAAGTGATAAAGATACTGCAGAAGGAGCGTAAAGAAGCATTCACTTTCCCTTGCTGCTCTCATCTTCATCGTGGCCCCCCCGCCGCTACGTCCCCTTTTTTTGTCTCTTGATCCTGACTCGCAAGATCATAGCTGTCGTGTTTAAACAAACCTCGCAGAAAAAAAGACCCCGTGTAGAAATAATTGATGAGCTCCATGGTTGACAAAAGGAAATTGGGAGAAGAAGAAACTGTTACACTAGCTGGTAACAGGCTGACTCTGCGTGTTGCGTGCGCTCAGTCGTGCTGGAACAAAACGCTAATGGACTCGCCGTGGTGGACACGACGAATAGCTTCGGCGAAGACGGCGCTGATGTCCAGCACCTCGAGCTTGGGGCAGAGACGGCAGTGCTCAGTCTGAGGCACCGAGTTGGTGACGAGGATCTTGTCAATCGCCGAGGCGTTGATGCGGGCAATGGCGTCGCCGCTGAAGACACCGTGGGTTAGCAGGGCATACACCTTGACGGCGCCCTCACGCTTGAGCAGCTTGGCAGCGCGGGTGATGGTGTTGGCCGTGTCACCGAGATCGTCGACCAAGATGCAGATGCGGTTGGCGACGTCACCAACGAGCATCATGCTGGCGTTGCGTTGCTCGGTGAACTTGATCGGTCGGCGCTCCTAGAGGGCATGTGAGTTTCCATGGCAGCAAGCAGCGGCAGTTCATGTTACCTTGTGAATGAGAGCAAAGTCCATGTTCAGACTGTCGGCAATGGCCGTGGCACGCTTGGCACCTCCGGCATCCGGCGAGACAACGACGGCCTCCTTATAGCCGGGGATGTACTGCCGGATGTAATTTTGTAGCAGGGGCTTTCCGTAGAGGTTGTCGACGGGAATGTCGAAGAAGCCCTGGTATTGGGGGTCGTGGAGGTCCATGGTGATGATGTGATCGGCGCCAGCGCACGTGAGCAGGTCGGCAACGAGCGTACCGGCCTGAGCAACCCACTGCTTATAGCCTGGCTTGGCGTGAAAGGTATTGACGATGCTGGGCTTCTCGTAGTCGTGGGTGGTGAAGCTGCGCTGCGAAGAGACGGAACCTTCGGTGGTGTGGCCACGAGCGTGGGAAGCCAGGCTGGCGGCGCTGTCAACGCGCTTGGAGGGAGTGGCGTGGTCGGCGCCTTCGGGCTTATCCTCCAAGATGCTGTTCTTAGCAAGCTTCTCAGCAAGGCTGTTGACGCCGTTGTTGAGGCCACTGCTCTTGGGCCCACCCGGGCGCGGCGTCGCAGGGACGCTCTCAAAGGTGTAATCTTGTTTGCTCCCATTCTCGTGGGACCGTGATAGAGGGGCGCCGGACTTGTTGTAGGGCCAGTCGGGCTGACGAGAGTAGGGAAACAGAGGGACGACTGCAGTGACACGCTTGGCAGAACCAGTCTTGCAGGCCGAGATCATGATGCAGAGGTCAATGAGGTTGTCATTGACGTTGCCGGAACCAGACTGAACAATGTAGACATCCTTGCCACGGACCGAGTCCTTGATCTCACAGCGGCTTTCACCACCTGAGAATTTGCTAAGGATGCGGTTACCGGGAGGAATGCAGAGGATGTTGCCAATGTTGTCGGTCAGCTCGGGGTGGGAGTTGCCGCCGAGGAGGACAATGTTGCGGACCATGGCTGTTCGAGGGCGAGATCGGTCGATGAGTCGATTGTCGACTGTTTGCTGATACAACGAGATGGTCGAAGAAATTGACAGCAGAGAAAAAAACTATCAACCAATTGCCTTGTGCGTCAAATTGAGCGACAGACGAAGAGACTGCGGGGTGGTGATGACGCAACGTCAAAGCGAGCGGTTTAGCTATGCCGAGGGTCAACTTTTTTTTTTAGCCTGCGTCGCACCGGTTACGGACCAGAAGCAGGCACGCGAGCGCGATGACAGAAGAAAGAAAAAGAGAGGGAAAAAAAATCGTCGCAGTTGGCAAGCTTGGTCAAGACCAGCAGGCGCAGCGGGATAGCGTGAAGCGTAGAGGGATGGAGGGCCTGTATCAAAGCAGCATCGTGATGGATAGGAAAGGATGAAAAATCCGGAGAGTCAAAGGGCAGGCCGGCTAGAGCAAGGCGAGGCCTGAGTCAAGGTTTGAGGTGAGTTGCGGTGCGGTGCGGTACTGCTTCCGTCCCCCGCCGCTCTCCACTGTAAAAAAAAAAAAGCTGCAGGTGGAGGGAGGTGCAGGTGCGGTTACGGCTACGGCTGCCATGCTTGGTGGGGTAAAATGCAGATGCTGCATGGCTAGGTACCTACGCACCTTTACACCGGTTTTTATTAGGCGGTGCGCCATTGGCGGTTGGCGCCGCAGTAGCCATGTCTCTAGCGGTTCTTTATGCAAGGCCGTTTCGATAGGTGGCTGTTGGCTTTTTACAAATAAATTAAACTAGATGCTATACACCACATCATGTGCCACAGAATCAATGGGTCGACGTGCTGCCTCTGTCCAATTTCTCAGTCTCGGCCAGACTGAACAGAGAAGAGAGACGGGTCGTAAGGAGCATGCGCGAGTAAAACTGCAGGCTCTGCGTCACCCCGAAGCCCTCTGAGATCTCGTTGCGTCCGCCAAGGGAGTGTAGCCCGCTGTCATGAAGAAGAGGTCAGCTGCGACTCGCCATATGTCGTCGGCTGTGTACACTTTTGGTATTACCAGCGACTTGTGCCGCAGGAGCCGTCTTTTATATAATTGAAAGACAACGCCTAACCGTGTAATAAACCTGGTATACACGGAGGACAAGTGAAACTCCAGAGCCAAGTATACCGGAAATGGCTAGCCAATCACCGACATCTAACTGCGAGGCGTGGCTAGCATCTACACGGACCTAAGTTAACCAACTAGCGGCTTGTGGGAGAAGCGGAGCACGGCGCCGTAGGAGGGGAGGATCGTGCCCGACGGCGCTGCTCGCTGGTAGAGCAATTTCCGAGTTCATAATGCCATGACATGCGCCCGTATCGCAATGCACTAGCCGAACCTCGATGTCGCTACGGGACATGGCCGTAAATATTCTCAAAGAATTTTGAATATTCCCAGAGATCCTACGTCTGCCTCTACTAACGTTAGTATATACACGAAACACCGTGTTTTTGGTCGAGGTTGCTGTCCGTTAAGCATAAAGTGCCGCTGAATATTTCTTTTTCGTCTGAAGATGTGCCTCCGCAGCTAAGCACTGCGCCGCTGTGAGTGGCAGGATGCTGGCTTTAAGTATTGAGGTGGCAATTGCACTTTGAAAATCTGTCGAGTAGTTTTCCAAGGAAAAAATGGGCTCTAATTTCATCAAGATGGCCTGTAGAGCTAGAGGTGTACACATAGCCCTGTCATCTATCATATCGAGATTTCGGCAGCGGTGCTTTGATAATGCGCCTCTTCCAGTACGCGTTGCTCTAAAGATGCGCTGGTGCGCCGTAGGCCATCAGGATACAATTGGAAGAGTCAAGCTCCGAGAGACTGTATCAGGACAAAATAAGTCACGGACCCTTTTCCCCGACCTTCTTTCTCATATAACACAAGACAACAAGCCTAGAATAATGCAATAGTCACAGTAGTATTTAGCACTATGAACATAAATTAAAACATATACTAGTGTGGGCCGCGGGGCCAGCCGCGATGTACCAGGCATGACTATGTAAAAAAGGCAGATTCAGCACGATGACACGCGCATGACATCCCAGGAAAGAGTATGAGGGCCTTCAGCGGCAAGAGTCTAATGATTGGTTTTGAATTCCTGTTGCTCAGATTGTCAGGGCCTATCCCTGGGGCTCCCGAGGGGCAGCACCTCCGGCCACTGTAACCACTAACAGTCTCTACCTGGAGGTACATAAAATAAGGCATTTGCGACGTGTTGAATTTGGTAAACTCGATGTCTTCTAGTATTGATCTACATCAAATATACTTCTATTTTTGGTGAGAACCAAATTTTACAGAAAGTAAGGGTAGCTTCCGGAGGTATGTCCGGGCCTTGACGTTCGAGTGGAGAAAGAGGGCCGATGCACAGTCTGTGAGTGCACCACTCTTAGTCGACTTTCGAAATCTTGTAGCAGATAAAAAAACTCTTCCTCCAACAAAACATTGACGCTGCTATCTAATGCAACCGTCATTACATTCGATGATGGTATCGTTACACATGTTGGAGGGTCTTTGTTGTGACTCATACAGGTGGTAGGGTTTCTCTGCACATTCCATGGAGCATATATATATCGTGTGAAATTACTTTGGCCGTATTCTAGATGCAATACATATCAGCGCGATTGTATATTGAGCAGGTTGCCTCAATTTCTCACAAATTCAAGCACAAGGCTTACCGTTTCACCGCGGACATCGTTCCACTTTCAAAGAGGAGGGCAATAAATTTGCTCGAGAATGCAAAAAACGCGAGCAGAATATAAGAATAGCTTAAATGATATTAATCGCCCAGAAGAAGACACTCCAAAGCCCGAGATCTCTACTACAGCGGAGATGCACCCATCTACAGCACCCACCCCTTGTCCAACGGAGCTAAGTGCTGCCGGTAAGCGATAGTCGCGTACGAGGGAAGCAGAAAAAGTACTGACTGGCTACCAGGGGAAATCACAACACTACCAACACCTGGTTTGCAAAGGTCCCTACAAAACAGACTGGACTACTTTACGTCAGCACCGTCTCGTCAGGTCAGCCGAAGAGAGAGGGACCAAGTTCAAGCCAGGAAAAGATTTACACGTCCCGAGGCAATCGCATTACGGATTCCATCTAACAATATGACCAATGAAGCCTACTTGAAGGAGAATCCTTGGTATGGAGAACTGAGGAAACCTATTTTCAGCCTCGCACAGCCTTTTCCGCACACGACTCACCATCAAAAGAGTAATCATAGTCGCAAACTCCCCCAAGATCTGGAAGCGGGCGGGGGATTGCCAAGTCCCGTGCCTGGCTCTCCAAGTACGTTCGGGTCAACTCAATCAAGAAACCACTCGTCGCGTTGGTTTCGAGAACCGGGAAATCAATTTGCTGTAGATGCAGAACCGTTAGGCCACGAGGAGCTTCCAGAAGTTGAAAAACGAAACCAAGATCCAAACGAACTACGCAATTGGTGGGCCAGGATACGCGCGCGTTATCCCGAGCCATTCGCAGAATTTCTGTCTGTGAGTTTCATTTTCGCTCTTTCCTCCCCAAGGGGAGATATCTGATTGTTTATGCTGACAAGAGCAACTTGCCAAAATAAAAGACGGTCATATCTATATTTTTGGCAACTTCAGCAACACTGAACTCCATGCTTTCGACAGAGTCTCGGAAAAATTGTGGCAATCTCGAGATTAGCTGGGCGTGGGGTTTTGCATGGATGCTCGGAATCTACATCGGAAGTGGTGTATCTGGAGCTCATATGAATCCAGCCATTTCCATCACCCTTAGCTTCTACCGCCGCTTTCCATGGCGACAGTGCATTATATACATCGTCATTCAGTTGTTTGCTGGGATTGTCGCCGGCGCGTTGGCGTACGGTGTCTTCCACGAGATGATACAGCATGCAGATCCGACCTTGGAGGCCAGCTGGTCTGGATTTTTTGGGACTCCAAAGGATTGGATGAGCACCAAAGGAGCTGTTCTTTGCCAAATAGTACAAAGCGCTATTGTTGTTGTTGTTATGCTTGCTTTGGGTGACGATCGAAACGATACTCCTGGAGCAGGCATGCATGCATTTGTAAGCCCGAGGGTCAATCAATACATTGAGGTTTTGCTAACACTTACAAAATTAGATCCTTGGGCTTTTAGTGACAAGTTTGAAGCTAACATTCGGGCATAACTCGGGGGCTGCGCTGAATCCAGCCGCGGACTTTGGTCCTCGTCTCATAGCTTATTCGGTCGGATATAGTGATACTCTGGCGTTCGGCAATAACTGGTGGGTAATTGGACCTTGGGTTTCGAACCTAGCTGGCTCAATGATTGGCGGAGCCACCTATGATGCCCTCGTTTTCGTAGGCTCGGAAAGTCCTGTAAATCGCCGAATTCAGAGGACGTAAAATCACTACCAAAGAGGCAGCAGTTAGCACGCCAGCGGCGGCGGCCCGCCCAAGTGCCCCCGAAGACTGGCCGCTACGTCGTCAATGAATATGCATTGGCAGCGGGGGGTAGATTTTGATCGACGGACCGCAAATGTTTGTAAAAGAGACAAAGTGGATGGCTAAGACGCGGGCAAACAATGTAGTACCGGGAACGGGCAAGGAACATGACATTAAAACAAGCTATGAAGTGGGAGTGGCAGATGGCCGCCAGCCACCAAGTAGCTCGTCAAGAGTATTGGGCCAACGAACGTCAACGACTCACAGGCATAGCATGTATTTCCTACTAGCATTCACCCTCATTGTTTGTTAATGATTAATATAATCTACACATTAGCTGGGCGCTTCCAGTGGTTCATCTATTGATATTCAGTACATGGCGCGCTACCCTAAACTTGTTGCTACCTACCTAAGTGGTAGGGCAGGTGGGTGGAGCACGCTACGAGCCGGCACTCAGGCCCTGTATTTTTTCCTGCTACAGCGCATTACGTACGCAGAGCCGCCCCACGGCGATTGGCTTTGCCAGGGCGGGCACTTGGAGCTTGTTTTCTGCCAGAAAAAAAGTTGGGCAAGCTTCAATCCAAGCAAGGCTCGCCGCCCGATCGCCAGAGCATCCCCATCGGAATTGGTTTGCCATTAATATCAACGCGCGAGCCTCCTCTTATACTACACCAATCCAGGCGCATCATCCGTTAGCATGAAGATTCTTGAGGCCCAGGCTGCTGTCCTCTCCAACTACGAGGTCTACCAACATGTAGCCGACCAAAAGGACCGTTACAAAAAGACCAAGCGTCGTGGTCCTCCCAATATGGAGACCGTTGCTCGTGAGGTATGATTCGCTGAATTTGCATTTTATCTGACGCTCTATTGCTAACCTATCGTAGCTGCTCCAGTACCTCCGCACCGCGCCGAGTCCGCTTAGCCAGACGCCCATCACCTATACACCCTCATGCATCAAGACCCTCATCGAGCGTCTGCAGCCCTTTGAGCTGTCCAAGGGCGAGGTCGTCATGATTCTCAACCTGCGACCCTCTTCGGTCGCAGCTCTAAACACCGTTCTCGAGGACATGGGCGACCGATACACCGAGACCGAACAGGAGCAGCTTGTCACCACCATTTCCGAAGTTCTGGGCCAGTTTGAGGAGCCAGAGCCTCAGGAAGTTGAAGGGGATACATCCATGCATGATGCCGCCGAAGCAGCCCCTTGAAATCTATATCCAGAATCATGACGCTAAATGCGGCGCTGCCCTTTGTCACAGAATGGCGCAGCCGCCCTCGCTCTGCCCCCCGGCTGCCTTGGTGGTATCTACCGCCGTTGAACATATATCTTCAAACGCGAGTTTGATGAGCTCGCCTGTAAATGCTGAACACTCGACATAGCGATCGGCTCTCAAACTCTGCGCCATTTGATAGGCCTCTTGTGGATAAATGATGCCGTTTGGATCCGTCTCGGAGCGCAAGTCACGCTTCAAGCCCAGGACGACAATGGGCAGACCGTCGATTCGAGGAAACGACTTCTTCACTTCATCAATCCACTATTGAAACAGTCAGCATACGCTGCTTGACGATTGCGGCCGCGACCCTGGGCTGCCCACATAACGTTTCATGCTCAGCAGACTCAACCGCTGGCTAATGTCATAGCAGATGACGACCATGTCGGGGTCCAGCAGACGCCAATTTTCCGGGCTCGATGTGTCATAGAATTCCAGACGGTAGCTTCTCTCAGCAAAATTTGCGTTGAAAATAAACGGTTGGTCAATGTCGCGCAGCAGCGGTATCGGATTCACATTCTCGCCTGCGCTCAGCCGCCTATCCCGGCTGTCAGTCACATGCACCCGGCCACAGTGTAGCTCCTAGATATGAGAAATACATACGATAAAAACGTCGTCTTGCCGCATTTCTCGTCACCCACTAGCAGTAGCTTGATTGTTTCCGCTTCGGACGCCATATCTGGCGCATGGTGTAAAGTTTGGCTCTCGACCTCCCAACGGCGTGCCGAGAGATAAGGCCGGCCGCCCGCCGATAATGACTTTTCGCGGGACGCTAACCTCGATCAGCCACAACCACTCAGAACTCACCACTCAAGCCCCGGTTTTAGCCTCTAGAGCCCTGCATCAAGTTTCTTTCCAATGAGAGGGATACACTAAAAGAGAGAGGTTTCTAGGATATCGTTAAATGTTTTTATGAAGCCCTTTTGGCGGGCAAAGAGGCCGAGTTGCTGCGCTGAAGCCGTCGCTCGAGTCACAAGCACGCCGCGGGCCTGCGCAGGTTTTTCAACCACCCCGCCAGCGGCATATCTCAAGGCCAAGACCAAATCGTTGAAGAAGATGGATCCCACCAACTACAACAGCTGGACCAAGCTCGGTCTCGTCGAGCGCGTCCGTCAACTAGAGGCCGAGCTGCAACGGAGACCAGCAGCCCCGGAGCCCGCGCCGCAAAATGGAGATGTAGAGGCAGCATCGCCCCCTGGGACGACAAAGCCCAAGGTCAAGCGCAAGATGGACCCGTCCAAGTACTCTACCCGCTTCATTGCGCTGAAGCTGGCCTATCTGGGCAAGAATTACGGAGGATTCGAGTTCCAGGCCATGGGCAACCAGCCTACCATTGAGGAGGAGCTTTGGAATGCCCTGACAAAGGCTTGCCTCATCTTCCCGGAGGATGAGAAGATTGTCGACTTTAACATTTGCGAATACTCCAAGTGCGGACGGACGGACAGAGGAGTCAGCGCATTTGGGCAAGTCATTGGCATTCGTGTCAGGAGCAACAAGCCGTTGCCAAAGGAGCCCGAGCAGACCACAGCAGAGGACACCGAGGAGGGACAAACGGAAGAACAGGAGCCAGAAGTAAAGAAAAAACCATTCGACCCGATTGCAGACGAGATTCCCTACCCCATGGTTCTCAACAGAATACTGCCGCCGGACATCAGAATCCTGGCCTGGTGCCCCTCACCACCACCAGACTTTTCAGCCCGCTTCTCCTGCCGCGAGCGCCAGTACCGATATTTCTTCACGCAACCTGCCTTTTCGCCCGAGCCCTCGGCCGCTGGCGGAGGCGCCGCGTCTGGCTGGCTCGACATTGAAGCCATGCGCGACGCGGCGAAGCGCTTCGAGGGAGAGCAGGACTTTCGCAACGTCTGCAAGGTCGACCCTGCCAAACTCATCACCAACTGGTCGCGCACCATCTTCGAGTCGGACATTGTCGAGGTCCAGGACGTCGCCGCCGCGCTGCCCTACATCACCGCCGCGGGCTTTTCGCCGGCCGATTTCCAAGGAGACGAGAAGAGCTTCCCCAAGGTGTACTATTTCCACGTCCGCGGCTCGGCGTTCTTGTGGCACCAGATCCGGCACATGGTCGCGGTGCTGTTCCTCGTCGGGCAGCGGTTCGAGAAGCCGTCCATTGTGACGGAGCTGCTCGACGTAGGCAAGTACCCGCGCAAGCCGGGATACACCATGGCCGACGAGGTGCCGCTCGTGCTGTGGGACTGCGTCTTTCCAGATCTCACCCAGGCGGACGAGACGCCGCTGTCAGCAAGCAATACACACGTCGACACCATGCAGTGGATCTACGCCGGCGCTGAAAACTCGTCCAAAATGCGCTCGGGTCAGTTTGGCCCGTTTGGCGCCCTGGACGGCATGTGGAAGGTGTGGCGCGGGCACAAGATGGACGAGCTGCTGGCCAGCCAGCTGCTCCAGCTCATGGCGGAGCAGGCCGGCAGTGGTAGCAGCACCGAGGTAGCTTCCACCGAAGAGACTAAGAAGCCACAGTCGAATAAGAAGTCGGCGCAGAGCGTGCGGCTATATGAAGGCGGCAACACGGGACGGCCGGCGGGCAAGTATGTGCCGATGGAGAAGAAGGATAAGCTCGAGTCGCCGGACGAGCTGAATGACAAGTATGCTCGTCGCAAGGGGTTTGTAGATGCGGCGGATATGCGTGCCAGACGCAACGAAGGCAAAGACACCGTCATGCAGAATGACGAATAAAATAAATAGACAATAAAGAAAACCAACCATTGCGGTCTTCTGCAGCGATGCTATTAAACATTAAAGCTTCCGTGAGCTGTGTAAATCTATGTACAGGTCGTAGTCGTCGTCGTATCATATCTTGAATCCCTTCTCGCTTTCCTTGCCGTTATAGAATCGGCGTCTTCTCATCCCTTTTCTCATACAAACACTCCCTCGCGCCTCGCCAAACCGCCTCCACGATGCGCCGTCTCGGCAGCAGACCCGGAAACACCACCACCAGGTCCTCCTCGCCCTCGACCACCACAATCAGATAATACCTGACCTCGAACCCCCGAAACGCCTCATTCACCAGTATATCGCGAATCTTTTCCGTGGGGATGAACCTCGTCGCCGCGCTCGCAAAGTAGCTCGGCGCGCTCTCGCGCGTCTGCACGCCCAGCCCGCGCATGACCAGCAAGCTCTCCTCGGCGTACACCCGGCGCGAGAGTGTCCGCAGCGCGAGCGCAGCCCCGGGAAGGAGGATGACGAGCGGGATCGAGGCGGAGAAGTGGCGGAGGGATGTTCCCGTGGAGGAGCGGTGCAGGGCGTCGAGAGCCCAGAGGAGCGTGTCGGCGGTGAAGAGATCGTGCGGGAGGGTGAGGGGCAGGGCGGGCGCGGGGGAGGAGTACGGCGAGAGGGACCAGCGCGCTTCGAGGAGGAGGATGGTGAGGATGGAGAGGAGGATGCGCAGGACGAGGAGGAGGAAGCGCAGGAGACGCAGGGCGACCGTGGATGGTGGTTGGGTGGTGACGGTGAATTCGGTGGTTGTGGGCGAGGGACGCCGGATTTGGAGACGGGGCAGTGTGGTGAGCATGATGAAGGCTCGGATTTTGGTGGAGGATATTTAGAAAGGGATCATGTCGTTGTTGTATAAGCAGTGGTGAAGACGGAGGTGCCAATTAAAGCTCCAGCTGGCGGTCGGTTCTGGTAGCAAAATAAAGCGGGGAGCTGTCATGAGGAGGTGCCAGTACACCGGCTCATCTGGCAGCCGAGATATGGCTTTGAAAAATATGAAGAAATAAAACTCCGCTGTTTGGAGACTCGTGCAAAGACAATAAATTTTGAAAGAGAAACTCGGGCCTCAAAAAAGGGTGCTCTCGACAAGCCAGCGTTCTTTTGCCAGCGCTCCATTCAGTGGGGCCACTGTACCTATATAGACCAAAATAACGCGGCCAAATGTCGGCTGTAATGGCTCAACTGGGAAAGCTCTCGTCCTTTTCTCGTCTTGCAACCGCACCAAACACCGTCAGATCCCTCTCTGCTGGCGCCCAGCCCGAACGCCGCGGTGGCCGCCCGCTCGCATGGGCAACCTGCGACCGTCGGTACACAGGCAGTTTACGCTGCCCGCGGCCCTCAGCATTGGAGATGACCCTTGAGGGAGGTTTCACTCTGCAGAGAACTCTCCCCCGTCGCGTGGCGGGCTGGATTACGACCCGGAGGGGAATTTTGGGCTGGTTGTGTGAGAAAGAGAATTCAACCAATTTCTTTTTTTGCTTGGCGCGTTAATTATTAAATGACATTCGAGGATTGAGTCGTGTATTTTTTTTAATGTTGATTGAGTCGCGGTGAAGGTGAAAAATTGTTTTTATCTTGCTAATGCTTGGATTCGAACCCCTCTTGGAACGAGCGCTGCTGAGTAGTGCGCACCTCTACGCTTCGCCTGAGGGCGCTGCTGTCTAGAATCTAGAACAGCTATAGCACGTTGAAAGCGATTACCTTTTAATATCTGTTTGACGCCGTAATACCCTCTTATCCTGGAAATATAGAGACTTTGCCTATGTGGTTAATGCTGTCTCTAGTATGCCAACTATTAGACCGGGCTGGAGTCCTCGCACGCAAGCTTATATAAGCCACTTCCTAGGACACACAAGTCGAAAGAAGCGGACCTCAATTCCAGACGCCGAGCCACTATGACGCTCTTATCCCACATCTACGTCTACTAGCAATTGAGAACAGTTCCTAGACTGCTTGTGGGCCACAACGAGCAGGCTGCGCGCGTGGATGCACTCACACAGACCTTGTGGCGAAAATGGGATGCCAACGGTACCACGACTTAGAGCACGTAGATTGTGTCATGTCATTGAGCCTGAGCCTCAGCAAAAGGGAGGCGTACCCGCGCCAATTTTGCCCCTGTATAATGAGCCAGGCGCGCATAGCGAAGCTTGTAAGCTTGTAAGGTAAGAGAGAAAGAGGGCCTCTACGAGACCTGACGCGCTATCGAACATACTACACGAGCCGCCGAATGACAGTAAGTAGGATACGAAATGGAACGACCCCTCTCCCCCCAAATAAGCAGTTAAGGGGGACGAGCTAGAATATGGACGAAGACAATTTTGTTCAGTTCCATTCATCATAAAACCATTTGTGAGTTGTGAATTTGGCTACCGACGCACCTGCGCGCGTTGGCCTCGAGCAACCACGACGAAGGAGTGCCGATGTGGCACAGGAAGCTATGGGCTCTCTGGATGTATTTTTTGCCTGGTTCTCTTGATCGTCTTGAGCTCGTGTTTGGGCTTCGCGGATTTCACATATGAATGAGTAACTGAGTGAGCTTCTACTGTTCGACTAATATAGAAGCATTCTAGTTTGAGGCTGAGCATATGCTGCAGGGGGTTGCCTGCATGAGGCTGAGTAGGACACCGCCATTAGAAAGATTTCTTGCACCTTACATCCTCATGTGCCATGCCAAGCTTCCGCAACTTGATACAGCGACGAAAAAAGGCCGCACGATCCCGCGTAGATGGACAAGTGGCTTCAACTGCGACTGCATCTGAGGCTTTGCTAGAAAATGTGGCAGAGGCGAGCATCACTGCTCCTGTGCCTAGTGCACAGGCACCAGAGATGATCTCGAGTGACGGTGCTGAAAACGAGACAATAACTGAACACTTATGGTCGCGAGCTTATCAAGCCTTAAGAGAGCGAGAGCGGGAACTCATGGATGCTTATGAGAGCTATCTAGGCATTTGCGCTGGTGACGAATGTGCCGTATTTTCAAACCCAGAAGCAGGCGCAGAGCTCATTCGTAAGCTGCAGGAAGGTCGGGACGAAAAACAATGGCGATTTTCCTTTGGAGGCAAAGACCACAAAATGCGAGATCAAGTTGAGAAGCTTGTCAAGCTTCTGGTGTTTTCTGATGCCGTCATTAAGCAAGCGGTCAGCGCACGGCCACACGCCGCTTTAGCATGGTCCGGCGTTTCCATATTTCTTCCGGTTTGTCTGCGAATGTTTTTTGAAGAAGTCCGTGACCTTGCTTACTGTGATTAGCTTCTCTCTGGTGCCTTTACAAAAAATGAAGACATGGTCAAAGGGCTAGCTAGCATTGGTGACATCCAGCTCTACTGGAAAACATGTGAGGACACTTTTTTCACCTCTTCTTCGGCTTTTCAGGATCTCATCCCGCCGCTCTCCAAAGTCTACTCTCAGATACTAGAGTATCAAATTCGAGCTGTGCATCATTTATCGAAGACACAATCCGCTCGCGCCTGGCAAAAAGTTGCAGGGTGGAGCGACTGGAGGCAGAATACAATTGCGATTGAGAAGGCTAGTGAGGCTTGTAAGACCCATATACCGCCGCTTCAGCAACGGGAGGCCCGAGAGAACTTCTCGACGGAAATGTCAAAGCTCGATAAGCTCTTTCAGACTGAGCGAGATATCTTGCAGTTGATGCGAGAGAGCCGGCTCAAAGACAAAGAAGGAACAGTTCTTCAAGAACTCTTCTCAGCAGGGTCTAGCTATGCCTCGGATAAAGACTTCAATCCTACACAAGTCCAGGGAACATGTGAATGGCTCTTCAGCGACCAGACATTCTGTTCCTGGAGGGATAATCTGGAGTCCGATATTTTCTGGATATCTGCAGGCCCAGGCTGTGGCAAGTCTGTTCTGTCCCGCGCGCTTGTCGACCATGGCCATCTCCAGAGCAACAGTTCGACAATTAGCTTCTCTGGCACGGCGACGGTTGAGAACCGTACCGCCACGACATGCTACTTCTTCTTCAAGGACGACTCTTCCCGCCGAAATAACCTGTCGCGGGCTTTGTGCGCCATCCTCCATCAGCTGTTTTCGAATCAGGCAACCAAGGCACTCATCTCTCACGCTGTTTCGGCGTATCAAACCAAGGGTAAAGCCTTAATGGAGGATCCTCACAGTTTATGGAATGTCTTAGCCCGATGTGCCGATGAATGGTCTGGCGGAGCCATTATCTGTCTGCTCGATGCGCTCGATGAATGCCAAAGTAATGGCCGCTTTTCATTGCTGACTATGCTCAAGGATTACTACTCACAAGATGGACGAACTGGAAAGCTCAAATTTCTGATCACAAGTCGACCGTATGACGATATTGAGCAGTCTTTTCGAAACTTGGCAAGACGGGCGCGTTTTCTGCACTTTGACGGGGACGAAAAGCACGAAGAAATTAGCAGCGATATCAATCGTGTCATAGATGGGCGAATGGATGATTTTGCAGCCGATTTCGAGCCTAGCGACCGTCGGAAAATTGCAGAACATCTCAAACGCCGGGGGACAAGAACATACCTTTGGCTGCATTTGACCTTGGACATTATTAAGCAGAGTCCGAGCGAATACAGTCGTCGCAGAGACATCGAAGCGCTTTTAGCGAGCCTACCACTACAAGTATCGGAGGCCTACGAAAAGATTCTGAATCGCAGTAAGAACCATCAGATAACTGTGACTTTACTGTCAATACTGCTCGCGGCGACGCGACCGCTCACCATCACCGAAGCCAACTACGCTCTTACTATGGCGTTGGCAGAGACGCCATTCCGAGCACACATCGACGCAGCCGATCAACGATGGAAAGGGAACTTCAAATCCGTTGTGAAGAACTTTTGTGGTCTAATTGTCAATGTATACGACAACAGACTGTCTTTTATTCATTTGACTGCTCGAGAGTTTCTTCTTTCGGATCCCTCGCCAATTCTCCAATGGAAGGGCCGTTTCGCAGACCGTTCTGTTCTACATAAAGACATTTGCGACTGCTGCGTCTCTTATCTGCTCTTGGATGACTGGGCTCATGAGGCAAAAGAACCGACAGCTCCTAGCATTCTCAGGCTTTTGAGAGAATTTCCGCTCTTTTCCTATGCTGCGGTCAGCTGGTTCATGCATCTAGAATACCTGGACCACACTTCTTACAATTCTCTGAAACCAAAGGCTCGTCTTCTGGCAACAACGAAAGGGCCCTATTTAAAACTGTGGGCCAAGTCAAATATCATCCGCAAATCATACCGGGAACACGACTACTTCGAGAAATGGACTGATTTGGCTGTAGTAAGCTTCCTCGGATTGCGTGGTATTGTGGAAGACATGCTGGAGGAAGACGGCATCGACGTGAATGCATGGAGCGCTTACTGGGGTAGCGCTCTGCAGGTCGCGGTCTCCTCTAACAGCGTGCCCATCGCAAAGATACTTTTACATCGCGGCGCTGACGTGAACTCGACATCTGGAGTTAAAGGGACGGCATTAACTATAGCAGCTCGAAACCGCAACGCCGCTCTCGTTGAGCTTCTCTTGTCGTATGGAGCGAATGCCCGCACAAGTAGCCAAGATATCTTTGACAACGCACTCTTCGCCGCTGCGTATACTAAAAATGGCGAAATATTCCGCGCCATATTGGCCACACTTGTCAATCTTGATACTGTGGAAGGCGTTGAGGCCGCAGTCATTGACGAGAGCGTCATGGGCCGGCATGCGTATTGCATGAGCATGCTCATCAGTGTTCTGGGCCCTGAAATGCCACTGACTCAGCGCATGGCTGAGGTGTTGATGGACGAAGTCCAGGTCGCCAACAAAGTACTGAGAATGATCATCAGTCGAACAAATCGAAGCATAATCCTCACGCCGCACATGTTTGGACAAGCGCTCAAAGGAGTAAATGGTGCCGATTCGCTACGCACCATACTAATAACCGCTGATGCCTACAAAATGGGGCTGACAGAGGAAGCGCTCGCGTGTGCTGCTAGATTTTCAGATGTGGAAACCATGGATCTCCTGCTGAAGCAATGTACGGGTCTCGGAGCTGTCACTAGCAAAGTTCTAAAAGGCGCAATTATGAACGAACCAGGGCGATGCGCTGACATGCTTCGATTTCTACTCAACAAAAATAAAGACATTGTCGTGATTGATGAAGACGTGGTATGGCTCGCTGCTTCCAGCAACGATGTCGGCCTAGTAAAGCTCGTTGTAGGCCACCCTGGTTTCATGGCGGGGGTGGCCCACGACTTCATTAGCACTGCGATAGAGGCAACAAAACGAGCAAGCAATGCTGAGATTGTGAAATACCTTCTAGAGCAAAGCGGGGATGAGGTTATAACAAGCGACGCCATTGTTGCTGACGCGGCCCGGTACGGGACCCCAGAGATGATGAAACTGTTTCTCGATCAAGTGGACGATGGATTTGTCCCGTCTGAGAACATTCTATGCGGAGCAGCAGAAAATGTTCGATGCGCTATGCCTATGTTACACCTCATTGTACGACGATTCAGTGAGCATGTTGTCTTCACTGAGAACCTCCTCCGCGCCGCGCGGCATGGATTTGACGTTAGCAACTGGCTTCTCAAGGGATACGGAGACCAATTTCTCATCACTGCCGAGCTTCTATGTGACGTTGTGGTCTGTCACGAGTGGAACCTGATGCTTTTTATGGAGTACAAACACCAAGAGCTGCAACAACATGCCCCTACGGTGCTGCTCGCGCTGGCGCAGTGCTCTGAGCGGTGCAATCTCAGGTCACTGTTGGAAAGCTACATCACTACCAGTATGGTTACCGAAGAGGTCCTTCTTGGGATTTTGCGTAAAAGGCGACGGAAAATGCTGATGACTGAGATTCTGGAGCAGTTCGGTCCAGATCTCGTCATTAGCGAGGGTGTTCTTAAACGAGTGGTCATGGTACCAGCCGACGCACCATATTTGCTCAACATGATCAAGGCCCGATGTCCACGATGCTTTACCGTTACGGAGGGTGTGCTTGAAGCGGCAGCCACAGAAGGGCGAGAGGATGTCCTTGTCTTTCTCTCCGAATTTGGAGGCAGTGGCGTCGTTATTGAGAACAAGTGGTGGCTGGCCGCTCAGTTTCGGGCCGCGGCGAACGTCGGTGATCGAAAGGGAATGCAGCATGCGATTGACAAAGGTGCCGATGTAAACACCCAAAACATCGACGGCGAGTCAGCGCTCAATCGGGTCACCCGGATCAAGAATGACTGGGCGGTTGAGTTCTTGGCAGCGCAGCCAGGCATCAATGTTAACATGCAGGACGAGAAAGGGCTCACGCCGTTGCACTGCGCAGTCATGTCGGGTGCCCAGCAATCGATTCGGCTTCTCGTGGCTGCAGGAGCCGATCCCGACCAGGCGAACAATGATGGCCTGACACCATACATGCTTGCGTGTGAAAACCCGCGTATGGCAGAAAGGACCATTAGGATTTTGAGGGACGCCAGAAAGCAATGAAGCTCCACCTCATCAGTATGCTAAATCTCTGGTTTTTATGGGCGGTAGATTGAAATGGCTTTTCGCGCCGCCCATCAGCGATATACTCGACTAGCGTGGCCGGGAATAGCATGTTGGCGCGGCGAATTCTAATAGTCCGAGATGGAAAATAATAGGCCGATTTCCCATGATCGAAAAAGAGGGCGGAATAGAGTGAGTCTAGTGCGGAATTTGCCTCCACTGCGCTGTTGCATCACCGTTGCGTCTACGATCCGTCATCCAATTGCCCGTCTGCTCCACAAAATGGCCGCCAAATGCACAAGTAATATGCGGCAGTTGAACGCAGTCATTGATGTCATGATATATCAAATCATTTTCCAATAGATTGCATAGGATTGGCTGGCCATTTAGAGTGTGCTCCGCTCTCGCTGGAATAAATACTGATGCGTCGGTGCTTCTGGTCGGGCGCCAGGCCAAACTATATCAGCAACCTTCACTTCGAAAGAATCAGTCAACATGAAGGCCGCCCAAGCTAAAGCCGAGCAGTTACGCTCTGACACGGTGGAACCGGCGCAGGAGTCTCGACTCACGAGCGACTTCGGTACCAAGCAGTCCAACACCGACGACTGGCTTCGGGTCGCGAACGGCGATAAGACAGGCCCCTCGCTGCTGGAGGATGCTTTCGGTAGGGAAAAGGTACGAAGAATCCGGAATAAATCTAGCAAACATAATGCTGACAGATGGCGCAGATTCACAGATTCGATCATGAGCGCATCCCCGAGCGTGTCGTCCATGCCCGTGGCGCCGGAGCTCACGGCACCTTTCGTCTGTTTGAGTCCGCCAAGGACGTGACACACGCCGGCGTTTTGACCGACACCTCGAGAGAAACACCCGTCTTCGTCAGATTTTCCACGGTTCTTGGAAGCAGAGGCTCAGCCGACACCGTCCGCGATGTCCGTGGATTTGCTGTCAAGATGTACACCGAAGAAGGCAACTGGGACATTGTCGGAAACAACATCCCCATCTTCTTCATCCAGGATGCGATGAAGTTCCCCGATCTCATCCACGCGGGCAAGCCTGAGCCGGACAACGAGATCCCTCAGGCGCAGTCGGCGCACAACAACTTCTGGGATTTTATGTTCATGCACTCTGAAGCTACACACATGTTCTTGTGGGGAATGTCGGATCGCGGAATTCCCAGATCCTACCGCATGATGCAGGGATTTGGTGTCAACACCTATACACTGGTCAATGCCGAGGGCAAGCGCCATTTCGTCAAGTTCCACTATACACCAGAGCTCGGCGTGCACTCCCTTGTCTGGGATGAGGCGCTCAAGATCTGTGGCCAGGACCCCGACTTCCACCGCAAGGACTTGATGGAGGCCATTGAGAATGGCGCGTTCCCCAAGTGGAAGTTTGGTATCCAGACAATCGCCGAGGGCGAGGAAGACCAGTTTGACTTTGATGTCCTGGATGCGACAAAGGTCTGGCCCGAGGACCTCGTTCCCATCCGCTACATCGGTGAGCTCGAGTTGAACCGCAATGTCGATGAGTACTTCACCGAGACGGAGCAAGTTGCATTCTGCACGAGCCACATCGTTCCCGGTGTCGGCTTCTCCGACGACCCCCTTCTGCAGGGCCGCAACTTTTCCTACTCTGATACGCAGCTCAGCCGTCTGGGCGTCAACTGGCAGGAGCTGCCCATCAACAAGCCTGTCTGCCCGATGATGAACTTTAACCGCGATGGCGCTATGCGACACCGCATCACCAAGGGCAAGTTCAACTACTGGCCCAACCGAGGAGAGGTGCAGCCGCCGGCGGCGACCTCAGAGGGTGGCTATCACGATTTCCCTCAAAAGGTCAGCGGAATCAAGGTGCGCGGCAAGAGCGAAAAATTCAAGGACCACATCTCCCAGGCGCAGCTGTTTTACAACTCGCTCAGCCCCATTGAGAAGAAGCATCTGCAGGCCGCTCTCTCATTCGAGCTTGACCACTGCGACGACCCGGTCGTGTACACGCGTGTGACCAAGAGACTCGCCGAGATTCACCCTGAGCTGGGAGATATGATTGCGCAGATGGTGGGCGGCCCTGCGCCACCGCAGCCCGAGAAGCAGAATCAGGGCAAGAAGGCTCCTGGTCTCAGCCAGCTCGAGTACGTGCCCAAGAATGTCACAATAGAGTCGCGCAAGGTCGCCATTTTGATTGCCGACGGCTACGACGGCGTCGCATTTGCGGCCATGATGGGTGCGCTGAAAGGTGCAGGGGCTATTCCCGTGATTCTTGGACCACGGCGCTCGACCATTTATGCCGCGGGCGAAGACCAACACAGCAGCTCCAACAAGGGCGTCGTGCCCGACCATCACTTTGAAGGCCAACGCAGCACGCTCTTTGATGCGCTCTTCATTCCTGGCGGCGAGAACTCCATCAAGCAGCTCACCAGCAAGGGTCGCGCTATCCAATACGTCCGAGAGGCTTTCGGCCATCTCAAGACTGTCGCTGCTACGGGCGAGGGTGTGCGCATGCTCGAGAAAGCGATCCAGCTGGACCAGGTCAAGCTGTCAGATGGCGCGGAATCTGTCTCTAGCTACGGTGTCGTATCGCTCGCGAAGCCCAGCCCCGAGAGCCTCGGCCAGGTCGTCAAGGCGGTCAAGAATGCCAAGACCTTCCTGGACCAGTTTGTCTACGCAGTGAGCGAGCACCGAAACTGGGACCGTGAGCTTGAGGGATTGGTAGACCTCGTTGCCTACTAAATGCTCGTTGCCTACTAAATGGTACGAGCCAAAAAATAATGACTATGAAATTGATAGTATACGCAATAATAAAAGACGATATCCACTGAAAAAAGAAGTTTTAACATTGGAAGCATGGTGACACCGTGAAATCTTGATGGGTAGCCGTAATGAGTACCAGTTGCGCTAGTCATAGACTGGACCGTCCCCAGCTTTCGCCACACTCTTCTCCAATTTTCGTCAACTGTAGATGGGGAATTAGGTGTCAATCACCATCCAATTAGTGCAACGGCGAACACCTACGTGCACCTTTTCTGACCAAAAGCTCCGGCTACTGGAGATGCCAGATCCACATGATGGCGATGTGGACGGACAGAGCGTGCACCATTTCATCATTCTTGCGTGAGCCATGACGCTTCCATTGATGGTGCGAAAAATTTAATAAATAATGGAGAGTCTGTATGGAGGGTATAAAGAAACCGGAAATAACCTGCTCAAATTGAAAACTGGTTTATAATTCAATTACACATTTTTATATTACAAGACACTAGTACAACATGCCCACCGACTTCACAGCGATCGCCAATCAGGCCGAGGCCGACCTCAACACCTACCAGGCCAAGACTGGCGCGGCGCGCGCCCAGGGCCTGGACCAGGCTGGCATCAACTCCATGGCCGAGAAGAAGTTTGAGGACCGTGGCGCGCAGGTCACGCAGGGTGACGAGCTCAGCACCAACGGCAGCTTCAACAAGCGCATCCCTCCCAGCGAGGGCGGCGTACTGGACGACAAGGGAAGGTATGTGATATCATCGCGCCTCAAGTTACATGTGGACAATTGACTAACGATTACTTTTCGTTTCCAGACAATCCCGAGGCGAGCAGTTTGACGACACAGAACGGTCGCTGGACAAGCTCAACCAGCCCTCGAAACACACAGCCACCAACGACGGTGATGTCGTTCCTGCGCGAGTACCTCCCGTGGGCGGCCTCGGTGGTCAGGATGACATTACCACAAAAGGCCAAAAGGCGCAGATTTCCAACGTCGGCACGAACCCGTCGGGACCTGGAGGCGGCGTGTACAAGGGCAAAAAGTATGACACGGATAGTGTTCCGGACCCTAATTCCGCCGAAGGCTACATTCAGCCTGAGAGTGCTGTGGAGGCTAGTCGTGAGACGAGGCAGTAATTATACGAGCAGTTGCTAGAGAGCGTCGTCTTTGTGTTGCAATTTCACGAAGCGCTACATAGACTGTTATAACATTGCAAATATACCCCGGTATGGTGTGGCTTTTATTTCCAGCGCAGATCATCACTTCCAAGTCCAACCCCATCTCAATTTCGTCATCCTCGTCCTTTGGTTCAATGCCGCGGAAGCCAAGTCTACAATAAAGTTGGCAAGGCAAACAGTCTGCACCCATCGGCGGCTCTCTGTTCCGTGACTGTTTACCCTCTACTCTAGGCTGGCTGACAGCGGCCGAATCGGCTATTCTGCAAGGTGGTTCTTGCGCGCACATGCTCTACGGCCAGGCGCATTGCCTGAGTGCCGAACCCGAAGCGCTGATGGCGGTGGTCCATCATGAACCGCTAGATGCCATTGCCACAGCTCGAGGGTCTTGTATGGACAACAAGTGTAGCCCGACGGGCGTCTCGTTGACTTTGGTGATTTCTCCGATGCATGGAGACTTTTGAGGTGGCTGTCGTGGTGAGCTCCAGACGGCCATGGTTGGTACTAGTTCAAGGACAGTCAGTCTACGGCACTACATCGACCACTATAGGAGGCTTACCCCTCTGATGTAAATTAAAATTTGTGCCTCATGAGGGTTATAAAAGGACTGTTCAACTGTATCGATTAAATCTGTCGAAGCAAAAGAAACTAAAAATAATAAGCCGCCCAAACCGCCGCTATGAAGATGGCGGCATAGACCCAGAGCATGTTGATCTCCACTTCAAAGGATGCTTCTATGCGACGACCTTTAACTGTCTTCTCGTTCTCCTCGTCACTAGCCCAAGGCTCCACAATGTGTGGTATGTTTCTCGTTCGTCTAGACATGGTTGATAGTTGTATGTGTGGTGTGGAGGAAATGATGTTGTTCGAGTCGAGGACGACATATTTATGGACAGCTGCCAGGCAAGTTCTTTTCCTCGTAGACACTGTCGCCTCAAAGAAACATTTTCCAGACAATTGCTGTGTTGATCAAGACCCTTTTGTTGACCAAAACCCTTTGTCGACCAAAACCCTTTGTTGATTGAAGAACTGTAGCCCCAAAGAAGCACTTCCCAGACGAGTAATGAATGCTTGTTGTTGATCAAAGCCCTTTGTTGCTCGAATCAAAAAGTCAAGGCAACCTACGGCAAAAGCCACCACCTGGCCTACCGTGACAACTTGGCTTACTGGAGAAGACGCGTATAAAAAGTTGATACTCCCCTTTCTCCAGATCATCTCCTTCAATCACCACGCACATCAACCAATACACGGAAAACACAACAATCTTTCGCCATGTCACCAATGCTACAATGCTTCACCCACCCTTAGGCTCTCCTCTATCAACACATACGCCCTCGGCGGCAGACACGCATCCAAGTAGTAGCTCCCCTCCTCGCTCCTCCCCTGCATCGCAAAGCTCGCCATGTTGAGCTTCTGCTCTGTCCACACCGCGTTGCTGTTCCGAAAGTATAGCGGCGTGCCGATCCGGTTCGTCCTCTTGCCCTGCGCCGTCCCAACGACCGCAGATCCAAAATCGAGCTGCTCAGCAATGCAAAGACTAGCCATATTATTGACAAACACGGGCAGGACGACGGTGTGCGCCGCGGTGCGCGGATCGTAAATGTTGGTTTTGGAAGAGGTTAGGCTGGCTTCGTGGCGGTCGCGGAAGTATGCCCGCACAGAAGCGGCAGAGGTGCGCTCGCGGGTCTCATTGCGTAGAAAGGAAGCAAGCTGCAGGAGGGGTGCTTGAACAATTGTCTGGGGCAGGGTAATGAAGAATGAGGCTACGAGGTTCTGGATGTATTCACCAGTAAGGACCTGTAGTTCGGGCAGACTGCGTCGGACGTTGGCGGCGCAGACAATGTTGGACGTGGTGTAGTCCTTGTCCGCAGCGGCGAGAGTCTTTGCTATCCAGGCAGTTATGAGTGCGCCGTCGCTGATTTTGGATTCTTTGCCGGCCGGTGCGCCCAGCGCCGCGCGATGTCGCAGTCGCGCGACGGACTCTTTTGTCAGAACCACGAACCTGCGCTCATTTCTCGGCTTCGTCCACGTGCGCCAGAGCATCCACACCACAATCAGGAGTAATTTATGAACCGGAAACTTTGGTAGTTGGCCTTGCTCCTTGGCCATTGTCGCTTCGTCCATGATTTTTGGCATCGGGTCGGGCAGAATGGGCGGTACTTGGCTAATCTTGCCATTCACCACGAGCGACCACGCGCCAAGAAACGCAGCCAAGCCGGCGCCGTCGAATAGAACGTGCGGCCAGATGAGCGACATCATGGTGCCGTCCCGAAACGTCGTGACGTAGAGGAGCAAAGGCGGGCGGCTGTCGGCAATGTAGGAGTGCGTGCTGGTCGCGGTAAAGTCGTCCGGGCGAAACAAGCTGGATTCTTGGCCCCATGTATGATGCACAGAAGATTCTTTCAGATTCTCTGGTAGCTTGGCAACAGCTTCGTGGTCGCCTATATTTCTGTGTGTGCAGTCAACGTGTCGATAGTCGACGAGGACGTAGTCGTCAGGAAGCGTGTGCGGCGTGATGATTTGCACGCGCCCCTCGCTCTACAGATAAGGGACTTAGTATCAGCGGACGAGGAGAGAGTGATGCATGGCAGAACTGACATTTAGCGAGAAGCGCCCGGCAAACTTCCTCCACGTCGGCAGCTGCACGAGCTCCGACAGCGACGAGCGCAGCATCTCCGGGTCCAGCCTGTCATTGAAGCGCACCGTCGTCCTCATAATCATTTTCTGGAATTCCGTGTCATTCTCAAAGAAGTTGGTGGTAAAGACTTGGTGGTCCGTGGCTTTCTCTTCTCCAGGCAGTGACAACGACGACATTGCTGCTGTATACCGGTCTCGAATCTGCGTGTCGCAATGTGTGGTCATGACGAGTGGTGATGCAAGTCGAGTGGCACAACGTGAGGGTGCTCGTCAAACCAAATTCAAGACGCGGGAATGGGCCGCAGAGAGCGAGGTACGGGGTAGTTCAAAAGCTCCGGAATTAAGTCTATGTAATTAAACCGAGATACTGGGATGGGACTATCTCAGACTGTCTCGGAGCACCCCTGCTAGAGTGGCTGCGGCTGATGTGACGATCTGCCCTTGGACCATCGTCGACGCGTCGCAGTTTAGTATCCGGCACCGCAAGTGTACAAGTTGGAATGGAAAACAGGCAAATCATCTCGTCCGAATGGTTGATTTTGCATCACTGCATGTACTGGGCTGTTTACTAGCTCACTGGTGCATTTATGTGGCGAGGAATTGAGGAGCAGCTAAAAGACAAAACCATGGCATTATGAATAGCTTTACTTTAGTGCCTGGAATACTCGCCCTTTACCAGCAGGCAATAAATAAAAGGAAAAGATTGATGCTGTCTCATTTTAGGCTTATTTTACGCTTGTTTTGCGCCTGTTTTTCAGCACCTACGCCTCATTCCTGGCGACGTTGGAAGCTAACGTTAGTAGCGTCACTGTACGGAGTAGTCGTCTCTTAATCAAGCGCACCATTCACGCGAGTTTGCAAAACACCGAGATCATTTAATGAATAGCCATATATTCTACGTGGCTCATCGTTGAAATAACGACGTCTCATATCTACTCTATGAATACTTGCAACTCACCACTGCAGAAGTCTGCAGAAACGTCAATGCAAAAAAACCTTTCGCTTCCGGACGCACTTCTTTGTCAAGCACATTTCCTCTCGCTGCCGTGCGTACACGAGCGTGGAACAGAAACAATACTGGTATCCCTGCTGTCGGAACGGCAAGCAGATCATGCGAAATCAAACAATAGGAAAATGATGTGTGGCAAACTTTTGAACAAAATGCAGCAACATCAATACACACTGGGGCACGTTTCTTTTCATCACACGTCAAAAGAAAATGACAACCTCCGCCACCGCATCTCTATCATGAGATCAATAGATGGGGGCTTTGTGTTATTGAGCTCCGGCGCTCTTGCTGTGCTTCTTTTCGGCCAGGGCCTCGTCGCCGCTACCCGCAGAGCTGTGGGTGTTGGTGCGGAAGTAGTGGCCAAAGGTGCGCTCCTCCAGATCGCTCTCTCGGTCGTTCGTGTGCTTGCGCGCCTGGCGACGGAAGTAGACACGCTTGGCCCACTTCCAGGTCTCGATGCCCATGAAGAAGAGGATGGCCTCGATGAAGACGACACCCCACTCCCACGAAATGGGGGCATGCTTGAAGACGACTGTGTTGATGACGGGAATGTAGATGATGGGGAACATGGTGACGAAGCCGGCAATGATGGACCAGAAGAGGAACTTGTTGCGCCAGACGTCGACCATCCACTGGGTAAAGTAGCGCTTGCTCTTGGGCTGCATGCGGAAGAAGCTGCGACGGAGATTGACCATTTCCCAGGCGAGGAAGAGCGCGAACCATGTCAGACAAGCAAAGGTGGTGGCACGAGCACGGAAGACAACCTTGCAGTTTTCGCTGTAGTTGTTGTTGCAGTCATCACCAAGATCAGCGGCGCCGCGGCCAAAGCCGTAAAGGACGACGATGAAGGAGCAGATGCAAAGCGCAGCCATCCAAACACCGTAGACCACCATATCAACGAGCAGTTCGGGAGTGAAGACACCCTGCTTAAGATTCTGAGGAGGACGCTGCATGATATCGGGAGCAGCAATCTCAAAGCCGAGACCCATATCAGGCATACCAGAGGTAACCATGATAATCCAGAGAATCTGAACGGGTGCAAGGGGGAAGACCGAGATACCGCGGGAATCCTTGAAGGCGAGACCAATGAGAAGGGTGCAAGCTTGGGCAATGTTCTCAGCCAAAACATGAAGAATGAACTTCTGAATGTTGTCAAACATGCGGCGACCTTCCTCGACGGCATTGAGAATCGAAGCAAAGTTGTCATCGGTAAGAACGATATCGGAAGCTTCCTTGGCGACATCAGAACCGGCCTGGCCCATTGCAATACCGACATCGGCGCGCTTGAGAGAAGGCGAGTCGTTGACACCATCACCAGTCATGGCAACAAAGGCCTTGCGACGGTGGAGAGCTTCAATCATGCGGACCTTGGTCTGGGGGGCGCATCGGGCAACAACAAGAGGCAGGATGGGGAGGTTGTCAATTTCTTGATCGGTTAGTTTGTCAAAGTCGGAGGCAGCCATGACCATGGTGCGGGAGACATCGGCAGCGACTTCAGACATGCGTGATGGTAGGATACCGACTTCAAGAGCGATAGCGCGAGCAGTCTCGGGGTGGTCACCAGTAAGCATGTGGACGCTGATACCGGCCTCGTGGCACTTGCGGACAGACGGTCCAGATTCGGGACGGGGAGGGTCATAGAGACCAATGAGGCCTCGGAAGACGAGATCCTGCTCAAAGTCACCACGCTCAAGTTCGGCCTCGTTGTGCTTGACATGAGGAATGCCAGTACGGCTAGCCAAGGCGAGAACACGGAGACCGAGACGAGCGAGGCCTTCCATGTTGCGGAGAGTGTCTTCCTTGACTTCTTCGGTAAGCTCCTTGACCTCGTCACCGTCGACGTACTGAGCGCAAGACGTGAGGACACGCTCGACAGCACCCTTGGTGAAGAGATGCTGCTTGCCAGAGGGCTTGTGCTCCATGATGACGGACATTTTCTTGACATCAGAGTCAAAAGGGAATTCAGCAACCTCGGACCACTCGGCACCCTCGCCATGGGAGAGGCGGAGACGGTTCCAGTTGAAGCGCGAGGCAAAGACCTGGATAGCAATTTCGGTAGGATCACCACGGACCTGCCACTCGCCCTCGACCTGCTGGACGGAAGCAAGGTTGGCAAGGGAGGCAACATTCAAGTAATCACGGATAGTCATGTCCTGGGTGGGCAGTTCTGCAGTGTCGATGGAGTCACCTTCAGAGTTTTCGGCGCCAAAGTCAATGTCCTTGGGCTGTTCGGGCTTGAGGCCGATGGCGCCGACCGTGGGGTTGTGAGGCTCGTTGGTGTTGCCGACCGAGAGCGTGCCTCGGCCGGGGATCCACGCCTTCTTGACAATCATGTTACCCTGAGTGAGGGTTCCAGTCTTGTCCGAGCAGATATCTGTTGGCAAGTTAAGCCGTTGTTCTTGGATGCAGGGGATATGATACGCTTACTAGAAACCGCGCCCAGGGCCTCGAGGGACTTGAGGTTGCGGACAATGACGTGGCGCTGGACCATGCGCTTGGTGCCGGCGGCCATGGTGATGGTGAGGACGACGATGAGCGAGGCCGGAATCATGGACAGACCAGTGGCGACGGCGTAGATGATGACCTCCTGGCTGTTGCTGAAGCTGTTGGCGCCGAGTACGATGATGGCGCAGATGATGGCGGTACCGAGAAGCAGGAGAGCGAGCTTGGAGAGCTTGCGCTGAAGGGGCGTGCCGACATTGACGCCGAGGAAGCGGCCGACGGCGTCGCTAAAGGTAAGGCCCCAGGCCTCGAGCCAGCGGTGGAAGCTGGTCGAGCCGTCCTCGCGCTTCTTCTTGGGCTCGCGGCGGCGGGAGCTCTTGCCACGGAGGGCGACGGCAATCTGACCGATTTCGGTAAACATTCCAGTTGCAAAGACGACGCCGATGGCGCGGCCCTTGGTAACGGTCGAAGACGAGTAGGCGACGTTGAGACGGTCGCCGGGGCCGGTGTCGTCAGGAAAGGTGGCAGCCGTCTCCTTGCGGACGGGTAGGGACTCGCCGGTGAGGAGAGCCTCGTTGGTCTCAAAGTTGACGGCCTCGACGAGGCGGATATCGGCGGGGATGGTGTCGCCCGTCTTGAGCTCGACAACATCGCCGGGCACAATCTCGGCGGTGACGACGGTCTGGTTGGTGCCGGAGCGGACGGCCTGGGCGGTGGGGGAGCTGAGCGAGCGCAGCGAGTCCATGGTCTTGGCAGCCTTGAACTCCTGCAGGAAACCGACGACAATGTTGAGGATGATGACGGCAGTGATGACACCACCTTCGATCCAGGACTGAATGGCAAACGAGGCAACCATGGCGAGGATCAAGACCTATAGTCGTGGTTAGCACGGGTTTCGATTTTCGAATTTTTTTTTTTTTTTTTCTTCTCGCGAGCCATCTTCTGTATCCTCGCATCAATTCCGCATCTCCTCAGTGGCTCTTGGTGTCTGCTCGAGGCTGTGGATGGCCGTCTGGTTTTCCGACCCAACTGCATGCAGTCGTTCGGATTGCTGAGTGGAGGGGCTTCGCCGTAAAGCGAGCTACAGCGCCCACAGTTGGGCTCCGCCCATGCATGCCGACAAACCATCAGGCCATTCATTCATCCAAGCCAAGAAGGCAAAAAGCCAACCAAGATGAAGACCGCAAGAATCGATATTTTTCCCAACGCATGTCAAGCAATAGAACTTACAAGAGTCAGTGCATTGGCAATTTGTCCAATGAAAATCTTGAACGGCTGGACGCCTTCCTGCTCGCCAAACTCGTTGCGGCCATAGACTTCCAGGCGGTTCTTGGCCTCCTCTGGCGTCAGACCAACTTCATGGTCGACTTGGAGCTCTCTCTCAACATCGGCGTGGCTCAACGCATGCGCGGGCGCCGACATGGGCTTGTTGGCCTGCCCAGAGACATGCGCCTGCAGGCGCTCCTGCTGCTCATCTTGCTGCTTTCCTTGACCCATGGTCTAGGAATATGCTACAAGAGCAGGGAAAGAGGATAGGATAAAAATCGATTGGTGTAGGTCGTGCCAGTCGCCCTGTCGTTGCTTTTCCGTATCCAAGTGTTGTTGCAGTGAGTAGTAGTTGTGTAGTTGCGGTGTCTTGTATATGTCCAGAGCCCGGCCAAATATGTAGCAGATGATGTGGCTGGGAATAAAACAATGAAAAGGATTGAAGATGGGGAGAAGGGAAAAAGAAGAAAGACTCTGGAATGAGAAGTGGGAGGGTGTCCAACTTAAGAACTCTGCTGCCGAGAATAGACGATGGCGAGAGATGTGGTACACACTCTATCTGTCGGCTCTAATGAACTTACTCCGTACAGGTGTGGGTATTTTTCTGGGCCGGCTGGCTGGGCAAGAAAATAAGCTTGGTGTTGTGGCGAGCAGTCAGTTGGGTTCACAGTTGAATCTAGCGCCGCCACATAGATTCAAGCTCGGTCAAGCTACTCCGTGTTTACAGTGCAGCGACATTCCCTTCCTCTATTCATCGCAAACTTCAAAACAGCATGGAAGCCGGGGATGGTAGCAGGATGAAACTCTTGCTGTTGTACATCTCAGCTGCCCGCCAAAGCGTCATCATTGTTTTCCTCCTACTCGCTCCCAGACGGAGAAGGCATGGAGCCAGTATGGAGATGCCGAGAGAAGGTCAAGTCTTGGCGGAATTGCCCCAAAAGTATGGAGCCAAGACTGTGTGGCACTGTGTGCATTGACGGAGGCGTGGCTCAAGAATGGTCTCGATTTCCACACTGTGCGTGCAAAAGGTAGTTCTTCTCGTCCATCGCTTGTGAGGGTAAAAAATAGAATACAATGAAACCGTCAATCTGCTGGGAACAAGAAGTGGCTTGATCGTTTCGGTGTACTAGTTTCGCTGTTATTTTTGGCCGCCAACGTTAGGTGCTGGCTGGGCCGAAAGACAAGCCACTCAGCGCCTGAAACCTGGGGTCGTAGGATAGCCTCAGAGAGACAGCTTGTTTGTTTGGTATAATGTCCTCAGTATGCAAGACACTCGTGGCATGCAATTTTGTCAAATCTGTTGTGCAGCGCCAAATGTCTCACCAGCTCATTCTCGTCATGTCCACTCATGTAATAGAGCTGGTAGGAAAGAGACGAAACTGCAAAGAAAATTAGTGACGCTATTCGATATATTGTACAGGCAATGTTGACGCTGCTGAGCCAGTCACAACGTTATAGCGGAAACTGCTATTGCAAGCCATCGCGTCCGTGCCCTCAGTTACGGTCAACTTGGTATCTTGGAGGCATGCTCCAGCACCTGTTCCGACGTAACCTAACTGCAACATGTGAATCTAATCTGCCTCCCGTGCCCATCGCTGGCCATCCACCCGGCTATAGCGCTTTAAACGTCATAGATAAGGTTGGGTGGCCGCCAATCTACGACCCGTACTATTGCCAGCCAGCAGCCCTAGTGGTGGGTTCAGCACCTGCGCGCCCACTGGTACGGGCGCTTTCCTGCTGCGCTTGGGTCACTTTTTCATTGACTCCGTTGCTAGGTTTCCGCAGAGCCGAAAAAAGATGTTCGAGACCAACAGAACCCCGGATTACGACACTTGACACACGAGCAACCCAAAGGATCGCCATCTATAGATAGCAGCAAAACACTTGCGATGCTCTTTTCACAATGACCGTTACTTTTTGCGAAAATCTTTGCCATTGACAAATCACGATTCCTCGCACTGTGAAGAGCGAGGCTGTGCCTGCGAGCCTGAATAGCGCCCATGCCGCCGCTTCTTGGCGCTTCCCCGCTTCTGCCCCAGCGGGCGGTCTTGGCTTTTCGAATGGTTTTCTTGGAGAGAGTGCACAGAGCGCTGCTTCAAGCTACTGTTACAGAACAAAGAGCTGTCTGCCGATAAGTAATCTGTACAATGGTTGCAGAAAGATGGGGAGCACACCACTACAACAGCAGGCCACCCTAACACGCCAAGCTTTTTTGGAAACTCTTTTCCTACCACACTGATTTCCATTAATAAATAAAATATCATTGACGATGTGCTTTCGAGTATCCGTACAGATACTTGCCGTCAGTGCAGCCGCCTTCTATGGCCATTGCTAGTCTGCCCCTAGCAAAGAGCTAAAGCACCGTCGTTATTGATTCTGCTCAACCTATTACATCATTTCATGTCATCGTCGCAGCGTCCTTGCTCCAGCATCTACATGATGCTTGTCATGAAGACCGATGGCAACTATCACCAGCCAAGGCTCTCGTCTCGCGTAAAGCAGAACCTCGCCAAGATGTATGTTTATTAAGAAAATCGCACTCGAAATATTGATCGCTTCAGATTTTTGTCTCTGCCCACGTGTACCTCTACGTTGCCCAGACTGGCAGGCCAAGTTAAACTGAGCTGCTAGCGGCTTGGTATGGCCGCCCTGCCGCACCACCTGAACGGGGCTGCCCAGGCGCTTCCACGCCCCAAGAGTACTGGTACAGCGTTCCAGCTCTCTCGCAACACCGCTTCTAGAATGCTCCCAATCTCGGACCGGCAGCCTATTGGCTCAACGGCCTTTTTTCGCGTACCAGTATACCTTTGGACACATGTCATAGACATACAGACCCAGTGCTACTGGCCAGCGGGAATTGACCGGTCTTTCTTTCTTCCTTTTCGTCTTTTCTTTTCCCGGGCATCTCTGTGTTGCTGCAACTCCCCTGGCACGACACGGCTGAAGTCTCGGCGTTTCACCAGCCAAGCCATCCAAGACGGGTTGCCGACCCAAGCAAGCTCAAGGTGGCATCTCTTGTCGGCAATGAACCGAGAAAACAATGACAACGCGCTGCAGCAGAGTCAACAGCCAGGGTACTATATCTGCGGGGAATCGCTCCGCCATTTTGGGGCCGTCATGACTAGCCATCCAACTCGCAACGACGATTGTAATAGATGAGTACCATGCCATCTGCGTTGAAGTCTCATTGTTCTAGACTCTCATCTTGAAGCAACAGCGACCCGGAAAAAGTAATCTGCGCAAAAGATTGGGAGCGGCAGTTGCTCCTCTGATCATCTAGCCAGCTCATACAAACCTCAAAGTGCTTCGTGCCAAGCCTCGCTTTGTTCCTCGATTGGCTCCAGCTGACGAATCTCAGACGGCAAGATGCCGCAGCTAGCTCTGAAAACAGCGCAACTAGTCTTGGCAGTGTTGGATCTCGTCCGTAGATAGTAGCCAACAATTGAGACATTGCTCACGTCGTCGGTTTACGCTTAAAAATAGAGCCCTTGCTCATGGTTTCAAATTTGCTCCAGCAGTAATGCTTGACGAGAATCCAGGGTCCCTCTCAATTCGTATCTGTAATCGTAGTATCTTATCCCTGATGAGGGGAGGGAGCGAACCCTCAAGTGTGTCAAGATGCTAAAACAGTCCACATTCTGATCGAGACTGGGTCGGGGATTCGGAGGCGTCCAAGCACACGTCTCGTATTTTCCTTGTAATCGCATCGATTGTCTTTTGCCGGCCATCTTTCTACCCAGCACTTGCAAAATCCAGTTGACCGCTCATTGCGCAAATATTGCCCTTGATGTGCGCCTTCCCCAGACCCAGCACTGTCATGACTAGTTCATCGTCCGTGCCATTGCCGCATGCAGGGCAGGTTTTTCCAGTAATTACCAGCTCCGCGCCTTCAGCCGCGATGGATGCGGGGAATCGCGAGATTATAGCTTGTAGCGGTGAGAAAAATACTATCTACATGCTCTGTGTGTAAAGCACGAGAGGCAGGCATTTGGGCCTCGCCTGGCTCTGACTCTACAGCGTTGCGACACTGAGGTAGGCTACTTTTTTTTGCAGATACTAATGTGTTTTGTTTCAATACTCTGATATTTTCAATAAAGACATGGTGATATGCAACGACTGCTTATTGAATCAAGATTCTTGATCGCAAAGGCTAAGACGATGTGGAATATCTGCCAACTTTCATCCGTTGCACAGCACACAAGCATCTGTCGCGAGTATCTTCACGCCTCGTCTAGTATTTTCCAATTCTCCCCACACCATCTGCCAGCTCCAACATTTCCTCTCCCATATGACAACAACCAACAAGATCGAGGTAGCACTGCCCCTTGCATTTTACAATAATAGATTCTTGGCGTTTAAACGACAGCAAAACATCGTCTCCCAACGGCGTGGTTCTGGTTTGATGCCAAGGCTCGACTGCGCCTTGCCTACGGTCGGCATCGCCGCGTCTCCAACTGGCTGAGCCTGCAAACTGCGCGCCGCCTTACTATGTCGCCACTATTGCGTGAACAATCTGGGCCCTGCCATTGGTCCATCGGAAAACTCTCGGCCAAAAACGGCAAAGGCGCGATGCTACCCTATATACAGTGCCGTAACAGTGCGAACGCGGTAAAGACGCGCCAGCAAAGGCATTTACCCAGTGCGATATGTGAATAAATCAGAAGAAGGCGTGCACTCGATAACGGAATAGGCATTCTGTGAGTTGTGCCAGGAAGAACCTAGTTGAACAGGCTGGTCCAGGGTGTGTTGTAGAGGGCTGCTTAATGCAACGGCGATGCGGCTCTGCGACACTGTGTAAAGTTTCTGCGTCGGACATGCAGCCCAGCTCTAATCTGACAGCAACTCAAAAAAAATCAAACAGAGTGAGCTTCCGTTTTCAGTGCGACAAGACATTTCATTCAATCATCTCAAACGCACAAAGCCATTTTAATCTCGTCACGAAGCTTCGTGGGTGTCAGCCTAGGCACGATGGCAGAGTCATTCAACGAGCTCACAGCTCGCTTCCTAAGCTGGTTCAAGCAGCTCCCCGGCGCCACCTTTTCCGATGCCATTGCCATCCAGGACTTACGCAGCCGCAAAGCCGGTCGCGGCATCAGTAATACAGACCAACCTCTCTCCTTCACACAATCTCATACTGACATGCCGCCACAGTCGCGCTGCAAGACATTGCCCCCGAGATGGTGCTCTTCCGCATCCCGCGGCGGTCCATCATCAACGTCGAGACGTCGGCGCTGCGCGCCAAGCTCCCCGCGCTCTTCTCCGACGAGGGCATCTCGCACGGCAAGGCCGACGACGACGACCCCTCGTCCTCGCAGCTTGACTCCTGGAGCGCCCTTATCCTCGTGCTCCTCTACGAGCACCTGCTCGGCGCCGCGTCCGCCTGGCGGCCGTACCTTGACGTCCTGCCCGAGTCGTTCGCCACGCCCATGTTCTGGACCCCCACTGAGCTGGCCGAGCTGCAGACGAGCGCCACCGTGTCCAAGATTGGCCGCGAGGGCGCCGAGAACATGTTTCGCGGCATCCTGCTGCCGGCGGTGCGCGCGCACGCCGATGTGTTCCAGGGCAGCGCGGCGCTGAGCGACGAGCAGCTCGTGCAGCTGGCGCACCGCATGGGCAGCACCATCATGGCGTACGCGTTTGATCTGGAGAATGACGAGGACAGGGACGAGGATGAGGAGGACGGCTGGGTGGAGGACCGCGACGGCAAGGCCATGATGGGCATGGTGCCGATGGCGGACATCCTGAATGCGGATGCCGAATTCAACGTATGCCCGGGTGCTGTGAGGATAGAGTATATGACGGAAGTGCTAATCTCAAGCAGGCACACGTCAACCACGGCGACGACGAGCTCACCGTCACCGCCCTCCGCCCCATCAAGGCCGGCGAGGAGATTCTCAACTACTACGGCCCGCACCCCAATTCGGAGCTCCTCCGCCGCTACGGCTACGTGACGGAGCGCCACTCCCGGTACGACGTGGTCGAGATTCCCTGGGAAATGGTCGAGGCCGCCACCGTGTCCCAGCTGCAGCTCCCCCAAGAAGCCTGGGCCAAAGTCGTACGTTTCCCCCTCCACCCCCACCCCTTCTCCTCCTTTCAAGCGCAGCACTAACCCCGAACCAACAGCGCGGCCAGCTCGACGAGGACGAAATGGAAGACACTTTTGTCCTCGAGCGCGAGTGCCCCGAGGTCACCCCCGAGGGCACCTTCCCGGCCTCCCCGGCGGCCCGGTTCGCCGCGCTGCCGGGCGACCTCGAGGAGCAGCTCAAGGAGTTCCTCAAGGCGGTCCGCGCCGTCGACGCGAGCCTCATCCCGGACAAGCGCAAGCGCGACGAGCTGCAGGCCGCCATCATGGTGCGCGTGCTGGCCGCGCTCGAGGCGCAGTACCCGACGACCCTGGCGCAGGACGAGCAGATCCTCGCGAGCGACGCGCCGCTCGGCGACCGGGAGCGCATGGCGCTCGCGGTGCGCCTCGGCGAGAAGAGGCTGATACGCGAGGCGCAGGCGTTCCTGGAGGCGTCGGGGCAGCAGCAGCAGGACGGCGACAGTCCGGTCAAGAGGGCCAGACTTGACTAACCGCGGCATACTGTGCGAGAGTACATCGCTCCCGCGCGCATAAATACGACGAGATGCAGAGTTGGTATCTGCACTCTCCCGTCATGACGATTACGGACAGCAAAGACACTATTTGCATGATTTGTTTCTGGAATTCTATTTTTTTTCGGTTTGGAAAAAACAAGTACTACATTCATTCCTCTCTCAACAGAGGACAAACACCACCTGGGCCATATAGACATGATACCCAGGGTCATTCCGCACGGGATTATAAAGATATAACGAGGCAACTTATACCCTTGGATTACACAAAAAGCAGCTAGTCACCAGACGAATATACATTAATGGATAACAATCAATCATGAAAAATGCCTTTTTATTTTGTCTATTCATGTTTCAGCCATGACTTGACCTTGCACAGTGTAGTATTTACCACGGCCCTTAGATCTTGCCCTGATTTGAAACGGATTGGTGTTGTTTAAATGTACGTGGGCCATCTCAGATGGCGTCTGGTAGTCGCACAGCAATGTCGCCAGATTGTGTTATGTATCGTACCCAAGGAAGCGAGGGATATTGCAGCTACATTCGTCAGTGATTGGACTTGTACACGTCTTGAGATGTGCTCACCTTTGGTTCTGTGATTTTCAGGTAGCGGACCTGGATGCCACTCGTCGTAAAGTATGGAATCTCAAACTTGACCTGGATCGGTCTCTTGGCACCCTTGCTGCCCATGCCACCCATGCTGCCGCCAAAGCCGCCCGTCATGCCACCACCAGTGTCATCGTCACCACGGACGCTGGGCAGGCCGAGCTCGGCACGCATGAGAAACTCCTTGTTACCACCAAACTGCTTAATCTTCCAGACAATGGCGCTCTGCTCGGGTGCGTAGTGGACGGAGCCGATATTCGTGCGGAAGCGCGGGGAGTCGGCGTCGTCGGGGACGGGGACGATGATCTCGACATTGTTGGCGGTGCTGCGGCGCTTGAACTGGGCGCGGGCCTTGAGCATGTACTCGATGCGGGAGCCTGAGTGCGACTCGACGGCGCACTCGACCCAGATGAGCGGCTTGACATGTGTGTTGAGGCGGTACGACATGAGCTCGAACTCGCCGTCGGGGGGGATAAAGGAGATTGTGCGGTCGTTTTCGAAGCGCGCGAGGCGCACACACTGGTGGAACTTGACGTCCTCCATCTCAATGGCCTTGCCGCGAGTGGAGCGGCCCGTCGTCTCGAACATGACCTTGTCGTTGAGTCCGAGGCGCAGCTCTGGCATGCCGCTGAGGTAACACTTCATCTTGATAGCGCCGAGGATCTCGCTGCGCAGCACGTTGCCGTTGGAGCCGATGAGCAGGTTCAGGCTCTCGACGACGTCGAGGAAGACTTCGTTTTTGCGGTATCGAATGCCCTCGGAGCGCCACGACACGGCATTGGTGACGGCAATGGGCGGGCGGGCCTGAATCTCGAGTTTGTGGGATTCTTGGGTAATGTATTCCTGCAGAATCTTGGACTCGGTGGTCTGCGGGTAGCCGAAGTCCATCATCTCGTCGAGCAGCTCGTAGATGATGACAAAGTTGTCGCGGATCGACTCCTCCTCGAGGGCCTTGAAGTACTCTGTAAAGACCTCGACAATCTTGTGTAGGAAGAGGATGATTTCGGCGGCGTTGGTGTTGCGCTTGGTGAGGGCGAGCAGGTAGAGGTTATTATGGCGGATATAGAGGTAGTTGATGCCTTCGTGGGAGAAGCAAGGGGGCACGGCGGAGGATTCTTCTTCAGCATCGGAGAGGAGGATGGGGAACTTTTCCACAGCCGACATGGGGATGTCACCACGGTAGTTGCGGGCAAGCAGGGTCTACAGCGGTCGGATATCGTGTTAGCAGGTAAAGCTGTGCCAATGGACAGGGTAGCATTGTGGCGCATACCTTGCCCTTGAGGTCGAGGAAGAAGAGCGCCGACGCCATGGTGATGGGCGCGCGTTATGCGTCGTGGCGTGTGGTCGGATCGAGGGGCAGCGGGGAGGGAGCTGCTACGGTGTACACGACAGCCGCGAGGATCAGGGGGATGATTAAAAAAAGGCTGGCCTCATGCAGTATCGTATACTGCAGAGCTACTGTGGCACAGCGAGAGAAGAAACGAGCCGCCTTGAGTAGCTGGGCGGAGAATTCAAATGAGCGCGTGGGATGAAGTTGAAATTTGGCATCTACAAGCCGCACGTCGAGCTGTGCTTGCGACCGCCCAAGCAGGGAGGAGGACTGGCATCATTGACGGCAAAACCGCGGGCTGGCGGGGAGGAGAGCCGGTTCACGAGCAGGTCACGTGCATGCAGAGAATGGCGAGCGGGTCGCGAGAACAAAAACTCGGGAGCGCGCCTCTGCTTTTGCGATTTCTTCTCCTTCCTCAACGCACCCTCTAGACAGTGCAGCTCATCGCCTAGCTCGATGCTGTTGGGCATTCTGCCATTTCAGTATTCGTGCCGTGGATGAAGTCGCGATTTCGTGGTGCGGAGAGGGATCTATTTGGCTTCATAAGAACTGCCCGAGCATAAACTATGTTGCTTGGGCGGTGTCAGAGAGGCCGGACATTTTTAAATCTTTTTTTTTTGTTTCAAATTTTCGTCAAAACATGCTGCGCAATCTCGAAATAATCAGAAGCAAGGCCCAGCTCGAAAGTCATCCGCCTCGGACAGCTGCACCCTCGTACGATTCACGTAAAAATTTTCCTTGCTCGGTTGTAAACGTCTGCAAGGTGTAGCGCCATTGTTGGCCACCCAGCCACCATTTTGCAGAAAGCGACAACTCGGACAGCCTCAAGTAAACTGTGGCGAGGTGTGGCGCGGTCTGGGGAAACCCTTGACCCGAACGACCAGTGGCCTGAGTAGGGGACGGATGCGGAGGAGCACATCTCAACAGTTTGGCCTTGGCCGGTGCTTCTGGGGCACGAGGGTGGCGCATCATCATGTGATGGTAGATCCAGGGACCTGTCTGTGAGACTGTCGTACCGATCCCGGTGTTGATTGCAGCGCCACATCCTCGTCAGAAGCCAAGACACGGACGTGGGCAAGCATGTGTGATGAGCGGATAAGGCAGGCTCGCTTCCGAGTAACATCTTACGATAGGGATGAAGCGGGATGAGGCCACTGGGCCAGCCTATCAGTCAGAAGCCGCGGCCGTATCGCTGATAGCCGACTGGTGGATGATGCTACGGCGTTGAGGTCACTCGTGCTTAGGAAAAGGACTGAAACCGGTTATCAAAAAGGCAAAGGCGTACGAGCAGGTATGCTTCCCCCCCAAGGCATACTGTCCGCGGTCAGAGACTTGCTGTAAAGAGTCTCCTGCAAGCCTGTCTGACCAGCAGGAAACGTACCTAACCCAGCACGATGGCGGGCGTCCCACCATGCACATCTGGGCTGGTTTTGGTGGGAGGAGCAAGGAGCTAAAAGTAGCGCCGGCGCAAATTGATGATGAATGCTGCTTTTCCGCCCTGCTCTGCACCAGAGAAGGATTCACAGGGACAGACAAACAGAGTGCGGAGAGGACTAGCACAGCGCTAGCACGGGTCCTGACGTCGCATTCTTACAGGGCTGTTTCCACTGATGGGCAGCGTTGGTCGCTGAAATCAGAAGGTGAGAAGAGCAAACAGTTGAAAAGGGCTGCAGCGTCACATGTGATTTCATGTGCAAGGGACCAGGGTCGGGTATCCACTTCCCCTCGCTGAGCGCAGGCGTGCGTTGAAGGAGCGCTTCAACGGCAGCGGCTTGCCAACACCAGATGAAAGTGATCGAGGTGAATCTCGCTGGCTGGTTATAAAGCGATATATACTGAGCATATCGTGGCTTTTAGTAACAAAAGTAGCACGATTGCAGCTACTGCGTGGACTGGGAATGGCATTAGAGGCCGAGTGACTGTGGCAACGGCCGACCTTGTACCCCGTAGGCACGTAGAGTGATGTGATTACAGTGGCCGGAGAGCCCGTGACCGCTGCCCGCATCTGCACATGCTCGTCAATTACAATCTCGACAATCTTGCTTGATCGACAAGAGCCTCAATCCGCATCGTATCGTCTTATCGGTCTCACCAACGACACATAGGCTATAAACAGCTGCATCTACATTCCCCGCGCTTTGCTGCAATGCACATCTCAGCAAAGGGTCCTGTTCTTAATAGCCGTGGCCGTAGCCGGCCCGCAAGCCTCGCCCAGACGCTACGTGCCAGCGCCCCCGCTGTCGGCTGCCCCCCCCCTGCAACATGGCGCAGCACGATGCCTGTGATAATTGTAGCGCTCGCGCCTGTGGCTGCAGCATGTGCTTCCGGAGGGGGAAAGAGACACAAGGATTTTGAGCTGGGCAGCTGGGGGTTGCATTGGATTGACACGGACGTCAGATTCTCTCCTGCTTTAAGATGGAACCAGGCTAATTGATTGTCATTGTTCAAGGAACCACTTGGTGGCCACGGATGAGCCGCCCCCCGATCTGCACGGGCGCAACTGAAAGTGAGAACCAGCGGAGAGGTTTTGGTTCTGCGGCGGACAGTGAGCGCCGCTTGGAAACACGACAGCACGCACTTGCAGAGCACACCCACTGTAGATTCTCCGTCGCAGCGCCCGCCTACTGATGTCGGGGCTTGTGACGCCGCTAGGTAGACCCGCCCGGCAGCCCACCATGCATGGAGCAAGCCACGGCGGCTTCAGAGGCATTGGCATCGCATTTGGCCGTTGCATACTGACGGAACGAAAGCCATCGGAAGAATTAACAGAGGAATGGTTCGTTGCGGCGTCCGCCCTTCGCAGCAAAAGGCCCGGAACTGTGAATCCACCCGGCTCGCTAGCCCTTTTCAATCGTACTCTGTGTTGGCCAATGCCAGTCCAGTAATGCAGTGCGACAAAGGTGCACCGCCGGCTCGTCCTGGTCCGCCCCAACAAATATGCATTCTCGTGACAGCACGTTTTCACAGGCTTTCAGGGCCCTTCTGTATTCCCCAGAGCAGAGCAGGGGGCCAACCCCAGTGTCCAGGCCCGTCGTAATCCCACCCAAAAGCCCGCCAACGCCAGCGGCCTTTTGTGCCGTTGCTTTGCCCTGCCTTTCAGCACCTGCAGCGCCCGTCCAACCCGCGTCTCAGCCCAAGTTTCTTCTTCTTGACTGGGTCGTCAGAGCTGAATGACCCTATTTGCCCGCCCAACATAGGTAGCCCGCCTCTGGTGCTGGCGCAGGTGCAGGTACCCCAGCTTACCGGGCACAGGCATAGCAACTGACTCTTGTTCTCTGGCTTGGCTCTGGTCTTCTCCCACTCCCACCCCCGCCTCTTCCTTCGAATTAAATTTTCTTTCGCCTCGAATCCTCCTTGCGAGTTCGTCTGGAAGCAGATCCCAAAGGCGTGTCATATCGTATCTCCATCTAGCGGCTGCTTATCCTGCTCAGAGTTTACCGCCCTCTACCACGCATCCCCCCAAAGGTTTAGCGGGCCTGGGTCGCTCAACGCATCGCACATGTCAGGCTGATCCTTAGCCGGCCGCCAATGGAACACAATCACATGCTCGCCACTGCGAGCGCTCGCACAAGCAACAACCACGCTGCTGAGCCCGCTGCCAACGACGCCAGCACCGCTACCGCTACCACTACCGCTACCGCCGCCTCTGCCCGCCCCCCATCATCCACGCCAACCCACGCCCACGTCCATGGCCTGCACCACCATAATCACCATCATACTCCCGCACAGCGCCATCCCCTGCCCTTTCGTCCTCTCCATCCACCGGCCTCTTTAAATCCGCCTCCCCCGAATTACACCCATCCTGGTGCTGCCTCTGCACCTGCATCCGCATCCTCCATGGGCAGCCCACCGCTTCCACCCGCACCAGACTACTCCGCCAGGCTGCCTCCGCTGGCGAGCCATGACAACAGCAGAACTCTGCCGTCCCTGAGCTCCATCGCCGGACCTCAGCATCACCGACACGACATGTCCATCGACCACGCCGCTATGGCGCCCAGTAATTGGGCCCCCCAGGCAAACGCCATGACCTACCGACAGCCTCCTCACCAGCCCTCGCGCGCCCAGAGCCCCGTCACCGTCAACGGCGATTTTGACGGCGAAAACAGCGTCACGAGCGAGGCCTCGCCCGATCACCAAAAGGAAGGCACCCCGACCAGCCTCACTCTCGACGATCCCGATGTGCGCCTGGCCGCCGAAGCCCTTGGCGACCTCAGAGCAGGTATGCTGACAGATGCTGTCCCTGATTTCGTGGGAAAACATTGCTAACAAACACGATCAAGACTTCGTCTCGTCTCCTCCCGATACCTCCGGCCCCATGAGCCCACCTCCTCAGAATATGCAGCTTGCGACAACCTCCTCGTCTGCCGCTGGGTCCTCCCGACCTCCCCGACCCGAGCCACTGCTGCAGCTTCTCACCACCGTCCACCCGTTCATTGCCTCCACCGTCTCCAACTACCACAGCACCAAGAATTACTCCCCTCGATTTAAGTCGGGTGCCGAGTACGTTGAAGGGTACCTCACACCTCTCGCCAAGACGGTCAACAGAACTGCTAGAAGGACTGGTGTCGAAGGTGGTGTGCGATGGTTTCTTGGCGGTCGCCGACATGCTGCACCCACATCGGAGCCCGAGTCCTCCACCAATTCCAAGAAGCGTCGCAAGGTCGGCGAACAAGGTAGCGAAGAGACGGAAGACGGAACCGGATCAAGCGATACTTCTCCCCCCACACCCAAGAGCGCTCGCCGCTCTTCTGTTAGCACCATCGACACGCTACCTGCGTACGACGAACTGCGCTCCCCAGCCTATAGCGAGACGGCTGGTCCTCCCACTTCCGCCCAGAACCAGGCCGCCTGGCAGACGCGTCTGTTCATGTCCACTTCTGGTTTGAGCGTCGCCATGAGCTCCGAGAGCCTTAAGAGCCTCAAGTACTGCCTGAGGTGGTTGCGATGGACCAATGGCCGTATGGACAAGGCCATAGGTTCGCTCAAGGATGCTCTCGAAGAGTACGAGAGTGCTTGCAGCACCCAGGCCAGACTGGAAGAGAGCAATGGTGAAGATAAGGACCAGGTCATGGGGTTGACCGAGGGTGGCAGCGGCACCAAGACCCCCGAAGAGGCGCGCACAGAAATTGCCAACCGCATCCAAGTCATCAAGACTGATATCCTCAAGACCTTGCAAGAAGTTGTCACTACCGTCTCCAAGTATGCCGGCGGTGCGCTCCCCGAGAATGCGAGAATTCTTGTACGCCGTCACCTCACCAGTCTGCCCCAGCGTTTCCGCCTCGCCACCATGAACGAGGGCCCCAATGATGCCGACGGCGATGCCAACAAGGACAACAGTCCTGCCCTTCGTGAAGGTGCGCAAAAGGTGCTTGTTCTCGCCAAGGAGGGTCTAGATATGGTGACACAAATCACTGGCGTCCTCGACGGTACCATTGTGAGCGCCGAAGAGTGGTGTGAGCGCATGGGCAAGAAGCGCGAGCCCGAGGACGAGACCATGGTTCTCGACGAAAAAGCCGCTCTGGCCATGGCTGCAGAGCCCGCCAGCGCCGATGTCAAGATGGGCTAAATGCCAGAGAAAAATAAAGAAGAATACAATACAAGAGAAACACAAAACTCTTGCCCTGGAAAACGGGCACAAAAATGTCGGAACTGGTATCCAGCCCAGAAGAACCTGACATTAAAACATAGCCAGCACTTGGCATCTCACGATGCGCAGTGGTACCTGGCACATCCGATTCAAAGCAATCGCGCCGATCCAAATGGATCTTTTTTTCATGTACTTTTTTGAGCAGCACAATCCTTCTCGTCTTGTGGCTTCTATTTGTTGGATTGGGAATAAGATGACCTTGTACGGTTGTTGTGGGAATGATACCTGGACTTGCGTCCATTTTCTGGTCTGGTTTTTTTTTTGCTTGTTTTACTTCCACAACTCTGGGACGGGAAATGGAAAAGAGAAGAGGAAAGGGCTTTCGATCGGCTGATGTGATTAGGAAAGTCGAAACCTTGCTTGGAAAATTGGCGTTTGGCGGTTTTTTATATATGCAGCAGCCCTTGCTATTTCTGGAGTGTCTTGGAATTTTGTATTTCTTTGCGCCAGGAGCCTTGTACATTGAAATATACTCCGTCTGAAATTTAAAGCATATGACGTCAAATGATGCGTGATGAAGCGGCTTTCCGGATATGCAATACCAGAGACAAGTTGGTGGGCATTGCGTTCAAGCGCCTTGCATTCAAGCACATCGCGACAGCAAAGCTCTTGCGAATTGAAAGTGGAAATGGAGACGATCAGCCTTGTTTTGGGCGAATTTTTGGCTTCCCGGACGCCTAACAGGCTGCGAAATTCCGTCCTGCGCCGATCTGAGTCACAGCCACGATGGGCGCATTTCCGTAAACCTGCTGCCTGCCACCAAGGCAGACTAGAGTCAACATCTGCCGGACCTTGATAAAGCGTCAATGCTCACGAAGCATAGAAACGCAAAAATCCATCCATGGTTTTCAGTCGGCACCAATGTAAGCCCATTGACTTGATACACCATTTCAAACTCTTCATCGGCACGCCCACCACACTTCGTCCGCCATCGCCCTCGCCACCTGCCTCACGAGCCATGGCGACCAGAGCGGAGCGCAGCAAGCCCGCCGTCGAGCGCACGCACTACACCTCCCAGCCCGTCGACATTCCCGGCTCGTTCCTCACCACGCCGCCCTCGGCGCCCATTACCCTGCAGCGCATTCCCTTTGCCGACTCGCCGCTGCCCGAGTACGCGGGGTGCTTCGCGGTGCTCCTCGACAATGTGCTCGCGCCGTGGGAGTGCGCCAAGCTGCTGCAGCTCGCGGAAGCCTCGGTGCCCGACGCCGAGGAGGGCGCGTCGCCGTGGCGCCCGGCGCTGGTCAACATGGGGGATGGGTACGAGGCCGCGGTGACGGACTACAGGAACAGCGACCGCATCATCTGGGATAGCCAGACGGTCGTGGACAGGGTTTGGCAGAGATGTCTGCAGGCGCGCGGGGAGGGCGAGGAGTCGATGCGGGAGATGCTGAGCGGGACGCCGGAGGGGAGGGAGGCGAAGAAGCAGAATAGGACCTGGGGCGGGGAGTGGAAGTTTGAGCGCCTGAATGAGCGGATGAGGTTTTTGAAGTACACGAAAGGGCAGTTTTTCAAGCGCAAGTCACTCGCCGTGGATCCAGTGCTGATCGGCTGCTAACGACGGTGATCAGCTCACTGCGACGACGCGTATTATTTTGCTGCCGACGGGACGACGTTTGAGACGCATTATACGGTGCACCTGTATCTGAATGACTCGGCCAAGACGTCGGCGGACGGGAGTGGCTGTGTAGGCGGTGCGACGTCGTTTTTGTCGCACGATTTGGAGCGCCGGCTGGACGTCGATCCGAAAGCAGGCAGTGTGTTGATTTTTCAGCATGAGCAGCTGCTGCATTCGGGCGATGAGGTGCGCAGCGGGACAAAGTACACGATGCGCACGGATGTCTTGTATCGTTGGGTGCGAGAGTAAAGCAGACCTTGTGCGTGTGTGCGTTTATTTCGGAAAACAAGAGCGAGCAAAGAAGTGCAAGAACAGTGGATTAGGTAGAATAATAGCACATGGCAGATCGCTTGCTGGCACTGACGATGTTTACTGTCATGGTGCTTGACACCGGCCATGATGGGAATCAGAGCAAGTTACTGGCTAAGCCAGCTTGATTGGCTCGAATATCCTCGAATGCTGCCACTTGTCTGCAGACTCCCGATCGCTCATTGTGCCTTCGCAGCATTTCTTAACATCCTCCATTATCGCCCCGCGCTCTGCCCCAGTAATGCCGTAGTTAGAGCCGCCATCACCGGCAAAGTTGCAGGGCATGGAGCTAACGCGACGATGGTGCAAGGAAGCAGCCTGCTCCGGCGACAGAGGTTGCTTGTCAGCTATGGTATGGTATGTGGGCCGTCAGAGAAGAAAGATTTTTCGGTATATGTAGAGTCTTTGCGGAAGATTGTGGGAAAGAAGTGTGAGTTGAGGCTTTCTAGGATCGCGGGGTACTTCTGGCGCTGAACCATTATTGCTCCTCTGTTACTCTATTGATGTAACTCACAACACCGGCACAGAACCCTGCTTTACATTATGCGACTCAATGATCTGATACTGAACTCGCGGCCGGTGCGGATGATTATTTTGTATCGATGGGCACGTGGAATTGTGCGGCTTTGCTATAGAGCAGTTTTGTTAGAGCGTATTCTCATCGCATGTTGCTAAACCGCGTTGTTTCCGCTGTACCTCCAGTAGTCTCTAGTAGTCACGATGTAGCGCTTTTGATTGGTGATTGAGTAGATTCATCATCTCGGATTTCCTGACTAGATATCAAATCGCAAAAGTATGACATGTTGGGTTACTCTCCCAGCCCTGTATACACCCATCTCCTTCGTGTTTGGCGGCTCGTTAGATGAGCCGCCGTGTCCCAAGTCTCGGGTTCTTAGTAAATACATTCCCCTGGGTATGACCAGCCGACAATCCGACTCAAATGGATTTATTTACCATCTCATACGCATGAATCAAGTATGAAAGGTAGATGCCTGCGATCGTCTTCCTGCACAACGTGTCTAGTGGCACTGCACGCACTTGCCCCGGCAGTCGCTCTTGGGGTTCGTGACATCGCAGTTTGCGTCGAAGTAGCGGCAGATGGTGCCGGACGGGCAATGGCCGTGGTTGTACGGGTTGCTGTTCTGGCCGGGGCCGCAGTCGATGAACGTCTCAGGGCCGTTGCAGCAAGAAGGAACACCAGAAGCCGCGATGGCCGGGAGGACCAACGACGTGAGAGTGAGGAGGACGGTGGTGATTTGCATGTTGGCAAAGTTTATGTCTTGTGCTGAAGAAAAGTCGTTTTATTGTTTTTGTATTTCAAGAGTTTAATCTCTACATTTGCCGCGGAGGTATCCTGCTTTTTATACGTAAGGTCTGATAGCTTGGCGATAATCCGAGAGTCGGTCAAATGTTCAAACTCACGCTAAAAGCTTACTGGCCCGGTACTTTTATAAGCTAGAGGCAAAAATGTTGAATCGATTGCATCGATTGAGTCCTTGCTTACCAGTAGTTGTGCTAAACGAATGACTCGGCGGATACTTGAAATAGCTTGGCGCCGTGGAGCGCCGAAGGAAAGCGGGCGCCGGGGAAGAGTTCTGAAGGATGAATTGAGCCTTACATCGTAACTTAGTTAACGTTAGCTACTCGTCTAAAGATTTTTGGAAGTGCCGAGCTCAAAAAAACAGACCCGCTCCAATATGCAGTTAGGTCAATTGCTAGTCAGCTGTGCAAAAGAGCTCCTGGGACAGGCTTAGCCGATAACTGTCTCCTCGACTGACAAGCATCAGGGCATTTCCAAGTAAAGCAACATGAGCCACGGCGGAGCAGAAGAACTCCAACCACGTGGAAACATCCGTCGCAAAAAAACAAGTTTTTCAGATCAAACCGCAATCGGCTCTCTCGAATGCCGCGGAGATCATCGTACGGGCAATGAGGGCTGTCTTTCATAACTTACATGCCAAGGCATGGCGTAGAAATAACAAAAAGATGCTGGCACTGACACTTGTGCATCGAATGAGCAGAACTGCGCTATCCGAAGCAGTAACCCTGCGCCATAACTGGCAATTAATTGCATTATTATATTTTCCTGCTTTTTTTCGCCGTTCTGCTCTCGGGTCAGCTTAGAGCAAGGACGGTGAAGTATAGGGTACGTCGTTGTCATAAGATACAGCACCCAGCAAAGTTCGGCGATCCTCAAAGAGACATTCGAGCGGAAATAAAGGGAGATGAGCCGAGCATTTCTCTTTCGAATTGTGGACTTTGCGGTGGTCAATAGAATAGATCTGTAGTACAAACCGGAGCATAGTTGGGTACGTCGGTTAAAAAACGTTTTCTTTCATGGTGCTAGGCTTACACGTGCTCAGGCGCTGTGAAGTAATATACCCCCGCCCCTGTCAGCAACCGCTTCAGAATCTAACATGAGCGTCTTGTTTTTGCCGAAGTGAAACTGGCAAGTATCCTTCAGCATCTGCACACCACAATCTGGGAACCGAATCTCATCAGGACGACCATGAAGAGCACCAGTATTTTGCTAGCCGCGCTAGCAACATGCTTTCGAATGGGAGCCAATGCTGCCACTGTGATGAAAGTAACCAGCTTCGACGGGCCAGTAAGCGGAGAGGAACTTCAGTCATTCAGCAGCTACATATCTACGCTGGAACCGGCAAAAGACAACATTGGCAATCAGTGGGCTCAGGGTCACAGTGGCGAGGAGACGAAAGCCATGGGACTGGTCTACTCCATCTCTGGACAGCAAGAGGTGCTCGACAACATGCTTCGCTTCTGCGATGCCATTCTTTCGCAAAGAAATGACCTTGCAAAAGAACCAATCGGCCAGCACAAAATTTGGACAGGCGATATTGCGCCAGTCTGGCCCAACAATGTTGCTGCCAGCCCCATTTCCACTGGCGGCGAGCAAGGCGACCCAGTGGGCCACTTGGCCAGCTGCGCGCATCTTATCTTAAAGGACAAGAAACTATACGGAAAAACTGTCGCAATTGGTGATGGGCATGATTATGGCAAAACATACCTGGAGCGTGCCAGGACATACATCAAGCAGGCAGACAAGGCCATGTCGGGTCACATTCTCTCTCGCCTACTCGATGTCTCGCGCGGTGACAAAATGTACTTTGCCAAGGACTCGCCTTACAAAGGAGGGACTCCGGTGCCCTGGAATCAGCAAATGATGTTCAACTATGCTTTCCAAAACCTCGTTGCCGCGCACACACTTCTAGGCGACAATGCAGAACTGGCGGACAAGTACAAGTCCATCATGAAAGCGAGTATGAAATGGTTCTTTAGCGGTGGCGGCTCAAAGACGAAGAAGAGCAAGAAAGGAAGCATGGTATACGACTGGGAGTATGCTGTGGGATCTCGTGTGGAGGACGTCAATCATGCATCTCTCGACGTGGCGGGATTTCATCGGGCTTACGTCGAGGGCAGCTGGAACATCACTGCGGGCGAGATGACTACACTGGCGAATACATTCGTCGATGTGATGAGGCTAGGGGGAGACAAGTACGCTGGAACTGTGAAGGGAGGCTGCAGCAAAGGCCATGCAAGCTGCATTGATTATGTGCGCAGCGGCTTTTTGCTGCTGGCAGAGTTTCGGCCAGATGCTTACCACGATATGATGGCGGCTGACTTGCAGGAGGGTGGCAGCACAACCAAGGTGGATATGTTCTCCCGCTTCCTGTGGGTTAAGAACGAACGTAGCAAGTCTAAGTAGCTTAAACCAGTATTGATGATGTTTCAAGACCTCGTTGTTTTCTGAAAGAATCTACTGGCGAGTGTAAAAGTGCTGCATTGTGGCCGGTCGCTCGGTCTGCTCCCATTAAGCGCCGGCTCCGGCGGGCGCTAAAGGATAACACCAAACTTTACAACTAGTCGGTTGCAACAGAAGGTAGCGAGAATATATATTCGGATGACATGGGCTAAGCTTCGCAGCCACACCGAAGTATTGGTTATGCTTACTTCCTGGCTGGTCTACAAACTGGAGCGAGCTTGGCGATATTACGGGGGAAAAAGGACAAAGAAATGGAAATTCATATATGCCGAAGAGGATCGCGACATTCATCCGATATCAGCCATGCCGGCGCAAATCATGACGTGAAGGTGGCCCTACCCGTCGGGTTGTGCCACACCTGCAATCAGTGAACCAAGACGGGCACGAAAAAAATTGATGTCACAACGTCGCAAATATTCTCAGATGTTTCAGCTCTAATGCAAGTGTGCATATCGAGGTAGCACAGCAAGTATCATTGAATGGTCAACGCGACGGCGCTTAATTCATCTCGTAGGACAGGGCAGGGCGGGGCAGGACGAGTGGCAAACAATGCAACGCGCAATGAATTTGTCGTGATTCTCAACTATCGCATGCATACGAGCCTGAAGGCGCCCGAGATATTTTGTCCTAGGATGAGGCTCGCCTCATTTCCTTCCTAAGCTCGTGTGGTGCCACAGACGGCCGTGACCTCGACCTCTCAGAGGCCGTAACTGACATCAATCGTCTTTCGTCCGCTGGGCGAGACGAACTCGGCCACACCTTTAAATCACGCGAGAGTCTCATTGGCTTTGCTTTGATCGCTTGGACAGTGACTAACTGCATTTTGTAAAAGTGCTGCCCTCGAGAAGCTCCCTGATCAAAATTTGGACACGGGTGATTTGTTCAAGCATTTGACAGCAGTGCACGATCACGAAAAGCATCCAAAGCGGCAAGGCTGGAGCAGGCCCTCAACAAGATCTCCACCGTCACTCGAGAGCAATGCCAGCTTTGAATCCATTTCCTACCATGAGCTTCTTCCCAGACACGGCCGCCCTGCGTTACCGCTGGGGTACTTATCGGGCGAGGTAGCCAAAAGACAACCGAAGACGCCGCAAAAGCTTTGGGTCGCCAGAGTCTATAAGGCTACACTCGAAGATAATGTTGCGCCGGTTTTCTCCGGTCAACTGGACGACTAACTCGAGTTCCAACACAAATGGCAGTGGGATAATAGTGGCATGGGCAAGGGCGGCGAAGGTTTTGGCGAGCATTTCGAAAGGGAAAAGAAATAGTTTTCTAACCGAGGGCATGGGGCATGGACATCACGCGAAGACTTCGAAGCTGCGACAAGGGTGGATTGGAATGGAACTCGAAGTGAGCTGGCAGGAGAATGTTCCGCAAGAGCAGCCTTTCGAGCTATACCGGAGCAGCCTTTCGAGCTATACCGGAGCAGCGAGCCGGCGGCTCTCGAGTCATGACTTTTTGAAGCCAGTTATGTTTCTAAAGGATCCTCGCAAGCAAGACTTGTGGACAACATGGGTGAAATAATTTGCCTATATTCATTATTGGCAAGATTTGTACGCGCAAGAAGTGGCAAAATTGGAGGGCAAATCTGATCGAGCCTGGAAAGTCTTTGAGAGTCCGGACTGCGTCTCACAGCCAGATACGATGGCATTTTCCTCGGAATCGTTCCTGTCGAGTTTGAGTCTCTAGAAACGCAGCTGGCGCAAGCCAATAGCGCGCTAACATCACGATAAGCCGAAGTGCACAATTTACTTCACAGTATAGCACCGTTCCAAGACGCTGGGTTGCCCGCCAAGGGACAAAGGAAGGACGACGTCACGACCGCAACCACCCAAGAAAAGGAGATAGATAAAAGACAGCCTGCGTGCTTTGGAGGAAAGACAAAGAGAAACGAAGCCATGACCACGCATTCCTCAAAAAGCATAGGGAAATACAGCAGGTGTGACGAATCTAAGCCTAAGTCCAAGAGAGCGAAGGCGGGAGACGAGCGAGTGCGCCAGGATCCAGCATCTCTAATCGAACGCAACAATACAGCGGTGCTAGTGACCGGGGACAAGCGGATTGAACCTCACGCATGGAATCAAAAGGACTGCTCGGCACAATTTCTGCTCCCTCGATAGTCAATAGCCGCTGCTGCGCTCCCTCTGTAGCGAGTGCTACTTCCCACGTCTTTCCAACAGGAAGGCTCGGTCGGGTCACCCCGTTGTACCCGTTTAGTGTCAAGTCGCGCAGACCATTCATTGGCTCCGCGACGCCAAGTAAAATGAAATAGAAAACCGGAACCGAATAAAGATATTCGGTAAGCGGGCTGCCAGCATGGCCAAAGTAAAAATCGATACTAGTCTTTAAGTTGCTTGTGGGTTGGTTAAGAGATCATTAAGGAGAGCTGTTTTGTCCTCAGTAGTGACACACGCGGCTATTGTGCATGTCTTTATACTGGTGATGCCACCTACTGAGGTTTCTATAATCAGCAGTCGATCAATGCTTGGAAAGCTTAGCGACGACGGCATGAGGACCATTAGAAACAAAAGTGTTTACACGCCTTCGCAGGTCGAGGGCTTCGGGACCATGCCGCTAGCCTCCAAGGATGTCAATTCTTTCACTTTAGGCAAGAATTGATATCTGTTAAATATAAGAGAGGGGACTTTATTTTTATACTAAGTGGTTTCTAGTAATTAACCTCAAGATCCCCCAGTGTGTAAGTTAATTACCACTATCTACCTTTTAAGACCCAAGCCAGAAAATATTGTGCATTCAAAAGCTCTACCATTCTTGTCTTGTAAGGCGTTAAGAGCCATGTTGAACATGTTTTTATCGAGGGCTATAGTGACGTGACCAGAGAAGTCAATCGGACACGGGTCCTGAGTGTAGACGTTATACACGCCCGGCTCATTGATGAAAGAGGCCTTTTCAGCTGGTGTGACGAGCTCATCGTGTTTAGTGGCAATCATAGTGACTTTATTCCCAGGCTGGACAATAGGACCGTCGTGGAGGGCCTGGACAGGGCCGCCATCAGGAAGCACGTCAAGGCATGCAGCGCAGCCAAAGTTCTTCAGGAGGTCGTCCAGCCCAGGACGAAGACCAAGTGCCTTAAAAAGCGTGAGCAGACTATCTATGTCGGTTCCGTGAGTCACTGACGCAATGCCCACAATCTTGTCAATCTTAGGACTCATCTTTCGGACTTTAGCCACATAGAGAGCTTGCAGACCACCCTCAGAATGACCAACGAGGTCCACCTTCTTAGCGCCTGTCTTCTTCAGCACTTCGTTGATAAAGTCGACAGTCTCCTGCGACGTCTCGGCGATAGACCTCAAACCACCAACAGAGGGGAGCTCAGGGTACTCGCCTGTAACGATAGCTTATTTACTAAGTCACAGTAGGTCTGTTTCTTAGAGAGTAAGTCAGGCTGAAAGCTATAGGGTAGTATATTAAGTAGTATTATAAACGGTCGTTAAGAGTAGAACTCTTAATAGTAAAACTATTACTTAGATTAATTAATAGAGATCTAAACTATCTAGACTAATTATAGCTTTTAGCTCCCTTAATATACTAGAATTAATCTTTATTACTTAGTAATACTCTCCTTACTTAGTATACTTAGTACTAAGTAGGCTAAGTAGACTTTTTAAGGTAAGTAGTTATATAATACTACCCCTTTTTCCTAATTAGGTCTTTTAGTAGTTATATTACTTCTACTAGCCGCTGTACTACTAGCTAGGCTACTTTATATTTATAATATAATACTTCTCTTTTATTAGTCTTATCTTTAAAGCTACTATAATAGGCTTTTATATAGGTTTTAACTACTAGTAAGTAACTTCCCTTTTATATCCTTTTTCCTTTATAGCTTAACTATATCTAATATATATATTAGTAAATACTACTATTTCTTTACTTAATACTATTATAATCTTATTTCTTAAATTAAAAAAGTTAGTTTTTAACTTTTTAATATAAGCTAATATATACTTTATTAAAAAAGGAACTCTTTTTATTTTATTCTAAAAGGGTATATAAAATATTTAACTTATCTAAAAAAGTAAACCTTTTATTATAAAAGTAACTTCTTAACTAAAAAGTTTAACTATATTAAATTATAAAAAAATGCCTTTATTAAGATATATAGTATAAGTGTTAAAAAAATAGTTATTTTATAGTTACTATTATAATAGTATATTTTATCTTAGCTTAGGTATAATAGGAGGAGATTAATTTTATATTTAAGCTAGACTACTTTATAAAGATATAGTCTTATATACTTTATTAAAAGGCGCTAATTTTAGATAGTTTAGATAAGTCTTTAAGGTCTATAATTACTTTAAAAGATCTTTACTAAATATAAGATAAGTCTTTACTTTTTAGTAGAACTATATAAGTAGTTCTAAATAGCTAGATAGGCTCTTAATTAGTTTTTAAGTGTTCTTAAAGTTAAGGTATTCTTTTTATTTAATAAGATACTTATACTTTTTATAGTTTTTATATACTTTAAGTATTTTCTTAATCTTATATTTATTATTATTTTCTATAATAATATTTATAATAATTATAATATTATTAAGTGTTTTCTTAAATAATAAGATATTAAATATAAGATAGATTTTTATTTTATTAGGTAATAATAGTTTATAGTTAGTATTTAAGATCTTTTATTTAATAAAGAATAGTCTTATTTTCTTTTAGTTAGGTTTATTATTAAGTTATTTTATTTTAATATTTTTATTTATAAAGTAGACTTTATATCTCTCTTTTAAAATTAGTATTAATAATCTCTTTTTATTTATATAGTACTTTATATAGTTTTATAAAAATATTTATTTTTATTATAAGTGTTTTTATATATCTTTAATTATTACTATATATATTATAACTACTAATATATTTATATTTTATATTATATATATTTTAATAATAAAGTTAAATTTATAATTTACTTTAAATAGTAATATTTTTATAATATTAGTTTAAAAGCTATTATAAGTCTTTTATATAAATAGTAGTTATTTTATTTAATTATCTTATTAGTAGTTAATATAGCTTTATAGGTAACTTATTATTTTAGTATTTAATCTAAAATCTTAGTTTAACTATTTAATTATAAGTAAAATATTATAAATAACTTTTAGTTAATCTTTATTATTTCTATAAAGTACTTTTAAAAGTTTAATATAAATAATTTATTATAATTTAATATAAGTTTTATTAATAACGTGGTTAATAAGTAAGTCGCCTAGATAAGCGAGTCGCCTAGTTTTCCCCACTTATTTCCTAAATCTAGAATAACTCTATTATAGTAGGGCTAAAATAGCTAGTCTTTTTTAATATTAGATATAAAACTATTAAATTACCTAGATATTTAAAAATAATACTTAATATTAATTATTTAAATTTAAATAACTAATTTAATAGTAATTAGATTTAATTATTTCTTAAACTCTTTTAAAAATTAATTATATCTTAGCCTTTTTAAAAATAGAATATCTTTTTAATATATAGTATACTATAATAATAAGAATAGATATAAAGGTTTAAGAAAAAATATAGTTAATCTTTTTAATAAGTTAAATAAGAAAAATAAAAAAATAAAAGAAAATATCTTATTTTTAATATAACTTATTAAAAGGATTAATTATATTTATTTATTAAGTTTTACTAGCTATATATACTATTATATAAGCTTTATATTAAGTTTTATAGTTATATATATAAAGACTATAAAGTTATTAAATTTAAAAAGAATTTAAAAAAGAATTAAATCTAATATATATTATTTAATATAATATATAATTACTATTTATCTATAATTATTACTATTTTACTATAAATACTTTAATAACTTAATATACTATATCTAATAGCCTAGCTATTTTAGCCTTACTCTTATAGAGTTATTTTAACTTTAGTAAATAAGTGGGGTAAAACGGGCGACTCGCTTATCTAGGCGACTCGCTTATTAACTATATTATAGTTAGACTAGCCATAATATACACACTTATATTATAGATATAGATATTAGTAAGGAAGAGGATTCTAATTAATTTTAGATGTTTTTTTATATTATAGTTAAGTTATTAATAGTTAAAAGGTAAAAAGTTAGGGAATATAGGTGACTTGCTTATCTAGGTGACTCGCTTATTAACCACGTTATAGATAATTAATAGTGTACTAATAGAGGAGGAGTGGAGGATATACCTAGATAGCTTAGAGGCTAGTAGCTAGTCCTTAGAAGGCTTATATAGCCTATACTATCTCCTAAGTGTGAAGGATTCGGGCTTTGCCCGCTCCTTAGGGACTTAATATAAGAGCTTATTAAGCTCTCATATTAGGCGTAGATTATACTTACTTTATAGTATAGATTATAAGCTAAATTAGGGGAGAGAGAGAGGGAGAGAGTCTCCCCTTTCTTTCTTCTTTCTTCTCTTTTTAAGAGAATTAATAACTATTATAACACTTACCTATAATAGCTATAAGGCTAGTTTATAATAATTAATTCTCTTTATAAAATAGAGAATTATAACCTATATAGTACTATACTAAAAATATTCCTAGGCGTATAAGAATAGTATAACGCCTTTATAGAATAAAATAGGAGATAAGCTAAAAAGATATAACTCCTTTATAAATAAATACTACTTTTATAGAATTAGGCTATACTGCCCTTAAAAATAACTACTATACCTTCTTTTACTAAATTAACTAATACTAGTAATAATCTAATAACCTATAAAAGGAAACTACTTTTATAAGAGGATAAATTTAATAGTAACTAAAAAGCCTTTATAGGCTAGAAATAGGCGATTACCTATAAGCTTAAGATTAATATAGAATTTATTAGGCCTCTAAAAGTATAATTTATATATATTTAGTTAAATTTAAACTTAATAGCTTAACTTAAAGTTACTATATACTTTAAGGTAGATAGGTATAATAAGGAGTCTAACCCTTATACTTTCCTAAGCTACTTAGAGATAGTATTTAGTAATCTTTACTAATAGGAACTTATAATAATAAAGCTAAACTACTTTAAGTAAAAAAAGAGAGAACCCTTCTTATAGTTCGATATATAATTTAAATAAAAGCTAGCCCTAACTAATAGCTTACTTTAAAATAATAAAGTTAAACTTACTAAGCTCTATTTAGTACTCTTAGATATAATATAAAGGCTTATAGTTAGCTAATAAGTATTATAGATAAGCTATAAGTCTATAATATAGGAAATATAAAAGCTCTTTATTAACTTAGAATTATATTAGATTAAAGAAAACTACTAATATAATATTTAGTAAAAGAACCTACCTCTAAGAAAAGACTTAAAAGGGGACACTTTAATAATAGGTATATAAGGCCTATATATCTTACCCTCTTTTAACCTAAAGCCCTAAGAATAAAACTCTTTATATTAATAAGCTATTTAGGTAACTAAAAAGGTTCTCTAAGAATAAAAGGATATAAGCGCCTACTTTTATTATAGAAAAGATAGGCACTATATTAGTAAATACTACCTCTTACTAATATACTAGCTAATAATTAGGATAAATAAGATTAATACCTATATAGAAGAGAATATTATATTAAATAACTTAAAAAATAAAGACACTTAAAAAAAAGACTCCCCTTAAGCTAATAAAATATAAATATATTACTAAAAGACTAACTAAATAATATATACTAGATAAAAAAAGTATAAAAAGATATAATAAGTAAAATAAATATAAAACTATTTCTTATACTAGCTATCTTTAAGACCTATACCCTAATAGATATCCTTATAGATTTAAGGTATAAGTGTTATAAAGCTATATAAAAGGATATTATAGACTCCTTATAATTAGAATATATATTACTTTCTTTATAATAGTAAATTAAACTTACTACTAAGAACTCTTTAAGGTTCTTAATATCTTATATAACTAGGGTATAAGTAGATATTAATAGTTAGGTATTTTTAATACTTTTTTATATTATACCTTCTCTCTTCTAGTTATTAATTTTAAAATTACCTTAGCTAGCTTACTATAAATTATTAATAGATATAAAGTAATATTATATCTACCTATAGGTAGTAGTAAGATAGAAGATATACTCCCTAAACTAATACTAAATTATATAAAGCTCTAACCTATTAGGTAGTAGTTAGTTTTACTAATAATTAAAATAGAATTAAACTATATATAATATAGAGATAAAAGTCTTAATTATAAGTATCTATAAAATTAATAGTATTATATAATATACCTTAAAGAGCTTAAAAAGCCTACTAAAATAGTACTAGGCCTTTTAAAGCCTATTTATAGAGAAGGATATAGCTACCCTCCTACTATACTACCCTAACTTTAATTATAAAATTAAAATCTATATAAAGCTAGATAAGAGCCCTAAATAACTTCTATATAATAAGCTATATTATATATTATAGGACTAATTACTTAAACTATACTACTAACTAACTGCCTTCCTTAATAAAGGCTAGATTTAAATTAGCTCCTTTCTAGTTATAATACCTATACTTTTAGTTAAAAAGATAAATAAAAGTTAGTATTTTTATATTAATTACTAAAGTCTTAATACTATATTAAAAGATAACTATTACTTATTACTACTTATTAAAAAGACTATTTATTCCTTATTAACTATAAAGTAGCTTATTAAGTTAGATATTTACTTTACCTTTTATAAGCTATAAATAAAGCTTAGTTTTAAAAAGTATATTATATTCTATATAAGATTTAAATTATTTAAATAGCTTATCTATCCTTTTAGCCTTTTAGGTATACCTATTATATTCTAATAATATATAAACTAGGTTTTAGGTAATACTTTAAATAACTATATTATAGCCTATTTTAATAATATTCTTATTTATAGTAATAGTAACCTTATTAACTATAAGTAAAAAGTTATTATAATACTATTATAGCTTAATAAGGCTAAACTCTATCTTAATCTTAATAAGTATAAATTCTTTATTAAGATAGTAAAATATCTTAGGTTTATTATAAAGGTAGGTGTGTTATTTATACCTAACTTAGAGAAAGTTTAGGCTATCTATAAATAAGAGCCCTTATAGACTATAAAAGGGGTATAAAGTTTTTTTAGTTTCTTTAACTTCTATTAGGAATTTATCTTAAAATTTACTACCTTATTAGAGCTACTTACTTAACTTACTTAAAGGTATATCTAGTTTTACTAGGGGGGAGAGGAGGATACTACCTTTAAAAAGCTAAAGTTACTATTTCTCTCTAAGCCCTACTGTCAGGGTACCCGCACGGCACGTTGGTTGGTAGGAGGTTATAGGCAACCAGAGGTATTACGTGCGAAGAAGCTACTATATAGCTACGGGCTGCCGACGAGGGAGTAGTGAGGAGGTAGCGATAATTCCACCATCATTCTAAAAACCTAAGGATTATCTAGTAACTAAAGCTCTTCGCTAACAGCACTTTATAGGATTATCGCTACTACCTAGTATATAGGACGCCAAACTACTTATAGTACTATAACCGAATAAATTATTACCTTACTATAAGTAAGCAGAGAGACCGTTATAAGAGTATAACAAATAACATCGCTAGTTTAGTCTGACCTACTAGGCAGTATAGTAAGTATAGCTATTAGCTTAATAATAACGGAGAAGATATAAGTTAGTATCTAGAAAGTAGTAGAGGAATAGAAATAAGTATAGCTAGTAGTATACTATAAGTAGTTAGTAAAAGGGCAGCTAATTATAGTAACTTTAGAATTAGAAAACCTCTTAAAGGAACTAATTTATAGGAAATACATAGCGATAATAAAGCTCCCTAGTATAGTATTTACTAGACAATTATTCTAGGAGTATATAAGCTTTATAGTTACCTTATAAACACACTTCTAGGCGTATATAGAAGACTATATAGATAACCTTAATAGGGTAATATATGTAGTATAGTGTCTATAAGGAGAGGCGTAGATATGATAGGCCCACTACTTTACTACGACTTTATAGGGAACTTATAGGGGAGTTACCTAGGAAGACTTTAATATCTAGTATAAAGAAGAACTAGGGGATAAAAACGTTAGGGTATAGCGAGCGACCCGCGACCTTCTAAGGTGTAAATATGACACTAATAAGCTGGTAAGGAAGTATCTATATCAAATAGAGAACGCTATAATAGAGCTACCAGATCCTCTACCCCTTAGCTTCTAAATCGTAATAGCTTTAAAGGGACTTAGTTATAGGCTCTAAATAGCGATAAGTAGTAGTAGCGATCCTATAATATAGAAGGAGCTAGAGTCTTATATAGAGAATACTAAAAGAGTGGTAGGTATAACCTTATAAGCTAAGATAATCCTAAGGCCTTAACCTGCTATATTAGATAAAAATAAGCTATAAAGTAACTAGAACGCTATAAATACGCTGTGTATTAATAGGGACTTCTCTATAAGATGTTTTAAATATAAGGGTAACTACTTATAAAGAAACTGCTTTATAGATAATTATACTATCTATAAAAGAGGAAGTTATACTACTAATAAGTATAGGGATTAGCTGAAAATTGCTAAGGTAAAGCGGATAGCTTAGAGCGAGGATATAACGACGTACCTAAATAATAGCCTAATTAAGAACCGCCAGATAGAGGAGATATAATAGGATAAGGTCTACTATTAAATCTACCCTTAACGTAAAGTTATAGTAAAGGCGTAAATAAGACATAGCTAGGAAGAAGTAATAGTGATAATTAATATAGAGAGTGATCTAAATATTATTAATAAGTATATAGTAGAAGGATTAGAAGTCCGTAGCTTTTTTAAACTAACTATACTAATATATCTTTTAACTAAAGAAGGAGTCTAGGTAAATAGGGAAGTTACTAAAACGCTATAAGTTATAGATAACCTTAGGCGTAGAAAGGAGATATAAGTTCCCTTCTTAATTATAACATCCTTAGAGGACTTTATCCTTAGTTAGTAATAAATTAGAAAATAAAACGTTTTAATCTATAACAGCCTAGACTATTAGAATTATAGTATTAATATAAAAGATATTAAGATAATATTAAACTTAAAAGGAGCCTAAAGGGCTATAAAGAATACTAAATTTAGGATAATACTAGTAGTAGGCTAGCTAGACCTACCTACTATAACTATAGAAGGAATACGCGTAAGGTTACTATGAGAATACTAGGAATTCGTAGAGCTCTTCTTACCTAAAAAAGCTGCGAAGTTACTACCGTTATATAGGCCTATACACGCTATCGAACTAGAAGACGGTAAGACGCTACTATAAGGACCTATCTACCCCCTTATAGTAAGAGAGCTATATAAGCTATATAACTTTATTAATAAAGGGCTAAAATAAGGATAGATTAAAAGATCTACTAGCTTAGTAGGAGCTTCTATCTTATTTATACTAAAGAAGGGGGGAAAACTCCGCTTATATATTAATTATTATAGCCTTAACTAAATTACTAAGAAAAATAAAGTATTACTATCCCTAATTATAAAAATAATTAATTAACTATAAGGCGCTAAGTTCTATACTAAGCTAGATATAAAAGACACATATAGGCGGCTAAGAATCTATAAGGGCGATAAGTAGAAGACGGTATTTCGCTGTTAATTTAGATACTTTAAGTACTTAGTATTACTATTTAGGCTAACTAGAGCGCCTATATTATTTTAAGAATACGTTAATATTACCCTATATAAGGATATTAATTATATCTATATTATATACCTAGATAACATTTTAGTCTTTAGTAGGGACCCTATAGACTATTTATAGTATATTTATTAGGTCCTTATAAAGCTATATAAGGCTAGACTATTTTTAAACTTAAAAAAGTGTGAGTTTAATATAAATATAGTTAAATTCCTTAGCTTTATTATTAAACTAGGTAAAATTAAAATAGATCTAGAATATATTAAAAGAGTGGCGAACTAGCTATAACCTACTACTATTAAAGAAATCTAGGTATTTATAGGGTTTATAAATTTCTATAAGCGATTTATTAAGAACTTTAGTAAGATTATAGCACCTCTAATAGAAAAAATAAAGGGAGGCGTACTAGTAAAATTTATACTAAATATCTATAAATTATAGGCGTTCTAATACCTTAAGCTATTATTTAGGAAAGCACCTATACTTATATAGTTTAATCTAAAAGCCTATATACATATAGAAACGGACATATTAGACTTTATAATTAGAGTAATACTATTATAATTATAGGGAACTTACTAGTATCTTATAGCGTTTTTATTAAGGAAGTTATAAGAAGCTAAACTAAATTACTAAACACTAGATATAGAGATACTAGTAATTTTAGTAGCATTCTACTAGTAGAGATACTACCTAGTCTACCTAGTAGTAACTATTAACGTTATTATAGACTACCTAAACTATAGTTATCTTATAAAGAAAAAGACACTATTATATAGGTAAGTAGTAATAATAGATAAACTATCTCTATATAACTTTAGAATTATTTTTAGACTAGGTAAGTATAACCTTATAGATACTTTATTACGCTAAGTAGACTATAAAATAGATATAAATAAGCTATGTGTAAAATAACTACTACTATAATTCTTAAACTATTTTATATAAATAGGGAATAATAAGTATAATATAAAAATTCGCTATACTAGGGCGAGCTAGAGGAGCACCTAGGTGGCTAAGAGTGATAAGCAGTTAGAGAACGCGCTATAAAAAAGTAGTAATAATATAGATAACATACTAAGCGAGAAAACACTATAAGAGTAGCTACTAGTAGCCTAATAAGGAGATATCTTTATTAAGTAAACTAGGAAAGTACTATATAATAGTAGTAAGGAAGACCTGAGAATCTAGGGAGTCTACTAGGCGGTAAACACAGCAGGCTTTTTAGTAAATAGGGGGAGAATCTATATACTACTTAGAGAGAGGGTAGAGATCTTATAACTATACTATAATAACCTTACTATAAGATACTAGGGAACTCGCTAGACACTATATAAAGTAGCTATATCTTTCTTTTAGTAGGGAATAAGACGTAATATTAATATATATATAAAACACTATTACGTGTATTAAATAATAAAACCTAGAACGTATTAACCTTATAGCCTCCTTATACTATTACCGTTACTATCTTACCCGTTTAAAGAAATATTAATAGACCTTATTACTAGATTACTAGAATAATAGGGGTAATATAGTAAATATAACGCGATACTAGTAATAGTAGATAGGGTGATATAATATAATATCTATATTACTATAAACACACACCTATCTAGTAATAGACTTATAGAAATCTTCTATAAGAAAATTATTATAGTATATAGAGTACCTAAAGGTATTATCTTAGACTAAGACAGTATCTTTATATCTAGCTTTTAGAGAAGCTTTTACTACCTTATAGCGTATAAGCGGCGACTTAGTGTCATATTCTACCTATAAATAGACAGCCTAATAGAACGTATAAATTAAGCGCTAGAATACTACCTACACGTATTCTATAATACTAAATAGACTAATTAGGTTAAAAAACTATCTATAGTATAATTCGCTTATAATATAAGCTAGTAAGTAGTAATCTATAATATACCTATAAAGTTACTACTAGGCTATACGCCTACCTACCTTTTAGTACTTACCCTAGATATAGGTAATATATAAGCCTAGGAACGTATAAAAGAAATACTTATTATATATAAAAACACTACGAAATATATATAAAAAACTAATAAGTAGTATATAAGATACTATAATAATAAAAAGCAGCCTAAAGAATATAAGGTAAGGGACTAGGTATTACTATTAATAAAAAATCTAAAACTAATATAACCTACCTATAAACTTATAGAGAAGTATATAGGACCTTTTTAGATTATCTTAGCGATTAGGATAGCTAAATAAGTATATAAACTAGACCTACCCTAAGGCTTAAGAATTTATAATGTGTTTAATATATTTAGCCTTAAACTATATAATCACTATAAGAGCGTAGTACTAGATATATAAGCCCTATTTAAGAACAATAATAAGTATATAGTTAAAAAAATCGTAAGGTATAAATATAATAGTAAATAAAGGCTCTTTAAAGTAAAATAAGAGGGCTATAATAATATAGAAAACTCTTAGGTTAAGTATAGTGACTTTATAGATCTAATACTACCTAAAAAGTATAAGCTAAAGCTATAGTCTTAACTATAAATTAAGTTTATAAAGTAGAAAAGGTAAGGGAGAAGTAAAAAAGAAGCGGGGAAAAATAGCAACTTTTATTAATAAATTTATTACTATAAACACACTATAAAGATAGTTTAAGCTTAAATTAAGCTTATAGTACTAAAACTCTACTTTTCTTAAAAACACTTTTACCTAAGGGCTAGTAATAACATAATAAGGGCGTAGCGCCTACTCCTCCTCCTCCTCCTTATCATCTTAACCAAAATCCAGCAAGGCTAGTACTAGCAGGACCTTAATATCGAGATCTACCTACATATAAGTTAGCTTTAAAGACACTATAAGAAAGTAGTAAACTTATAGCTATAGTGGCGGTAACGACGCCCTAGTAGTGGGCTATTCTTGCGCAGAAAATCTGCGCGCGCATAGTGGCGTTGGCGTGAGCGCCCCGGTCTGTAGTAGTGTCAGCGCGGCGCTTTAGACCCCGCGAGGTCGTAACGACCTCGTCAGTACAACCCAGCACCTTCTAAGCCTGGGTTAAAAGACCCTTAAGAACAGGGCCCTAGCGGCGAGTTAGCGGCGAAGGCGAAGGGAGAAAAGGAACTACTTACTAAATTACTATAGTAATAGGCAGCCTAGAGTGAGTTAAAAACTTACTACTTACTTATAGTAAGCGTAATATAAGGTTTGCCACCGTCTTAGTAGTGAAAACACTTTTATAACTTATCTAGCTTATAGTTAGGTTATAGGGAACTAGTAGGGAAAAGGGTACTTACTATTAGTCTATAGACATCAATAAGGGGCACCCTTATTAATAAGCTGCCTAAAGCAGCGGCGGCACCTAGTATCCTAACTTTAATATGAGTTAGTAGCGAAAATAACATAATAAGGAAGCACTTATAGGCTAATAATATATAGACCTTTCTTATTCTCGCTTATATAGAGCTATATAGTACTAAGTAGTGAGTTAGCTATAAACCTACCTTAAACTCGTATAGACTTACACGAGGGGGAAGGGGGCTATAGTAAGAATAGTAGACCTATAATAAGTTAGTAAGGACCTAGCGAGGAAATAGCGAACTTATATAATAATTTCTTTTTTAAAAAAAAAAGTTATTTAATTCTACGTGTAAATTAGCTATAACCTCGCTAAACTAAGTAATAAGTAAATATATAAAAAGAAATAGCGGCAGTATAGCGGCTAAACTTAGTAATCTATAAATTAAGTTAGTGGCAAATAAGATAATAATATATAAAGTAAATATAAAGATAATACTAAAACGTATAATTTAAGGTTATTAAAGGAAGAAGGAAAGAAGAAGTAGGAAATTAAGTTTTTAGTAGCTATTTATTATTATAAGAGCTTACTAGGGCTAGTAAGGTAGCTAAGAAGGCGAGAATAAAGGTAAAAGGCAGCTAAACTTAAGAATAGAAAGGAAGTAATAACATAAAGGTAAGTCACTATACACACACACAGAGCACACAGCGGAGGCATAAGCTAACACTATAATATAGGACGAATAGTATATAATATAAGAATAAAGTAAAGCTTATTATAAAGGAGGCTAGAAGGCGCTAAAACTAAGTTAAATAAATAATAGGCTTACTATAAAGAAGCTTTAACTTTATAACGCATAAGTAGCGATATATAGGTAGTAACGACGTTACTAAGAGAAAAGTGAATTATAAAGCGAACCCTAGCCCCACGACTATATAAGAGACGAACCTCCGAGATAGAAGCAGTACGGAGTGACAGCATACTAGCTGCGCGTATATAGGGAAGCAAAAGGAGAGAAGGCTTCACGCCAGGACGGCGTGTAAGAAGGAAGGGCAGCCTGTTAGGGCACCCGCAGGGCACGTTAGTTAGTAGGAGGTTATAAGTAACTAGAGGTATCACGTGTAAAGAAGCTACTATATAGCTGTGGGCTGCCGACGAGGGAGTAGCGAGGAGGCAGCGATAATTCCACCATCATTCTAAAAACCCAAGGATCATCTAGTGACTGAAGCTCTTCGCTGACAGCACCTTACACCTACCTTATACTCTAAGATTCTACTAAGAAGGCTAGAATTAAAACTAACTATTTTAGTATAAGACTAGGAGGTTACTTATTATAACTTAATAATAGGAATATTTTATACTTAATTATATATTACTTTTAGAAACTAATAATAGTAAAATAGAACTATACTATTTATAATAAAGAACTCCTTACTATAATTAAGTATATCTAAGTATAAAAAGTAAAGCTTTAAAGGTAAGAGTACCTTTTTACTATACTTACTAACTATAAAAACTTAAAGTACTTTATAAAACTATATATTATTTTAAAATAATAGACCTATTAAACTAAATTCCTCTTTATATTTTAATACTACCTTTATTACTAATCTAGCCCTTTTATATAATAGCTAGATATACTTAGTTATTAGGAGGTATATAAAGATAGACTAGACTGCCTACTAATAGGGATCTTAAAGCTAATTAATATTACTATAATAAAAGATAGTCTTTATACTAAAATACTAATACCTTTATTTATAAATAATAACTTTAATATATTATAGGAATTAGTAGTTTAAATAGACCTAAGTTATATAATAAAGATTATTATAGTTTAAAATAGCGCTTATATATTTCTACTTAAAGCTAACTTAAAAGATTAAATAGTAAACTATACTATCTCTACCTATTACTACTTATAATTCTAAAGCTATCTTTAGGTACCTAATTAGGAGCCTTTTATTATTACTCTAATTAAGAAAGTATATACTAACCCCTTTTTAGTATATTTAGAGAAAAATAATACCTTCCTCCTTCTTATATAGTTATACTACTAGTTTAGTATATTATAAGATATTATATAGTATATCTAAAACTATACCTATTTTAGAGCCTATAAGTTTAGGAAATTATAATAAGGCCTCTTTTAACTAATACTAATAGCTAACTACTACTAGTAATAAATATCTATTAACTTTATAACTAATTTATTAGTATAAAATAATAATATATTATAGTTCTTTATAGTAATTATAAACTAACTATTTAAATTTATTTAACTAAAAGTAATAACTATAATAATAGCTAAGACTTATACTAAATAGTTTTTTTTATATTAATAGTATTTTTATAGCTTTTTTAGGTAAATTATTAGTAATAAAGGCTCTAATTAGGTTAGGGAATTTTAGTATATACTATACCGCCTAATAGACACTAAGTAACTCCTTTTTACTATATATTACCCTTAGATAGATAGTAGTATAGAGAGGGTAAACTAAAAAGTATAAGTAATACTATATATACTTATCTTATACTTATAGTATAACTAGATATAATAACTACTAACTATATAATAGGTGTTAAATAATAGAGACGTTTTTATTACTAGTTATAACTTAAACTTCTTACTTTATAACTATAATAAGGAATTAATTTAAATACTATAAAAGGTAATAATAGTACTAAAATCTCTAATAGGATATATCTAGATATTTCTTAAATAAATTTAAAATAAAGTTAAGCTTATATAGTCTACTATTATATATATATAATAGTAATAAAAGAACTTTATAGATTAGATATATTAACTAGCTAAATAATTCTATATTAGTAATAAAGTATAACTTTCTTTTTAAAATATTATTATATTATAGTTAAATAAAAAACTTAATTAAGTCTATATAAAATATATAATAACTAATATACTATTACTATTAATAGTTATATTAGATATTTTTAGTAATATCTATAAAACTTTCTATATTAACCTTATTAAAAAAGCTATTACTAATCCCTTACTATTTTAAGCTTATAATAACTAGGCCTTAGTACCTATACTAGTAGAAGATAAATTAAGTTCTAATTTAACTAAAAAATACTTTATTAAGAAAATCCTATATACTTAGAACGCTTATAGGTATATAAAGAAAAAAAAAGTACTAGTAAAATAGACTAGCTATTTTACTTTAATATAAGAGCTCTTAGTAGTACTAATAAATAGTATAGCCTTATAGGAATTTAAAGTAAAATAAAAAGATATTTAGACTAATAATAGCCTATATATAGCTTATTACTATATAGTAAAAGCTATCTAATATTATAGAAAAGATATAAGCTTAAATTATAACTCTTAGAAAATTTTAATTAATAAATAGTATATTATTATAAGAGCCCCCTAAAAGCTTATAGCTTTTTTAGTATTATACTTAGCCTTTTAGTATATATAACCTAGACTTATATAAGTATTAAGAGAATAAAGAAATAGTAAAGCTATAAGTATATATTAGTATAATATAAAAGACTAGGTATAAAAGGCTAGGGGTAAAAGGAAAAATAGGTAAAAATATAGTAGTACTATATTAGGTATATAATAAAGATATTTTACTTTTTATTAGTAAACTACTTATAATTAAGGTAAAGGGAATATAAGTAATAATAAGTATATAGTAAAAATAACTTAAAAGAGTAAAAGTAATAATAGTACCTAAAATAGTAATAACTAGAATTATAATAATATAAAGAGTATAAAAAGTAATATATATTTTACTTATTATTAAGATAAGTAAAAGTATAGTATTAAAAAGTAGTAAGTATAGTAATTAATATAAAAGTAATAATTATTTATTATTATATTATAATATTATAGTTATTATATTTTATAATAGTAGTAATAATAGTATAGTTTTTTATTTATATAAATAATTAATAGTATACTAATAAAGGAGAAGTAAAGGGTATACCTAAATAGCTTAAAAGCTAATAGTTAGTCCTTAAAAGGCTTATATAGCTTATATTATCTTCTAAAAGAAGTTATAACTTTAATTAAAGGTAAGAGTAAAGACTATTTATAATAATATAAGAGAGGATAGTATAGATAAGGCCTTAGTTAGGGGGGGAGTAGTAGTAAATATATCTTAAGTAATATAAAACTATAAGTATATAGACTTTAAAGTACTATTATATTAATAAAGAGCCTTTTTAAAAGTAAGTATAGTAATAAGAAACTTATACCCCTTTTAGTAAGATATACTAGTAGCTACCTTTATAATAGCTCTCTTCCTATTAATAAAAGACTATAAATATTTAATAGTATAGTAAAGGCGTATATTACTAATAAAAAGTGCCTAGTTATAAATATAGGGCTTCTTTTTATACTAGTAAACTAAATAAGAGCTAGTACTTATCTAAATATAAGTAAGTATTAGATTTTTAGTAGTAATATAAAGGTATATAAGGTAAGAGTATTCCTTTTTATTCTCTAATATAAAAGCCTTATTATCTAAATTATTAATAATAAGAATACTATTAATAGAGTAATAAAAGGCTTTATACCCTAAAAGACTAGTACTACTATTACCTTATAGTAAAGGAGGGGGAAAAGGAGCTATTATAGTAGATATAGTATAAAGGTATTAAGGAATAGTAAAAGAGTTATCTAGATTTAAAGATTAGGAAGTTAATAGTATATAGGTAGAGAATAGAAAGTAAAATATAGTTATAGAAGTTTATAAGAGGTTTAGTAGGATAAAAAAGAGAGATAAGATAAAAGTAAAAAGAATTTTTTAAAAAGTAATAGTAATAGTTATAACTATAAGACTTCTTTTATAAGATATTTACTTTAAAGATAAGTAGTATTATAAAAGGGCCTTAATAGTTATACCTAGCTTTAATTATAATATAAAAGTAAAGTATATTATAAAAGTATTATATATAACTAGTTAAGGTAAGTAAATAAAGTAAAGTATAGCCTTTATAGCTTATACCTAGCCCTCTATTTATATATAAAGTACTAATATATAAGTTTCTCTATACTATAATATATATAGTAAAGGTATAGTATATAGTATACTTATATAGTATAAGTATATAAGAATAGTTAATTTATACTAGGATATATCTATATTAGTATAGTAATAAAAAACCTTTTTCTAATAGCTAATATATATATAGTGTATTTTATATCTATTTTAGCCTAACCTAAAAGGAGAGGGGTATATAAAGGATTTAAGCTTTACTTACTTTTTAAGGACTTAATATAAAAGCTTACTAAGCTCTTATATTAAGTATAGATTATACTTACTTTATAGTGTAGATTATAAGCTAGATTAAGGGAGAGGGAGAGAGAGAGAGCCTCCCCTTTCCTTCTTCTTTCTTCTCTCTTTAAGAGAATTAATAACTATTATAACACTTACTTATAGTAGCTATAAGGCTAGTCTATAATAATAAGGGCCTAATAGTAATCTTAGATAGTGGAGAGGGCAGTATAAGTACGTCCCTAATAGTCGCTCTATATAAGGGCCTAGCTAAAGACTTAGTTATTATCTATATTCTCTATAATAGCGCGGACCTCTTACTTTAAAGTATTAGGGCGGATAATACGGTATTAATAGGCTATCTAATCTTAAGTGCGCTTATAAAACTATAACTTACTCTACTAGTACTATTAGATTACTTATTTTAGGCGGCAGTTAATATAGCCTACTTAGGGCTTATTTATAAGTATATTAGAGTTAGGTTTAAACTTAATAGTATAGACGTGCTTAGTAAGTTTATAATACTAGGCTATAATTCTTATAGAGAGGTTATTAAGCTTATAATTAGTAGTACTAGATAAGGAGCTATTAGTATTATTTAGGATTCTCTACTAGATTATACTTAACTACTCTAGGTTATACTTAACCTACTTAATACTAGTATTAATCTCTTAGTACTTATTAAGGATACTATTTTAAGTGGAGGTAATTATAGTGACGCTAAAGATAGAAAGGTCTATATATAGTATTTAAGCCTTTAATATACCTATTCTAGAAATAGAGATAAAGTGTATAAGGAAATTAACGCCGCTAAAATTAGCTAGTAAAGACTTACTTATTAACTAATTATAAAAAACTATACTAAGTGTTTCTACCGCTTTACTATAGTTTATAGAGACCTATATTTATAAGAATCATTTATTAACTTTTATTATAATATAATAATATAGATAATACTATATAAATGGTATTAATATATTAATAATACTATGTGTGCGGTTTACGCTTTAGCTGTCTGCTGTCCCTAAAAAGAGTGTTCTTTAACTTAGCTAATCGTCAAAAAGCTTTTCGAGACATCTCTGTCGCCCCTATAGCGACTTATCTTGCCCGAACTACGGTTCGAGACTAAGTATGATGAGACTGTCGTCATTTTTTGTCGCAAATTGATAGTTTTTCATCTTATAAACGGAGCTCTACTCCAATGTCCGTGGATGAGTTATAATGCCAGGCTGAGCCGGCATTATGGCAGTTTATAGAACTCGGCGCACATAGCATGCAGCGATCTAAAACTAGGTGACCGTCTTATACCTGCTAACTAAGTGATGCTCGCCGATTTGGAGGCTATGCTGAGGAAGCACTTACAAGGTTGCCGTCATTTTGCATCACGGCTAGATTGTGTAGGCAAGATTTTCCTAGAAAACCACCTTCCACTTAATTTAATTCCTTATATAGCCTGTGTGTCTTATATAGCCAGTCTAGGAACGAAGAAGTAGGCGTCTCTATGACTACCTCTTCCAGGTGCTTTATATATAAGGCCTGGCCCTTAAGAACGTTACTAATATATTCTTTAAATGTATCCACTAATACTCGGCTACTAAGAATGATATTCTGAGCCCTAAACGTCCCGATCTAGAAAGGGGCATTTATATCGAACACATACATGCAGTCTATTAGCGGCGTCGCCTTATAAAACTCGCCCCAGAATAAACTCGAATGCCTGTGACTATAAGTTAGACTCTCTAGAAATTTCTGCGTTATAGTTTTGTTCGTAACGTTGAGCAGAATTTAGAAGGATCGTGTTCCGAAACTGCTTTCAACTAAGGTGTAGTGCCTCGAGTTGTCTAGATCTATGTGTTGGTCTAGGTAGTCTATAACTTCCGCCAGTTCTACCAGGCTTAGGCCACTCAGTTCGAGGAAAATCCAATTCGCGTATGGCGGAGAGTTTTGCAGTGGCCCGTTCGCTTCAGAACTCCTGAGGCAACTGCCGCTGCTGAGACATATGCCCTCCAGCGCTCGGCAGCCGTCAACCTACCCGTGCGCCCCGACCATCCATCCGCTCGACATACTCAGCAGCCCATCTCTGCTACGACCGAATAGGCGACTGCCCACACTAGAGGAAACAGAGGATCCCTTCTCTAGGGCAAAACCAATCCAATCAAGCGAAGCAGGACATACAATCACTGCCGATCGAAGAAACCAAATCGACAAGAGCATGGCTACAGCGCTGCAGAAGCGCTACGATGATGAAATGGAAGTATACGCTCTTTTTATGGGAGCTCTCCAAAGCGCCAGCAAACATGTCAACGGCGAGACGCAGACTGCATTGGTAAATGCAGCCCTCGAGAACCTCCCGAAAGTCTGGACCGCTCTTGTTACGAAAGAAGTTCTGCCAACCGCCCCAACTGCTAGCATAGAGACGGCGAGTCGCCCAACCTATGCTAAGATAGCCTCTACCCATGCTGTAAAAGCCCCGGTAGCATCCAGACAGCGCCTGACTAAGCCAGATTGTCGCGTACTGATTCGCATGCCCGACCATGCAGCAAACAAACTTTCCAGCTACAGCATCAAGAAGCACTTGCTAGACAGCCTAACTCTCAACCCAATGAGTCTGCTCGATGCAAGACGCATCCCAACCGGCTGGGCGCTATTCCCAGACTCCATGGAAACAAGGGACCTTATCTTATCATCGCAAGATAAGTGGCTCACTGCACTGAAGGCGTCAAAGGCCGACAAGAAAGAGACGTGGTATACCTATGTCGTAGAAAATACCCCCAGATATCTACAAGATTTAGCGGGCAAGTCAGTGGCAGTCATGGCAGCTGCCCACGATGAAATTCTCGGCCAGACGGGCCTCGTGCCCGTGGACTACCACATTCGCAGAAAAGATGATGGCACCACACCATCAACTGTGCTAGTAGTTTCCTTTAACCGGAAACCCTCTAGAACCTGGTGCCTTTTTGGTACCAGCAGCCCAGCACGCCTAATACGACAGAAGAAGCACCAAAACCAGATACACCGCTGGCAACCTGCTCGGGAATGCGCCCCCGGAGTACGGTGTAAAACGCCACCACAGACAAACGCCAACGCTAAACCCGCTCCAAGTACAACAGCTCTGAACGGTCTGTCTACGACAGAAGCACCAGACGGTCCGCTCCCACCCGCCCTCGTTACACCAGTAGCCATAAATTTTGTCGCCACAACCGACAGAAGGGAAATAACCGACGAAATATGGCTTGCTATAAAGGCATGGCTAAACTGCTGAGAATGGCATTTGATATGGAAGTTGACCGGCGAGCGGTCAGCAGAGCGATTGAACGGCGTGGGTGGTCCCGTCGCAAATCCCAACATATGGCCAAATAACGCGACGGCTGATTTGACCCCTGCACCCTGCTTATCGTTTTCTTAAGTTGAACAAGCTACAGGAGAAGGCGAACCGGGTGCCGTTGCGGTTTGCGCATAAAGCCTTGAGGAAAGAGCGGAAATGAGCGAGTCGTCGACGCCGTCCTCAAATTTGCCACAAAAAACAACAAGTTCATCTGCGACGAGGACTTGGCCGTGGAGCCTCTTTCATCAACGGCTGAGAAGTCCTCACGATGGTGTGATTTTTGCTTGGGAAACATTTTGAAAGGTTCCTTCTGCTATCGCTGCACTTTTTGTATGGGTGGCGATTTCGATCTCTGTGAAGAGAAATTGACTCGTAATGGGCTGGCTTAAAACCTGGCAATATCTACAACCAGAACTGGGTTGCCGAAAGGGTAAACTTCAGCACAATGTAAGTAAAAGCCCGCACCCTAAAGAGGCTCGGGCGCAGAATCACGGCCTCAGCAGTATTGTCACCGGCAATTAATATTTATTTCAGGTGCATCGCTAAGCATGCACGAGCTATCCAATTGATGGAGTTGGCTCGTTAAAACAGTCCTCCCAGCCCATTTTATCCGACTTCCAAAACTCAAGGAGCTTCCTGCGGCATTCAACGGGAGACGAGGTTGTGCCCGGGCTCATCCACATGTCAAAAAGGCACTTTTCTACAAACAGCTGGTCGGCCGGGTCGCCATCCACCAAGGCGACCCCGGCAACGGCCAATGGCCAGCAGAGAGCCGTCCGGTAGGGCGCCTGACCCCAAAATTCACGCATCTGCTTCATGAGCTCGTCGCGCTTGGACACGCGTACGCTATCGAGGGGCCCTAGACCGGCCAGCCGAGGTTGCGTCGCTGCCCACGGGCGGCTTGCTGCTGGCGGCAACGTCAAGACACCATAGAGAAGCACTGCGGTCTGGTAAATACGCGCTATGAGATGCGAGAGCGGAAGGCCATCTATCTTGACCTCTTTTGCCCATGCATCCACGTCAAAAGCTGTTATGTTTCTATACATAGCTGTTGCGGTTGGCGGTGCTAATGGTAGCCGGCGTTGGCTCTTTTTAGCCCCGTCTTTCTGATATGCGGCGAAAACGCGGTGACGTGTGATGTGAATAATGGCGAGAAACAGCTCGGTCGGGCAAGGCATGTCCTCGGGAACGTGGTGGCTGTGTACATAGCGTATCGTATCATCCGTATATTGGTCATGGCCCCAAATCTGCCGCCTTGCTGGGCTTGTTGCGTTGGAGGCAACCACCATTCTTAAGGCCCGCCAAATGATGATTAGTACAAACTAGCAGCGATTGCGGTTGCATTGCCAATGAGAAGGAGGAGTGTGTAAAGGAATAAAGTATGATGGACAGATGATAACTTACATCAGCAACGCAATCGCGCGATATCCTTTAAGCTGGAAATTTTCACGTAATAGCGCATGCATGCCGCCTACGCTATCAATATAGGCGAAGGCACCATTGGCGTGCGCCGGCCATGTCGATCCGTTGAGTACAAAATCGCTATCAAACATGTTAAGAATAGGGCCAAAGCCGCCGATGCGGCGTGACCACGGTCCCACCCCACGAATGCAGTCGTTAACAATACCCAAGGTCTTGCCTAGATACTCATAGTACCTTGACCAGGTACCGCCTAGACTAGGTTCTTCGCCTGGCTTCAGGATCTGCCCGCGAACCTTGAAACAAGCAACCAGGTAGAATGAAACGATAGAACATATATACACGTCAGGTATTATCCGTGAGAAATTGAAGTAATATGCCACGTCATGGCGTGGGACCGCAGGATCTAGTGTTTGCTGCATCTTGATATTGTCTATGACGCGTATCGCATCAGTATTTCCATATTCTGAGTCATGAAGCAATTCGACGTGTGAAAACGCTTGGGCAGAAAGAAAAGAACAACCGTGTATAGAAGAAACAAGTAGCTTCTTACAGTATTTGACAGCTTGCATGAGAGGCCAATCAGGAGGCACGGGCTCCTTGTGCACACGGCCGGCTTTGGCAGTGTTGACTCCAGGAAACATGCTACGCTTGACAGTGGGTGCTTGCTGTCGTGGAGGGACCAAGTTTCCTCTCGGCAAACCATAGCCCAAGCCAGAACATTCGCGGCGACCGATGAAGCAGCGGTGACAGGTCGGTTTTCTTTCGTCGCATTTAATGCGGCGCTGCCTGATTACATGGCTCGTCAGTACAACGCGCTTTCACTCACAGAAGTAAACCTATCATCTCAAACATATGCATAAGGAGTCAAAGAAGACAAGAATCGTGAGCACAGCAGGCGAGGGGAAAGCGCAAGAAAGGCCATCCTTACCGACATGTAAGGCAACCGGTCCTTGTCCTGATTTCCTTCACCGTCATCCGCGGCTTATTACTTGCACCAATAACCACCGCTTGCGCGGGTGCGTGTGCTGGCATTTGTAGATTGGGCGTAGCGCGACGAATCGCAGCGTATTGGAATGGGTGATGTCAGAAGTGACGATTCTAGCGTTCACAATGGAAATCACGGATACGTGAGGAACAGTTCCACCTGGTGAGTTTGAGCCCCTCAGCCGCATTCTGGCCCTATCGTCATGTGACATGAAAGGAATTCTTAGTGCACTAACACACCTTCTTGGAAAATATTAGTCCGCCTGTTATTATATTAGCAGTTCTTCAAATTGAGGCTATATTATCAGCATCCGTTTGAGATTGTTCTCATAAAGTCTAGAGAAATTGGCCTCTCGTGCGGGCATTCTAGGCAGGAACATGACGTTGTGTTTGATCCGGTGGCCTCTCGGACGCGATGCGCTGGCCACATCATCAACTTCTCCCTTCAGGCCTTCCTCTTCGCAAGCAGCAAAAAAGCCCTGGAAGCGGCCATGGAGGAGGCGCAGGACGAGGCTAACGATGCAACCATTGCTGGTGCGCTGCAGGACCGCAGCCACTCGGGTAGTGCGCAGCAAAGATCCCGCAGCCAACCCAAGGGTAGGTCGGATGCAGCTGCCCTTGGTCTTCTGTTCAAATTGCGGCGTATGCAGATAACGGTAATGGTTGATCTTACATACTACGAAACTTCGCCGAAAGCAGCGACAGGGGCAAAACGGAGAAAGACAGCCACTAGCAAAGCCCGAGAGAAGTTGCCGAGTGATGCAGTCTTCATGACTCGCGTATACAATAAATGAATGAATGAATGAATGCATGATTACAACATTGAGCTACTTTGATTATTCGAGAGCTAGAGATGAAGAAAACTTCTAGGCATATGATTATTGAAAGAAGTATTTTCCCAGACTTCAAACTTAACAAATATATCAGAGATGGAAAGAAGAAACTACTCTAAAGCTGTTCAAGCACGCAGCAGCTTGACGATAGCCTCGTGCCCGTTCTCGACGGCATATGAGAGCGGTGTCCGAGCCTCACAATCTTTGGCATCGACATCAACCCTGTCTGTCGCTAGTAGCAGCTTGACAACAGCCTTATGCCCGTTCTTGGCGGCATATGAGAGCGGTGTCCCACGGTCGTTATCCTCTTGGTCTATATTCTGCCAATCCTTTACCAATATGCGTACTATTTCTTGAATCCCGAAGTATACCGCTAAATGAAGCCCCGTTACTCTCTTTGGAACACGTTGACTCCAATTGGGAAACAATAAATCTTACTGGCTGACAAGTGCTTGTCAATCAATGTCAAATGACTTGCTGCCACACACGCTGCGGCTTAAGCTGCAAGTGACTGACAAGTGCCTCTGCCCAATGCGTTGCGGGAGCTAAGACGTAACTGACTGGCAAGTGCCTGTCAATTGATGGCAAATGACTTCCTCTGCACCAGCCATAGGGCTCGCGAATGTGCCCGCCATTAGGATGGCGCGGGACAGCATGGACCTACCAGCCAATCAGTCGTGAACTCACCCTCTCTCGGCGAAGGCTCATTCGTTCTCCTCCCGCTAACGGATTGTCACTATAATGTCTAATTGGTGCTTAATCAATTCGCAGCATGTCTTTGCCATCACCATTATCCTCTTGCGTCTCTTTCTGCACAGTGATGATTGTCGGACCCCTGCGAATCTACTTGACAAACACTTGTCAAACGATTGCCAGCCACTTAGCACAGCGATGTGGCCCTGGGCGAAGCTGGAGCTTTTGGGCACCGGGCGCCTGCAAAATGAGCTGCGAAATGGGGGGGCGCAGAAAGTTGCTGCTCATGCCAAGACGGCCGCAGGCGCTCAACGCACGCCAGGGGGTGGTGGGTGGGCAGCAACAAGTTGCTGCTCATGCCAGGACAGCGGCAGGCGGTCGCAGCACACGCCAGCGCACACCAGATGGGGGTGTTGGGCAGTCGAAAGTCTAGTAGGCGGGGCGGAGACCATGGGAGCAGAAAGCCGCGACTAATACCGATCCACTAGTAGTGGACACTGGCGACTCACGGGCTGGGCTACTTGGCAATATGCGGTCACTTTCATTTTAGGAGTCGTCGCGTACGACCAATGCACAATCTCCAGTTCTCATGCCACCCAGCATCCAGCTGACGCACCCTTCAGTCATGTACATCAAGCAAAGGGTTCCATCGCCGGCCTGACTTTCAAGATTCCTCTCATGGGACCGCCGCACTTGCCCAGCCGCCACTCTGAGAGGTGCTGCCAGAGCCAACCACCCTAGGGCCACAGAATGAGACCCGCAGTAGCCACAGACAGCTCAGGCCCGTTTGGGGAGAGATGGTGGATGCCGACCACAGAAAGAATTGCACCGCTGCCTTCGATAGTGGTGTACCTAAAGTATAAAACGTGTACAGTATTTGAAATCGCCCTCACTATGATGAAGTTTTATCGTACATGAAAGCCCGTCCCACCACATGCCAACTTCCGACCATCTCGCACTCACACGTCCATTCTGCTGGGGCCGGTTGAGCTGTGGGCCTGCCACTCGCGCTACCTCAGGAGTGATGATCTGGGAGCTGTGGCCTTGAGGTGCTTGAGGAGTCCACTGCGTGGATCCCCGCATCAGTCTCAAGTCCTGGCCACGCCCACCCCAGAAGACAAGGGCGCGCCTTCACTTCGGTGAACGCTGTGGTACGACGCGTACCATGAATAGTTCTGCTCGTTCAGTGCAAACCTGTGTTGCATAGCCTGAATGGTAAGAGAAAGCTGCCATTGTTTTTCTCGCACTCATCCTCCCCTGACCTTTGGCCTCTTCGACGATTCCTCAGTTATGACTGGCGTCTGCTGACTACACTTTGGTAAGGGTGGTGGCTCGTCACCAAGTGGCCAGGGTCGACAAATAACAGGTCTGTGGGATTGTAGGTCCATCTGTCGCATTTGCCGAACCGTGCAACATGGAGCAGCAAAGTCCTGTCGAATTCCGACTCCAGGGAGCAACCAGTTTTGGCAACCCAGGAAAAAATTGCAACCTGCCAACGCAGCACCGTGTAGCCGTTCACTTGCTGGACCCTTGGAGCTGCCCGCTCCACATGGCGACCCAATCCACAGGTCCCGAGGATCGTCACACTCACTCCGCGTTGAGAAACGGCTGCCTTCCGCACCAGTGCCTTGGTTTTGGCAACGCCGCTGTATGTTTTCCCGCACGCCAAAAGCTGCTCTTCGCACGCCACGGAGGACTTCCGCCTCTTTTGATTGCTCCACACCACTGGCCAGATGCCACTTGCACCAGGTACGTGAGAGCGTTGCTGCTCCTCTTCTTTATTAACACCCCTCGGCGTAGTTGGCAGCATAATTTCACCCAGATAGAACCATCTGCGTTACTTGAGCACTATCTCGCCGCTGCTGCAGCTGCGCTATGCCTAAACCAGCGTTCCTACGCCCGACATCCGTGGCCGCCAGCATGCCTTTTGTTACTGTCACGCCGAGCTGTTTGAACATGCTCCCTAGTGCGCTGAAAAGGACTCCGCATGGTCCAGTACGAGGATCAGCAAGAACGTACCTCCACCTGCATCATGGGTTGGCCAGAGGCGGCTTTTCGTCGCTGCCTTCCTACCCTACACCTAAGAGTGTCTGGAGTGCTGTACGCCGTCGTGAGGCCATGTTTGACCGCGCCGGCTTTGGCTGCTTGCTCTGTGCTGGGACAGTCTCGTCCGAATTGACCGCAACGGCGCTCTCTGAGGAGTTTGTCCGAGACCAGCCACCACAAGGTGGCACCAACGGAACTCGGCCCATGGCCACGCCAGCCAGTTACGAGCAGATGGCGTTCCGCATTCACAAGGGTACAGATGTCTGTGTACGTTGCTAAGGCCAAAAATTGCAGGTAGCTCAGACTGTCATCACTTGGCCCGATGCTCTAATTCAGTGGCCGCTATCGCTGCAGTGGCTGCCACTGTTGACTGTGGTTCCAGGTCAAGTGGGGCGGGACTGGCGGCGGACGAATTGTGCAACGCCACCGCCGCCGCCCACGGGACTTCTGGGCTCAGGAGGTTCGTACCAGTCAGTTGGTGCAACACAGGTAGGTGTCAAAGCATGAAAATGTACTGGTCGTGTGTATGCGTGTGCAATGCATCATCTTCGCGAGGAGGTACTAGAGGGATAGGGCATCTCCAGAGAATACATCGCTCGCCACCACATCCCCGCAGGTAAGGGGAGGCGAACCGACAGGCACGGCCTAACTGGGGTGGTTCTGGCCACAGGGCTTTCTCTGGAGGTCATGTAACTGAGCTTCCCCGACTATTCGCCGGCTAGCGTTTCTCCATACGTTCCGCATACCGGCGCACAATCTATGCTAGAGCATCTGGGGGCTCTGCTCATCGCACCGTCTTCGCGTCGAGGTACGAGACAGGGGGCTGGGTACCTCCAGAAAATACATTGGTCGCGGCATCCCAGCTCCTGTCGAGCGCGTCGTGCCAACTGTCCCGGGGTAAGATGAAGGCAGCGCGCCGTTGCAGGGTCCTCTGTTGGGGTGGGTGTGGCCAGGGCTTTCCGGGGCATGCGCTGTGGCTTGAGACGCGAGGCCCGCTGGAGGGCACAATGGGGCCGTCGGCGCGAGCACGAAGCTGGCGTCTTTCCTTCTGAAGTCTGGGTTTAACTCCAACCCTCATGAGACGCCGAATGGCTGTTTTACAGCAAGGAGACAACCCGCTGTAGTATTGTTTTGTGCAAAAAGCTTCAGGTTCACTCTATCTCTTAAAATTAGCGTGCGCTGTGAAAGCTCAAAGCGGGCGCTTATTAACTAGTGGGTGTTTCCAGGCCATGACGCTAAACAACAAGTCGCTAGGCGGGTGGGCCTTACGTTTTTTCCCCCAACAGTGTAAGTGAGGGATCTGATTGTGGCAGCTTAGCTTCAGATTGGCGAGAGGCGAGTCAACGGAGTATTCTGCACCGCCTGCACATGCCCTTGCAACAGCCGTAGAACCACTTTACCTGGGCTTTTGATCGCGAATTGCCAAACATTGACCACCGAGCCTACAGCGCGGCCTCTTCGCCCATATGCTTTCAAGCACGTCTGCGTTATTGAAGGCTGTATGTGTGTGGTGACTATTTTCCGACAAGCCAGGGGAACCAAAATCAGCAAGTTGCCGCCCAAAATGCCTTCCGACAGCTTCAAAACGAGGCAGAAAGGGACCAAGGAAGACAATTAGCGCCAGGAGACAAACTCTCCCAACAGAGCCTGGTCCCCGCAATGCGCAATGAGTCTTTCGCCTCTTTCACAACTTCTAGTTTACGTGACGGGCCAATGACGATAGCTTGCACGATGCTAGGTGAGTGGGAGTCGATTATAGCGGCAGATATGCTAGGAGAAGATTGCCAAATAGTACTGTTCGTAACGCTAGCTATAGCAAATAACAACCTCTAACTGGAGCTTTCCAACTAACGTATAATAGTCATTCGCCACGTCTCACCCTGCCATGATAACCCTGCCGAGGTGTCAATTGCGCTTCCAAATGCCCAGCCTTCATCCGCAGACACAAACGGGTAATCAAAAAATATACATACAAACTGCTGTAAACCACACCTATCTGTAGCAGGACTAGAATTAGAAGCGTTACATGACACTGCAACCCTGACGATTGTTTCTGTGCTCGCTGGCCCTCAAATCCTTAACATACATTTTAAATGCGTGCTGTGCTCTATCATATAGCTGCACGGGAGTATAGCCGTCATGACTTTCATGAGTAACATCACTCCCCTTTTCTTGTAGAAGCTCATATATCTGTCTGCAGCTAGTTGCGTCCCAAACATAGCCAAGGAGAGCCTTGTCGGATTGGGAAAGATGTAGACATGCACGTCCCGCCATTTTAGCCGCCAACCCTAGCGCGGTATTGCCGTCGCTGTCTTGCTTGCGAATATCGGCATTATGTTCAAGGAGGTATCGGGTAAGCTGCAAGTCCCCGAAGTCGGCCGCTATGTGTAGCGCGGTCTTACTAGATAACGTCGTGTAGTTAATGTCGCTGCCGCCGGTCTTATGAAGCAAGCGCTATACTTTAGGGCGACAACGATGTATCGCGAGAAGTAGCGCTGTATTGTCAGATCCGTCAGTTCTGTCCACGTCTGCGCCGTTATCGAGCAAATATTTGATAACCGCTTCATGTCCCTCCATCACGGCTATATGTAACGGAGTGCATCCCGAGACGTTCTGATAGTTTATATTACTACCCTTCTCGGTCAGTATCTGGCAGATGTTTGTTTTCCCCTCCATTGCTGCTACTCCTAGAGGCGTGTCGAGGTTCAATTTTAATTCCTGTGCGTGAATATCCGCACCTAGCTCAAGCAGGCACTGAACTGCTTTTCTTTTGCCTTCACGCGAGCAATAATGTAGTGGAGTAGAACCTGTCCAGTCCTCTTGGTGAATATCGCAGCCTTAGTTGGCTAAGAACCGCATCATGCTTGTAGATCCCGCCATAACGGCAAGCCAAAAGGCTGTGATGTTATCGCCAATTTCCGCGTCGATAGTGGCTTCTTGTTCTAGAAGATACTTGGCGGTTCTAAGATCTCCTTTGATCACAGCGATGTGGAGGGGTCTATACTTTCGAACGTTGCTGATTCCATGCTCCCCTAGAAGCTTTCTTCGTTCATTACCGTTTGGCTCACATAGCGTATCAACGTCTGCTCTGGCAGAGAGCGCCAACTTTATACCTTTGATATCGCCGCAAGCCGTAAAGTGTATCAATGCTCTCTGAGGATCTCGCCTGATCATAGACAGACGTGCAGTGGTAGAGACACGTCTGCTTGATAAAGCGAGACTTTTTAAATCTCCAACAGCCTGGATTTTTCCAGCGATCTCCAGAATAATTTCATTCGGCAGGAGAGAGAACCTATCTTTCTCTACGAAAGTTTCTCCTGACAAACCGGCGCTGCGTGTAGTAGATCGTGTCATTGCGTCACAGAATGTGGTCTTTGTAGACTGTAGAGTAAGCGTGAGTATGGCTGGGCGCTCGCTGGGCTATTAGGGATATAAATGTTAGCTTTTAGTATAGTAAGAGGCGGAATGAATGTCCCTTTTTTGCTAATTAAGGATAATAGTGGGAGCCTTTTTTAGCGTGCGGTGTGGCGGTGCGCTGGCTCCACCGGAGGAACCACTGTTGTACCTTTTGGTCCCCTATAAGTACACACAAAGGCGGAATAAGTGTCCCTCCTTTGTTAAACAAGGATAATAGTGGGAGTCTTGTTTTGCTGTGGCGCACGTGGCTGGTGTGGCTGGTGTGGCCTGCTGTGGTAGCTAGGAGGTACCTTCTTACCCATTCTTTGTATTATTCTGCTCAAAAGTAGCTTCCCCTCTAGCCCTTTTGCAACTAAATTTCGCCTCCACCAATGCTCTCATATTTAGTAGAAAACGAGTTAAAATGGAACTTCATCAATGGAACTCCCTATTACTCAGGTTACTGCGATTTTTAATTAAGATTTGGCTGTTTATGGAGGTTTTGTGATGCATACACGCTAGTTTACTGTGTTGCTATTTTGAGAATACATATTGTGTGGGGAGAGGAAGCTACTTTTGCGCAGAATAATAGCCTTTAAACCACGCTAAAATAAGAAAGTGCCACAAAGACCGTTACCTTGATGCGCTCAACAGCCATGCCCTTGTAGTAGCCATAACCCTGAGCTTTCGGCACCGGGTCAATGCTTTACCGTAGAATACGAATGGCCGCAGCACGCAAACTTGCTTACTTCGAGTAAACATCATTTTCTTCACTGCGTTACGTCCCTACATTATCCACAGCACATCGAATAAGCTTCTTCCCGGCTCTACACATCTCGAAGGTGCCGCGCAAGTATGCAGGCCAGAACACTCAACAGCCTCCCGCCAGAGTTACGCGACGCGATCTGGCGCCTCGCAATTCCCAGTACCATCTTCCAGATCAAAGTCCAAATCAGGGGGCCAAAATGGCCTCGTAGGCATACCCGGTGCTCCATCACAGCCACTTCCAACGTCAAGCACCGCAACAATCTCTTACGAGTCTGTAGGGAGTCCTCGGCTGTGTTTAAGAGCGTGAAGAAAGTGCGCAATTTTGAGCCCGTCGGCGAAATCGATGACGGGATGGGGAAGAAATGGAAAGTTGTCGTGGACCCGATCAATTTAGATCCAAGCTACGACATGATCGATTTCAGTGCCCCAGGAGCCAGAGTTGCTAAGTTCGCCGAAGTCTTCCCCGAGCTTGCATCATGTATTAACGCAGCGGTTATTTTTTTTCACGAAGTACCGTCCTTATGGTGGACAGTTGCCATTGCGCTTCCGAGAGCGACATACTTAACTGTCGTCGTTACTTCTATAGAGGAAAGAACGAAGCTGAGCGATGAGATCGAAAAAGTCGAGTTGCAGCCTTGGGTGCAACTCCGGGTTGATAGTGTCATCCAACCACAAGTCTCTTAAGAGACTATTATCTACAGCAGAATGAAAAATGCTGTGGATAGTGAGGATGCTAATGTTTTAGACTTTTATGGTACTTTTATCACGCAATTTCCAATTTCTATAAGGCCTAGCAGTTAAGAAAACTCAATAGAAATGGCCAACTTACTAGATACATCCCGAAGTCTATATTAATAACGTCCTTATTTGCCTTCTAATGGCGCTTTATGAACTTGTTTAAAACGGAAAAGAGGTCCTTGATTGGATGGAAGTCTGGCGAGTACGGCGGGAGATATATCAGCCTCACCCTAGACTAGCGTCCTCTTATATCTGGCAAAGTTCTTCGCTATAATGCCAGGGTGTATCATCCATGACGATTATAGACTTCGGCTCTGGGGATGTATTATTCCGTGCAAACCTAGCTTCACCCCGCCAATTAACAACACGGAAGATTGATGAGCGGCCGGCTCTCTGCGGGATACGTGACAATGACAAAGGGGCGCTCCTGCAGCACATTACTGGAGTTTCCGGTTTTGGAGTGGTGTGTCGCCGAAGTTGCTTGCCACTCGAGCCTCGCCAGAGCGCCTTTCCGGCCCGCGGGATTTCCAATTAAACGAACGCACATGCACAGAGAAATAAAGTCAATTTCATAGTTACTCAAATTAGATACCGAAAACAAATTAATTGCCACCTATGCTCACCACTCTTCGCCGTCTGCCTCTCGTGATTCGGCGAATCCTGCGACGCCCTTAATGAATCGTAATGTAGAGCCAAGCGGCAAACCCTTAGCTAACGTCCTTTCCTTGACGGCTTGTTGGTATTGATGGACGGATGCCAAGTCTACAGTAGCAGCTCGTACATTGCGACCTTGTTCGCTGCTTCCGTTCCATTCCTGTGTCTGTCACTCTGCATGTTTAGGTTGGATGTGCGATACTCCTTAATCACACCCTCTAGATCCCCTACAACCTCTAGACGCTCGCTATATCCATCTCCTCGGTCAGAGTTGGACTTGCGATTGCGGCTGTCGACGTCAGGTCTAGCACTCTCGAAACTCTGCAGCCTAGGCGGTAGGCGCTCAAAGCATTGCGTGCCAAGATGAGCGCCAATAGTCTTAGATAGAAATAACCGGTTGGCAACGTAGGAATGGCGGGTTCATGGCGTCTGTTAAGCTCAAGCCGTGCAGAACCTGCGCGGCGTGATTCCTGCCATTTCTTAGTCGTGTTAGAAACTGAGGCAGGTTGGCCGTGGGGCCTTGCTACAGCGGAACACAGAACTGGCAGGGCTTGCGCTACAGCATGCTCATTAATATCGACTAAGATACGACAATCCGAAATATATTCACTCTAATTATGTACTGCGTGCGTGCTATAGTCAATCCTGAGTTTGTCTTAAGCTATTACTATCTGTCTTTTTATAGGCGTATAGAAGATCTGGCTTCCCTTTGCTAGGGCTCTAGCGATAAATTTTAAAAGTGTTATTAAGAGTAGCTATTAAATCAGTAAGCTTCCTATACCTATAGTTATAAGAATTAAAATCTAGGTGTCTCTTTACTATAATATCACCTATTTTATAAATACCTACCTATCTATTATAGTCTAATATTACCTTTATAGCCGCTTAAAGTAAATTAGTAACGTTTTTAAGATTCTTTTTAGTATATTTAGTACTTCTACTATTTAACTTATCCTTAATCTGTTTTATTATATAGCTATTTAGTATTAGATTCTCTATATAGATAAATTTATTATATATAGAAATAAATAGCTTTAGTGTTATATAAACTTTATAGCTATATATAGTTAGTCTTAACTTTTAAATTTATAATATAAAGCGTATAAAGTTACTATTATTAGACACTAGGTAGAAACTGTCTAATTATTATAAATATAGTAGATCTATTATATTAATAATTATAGCTATATCTATTAAATTTTTGCCTTTTATATAGGCGAACTACTATATTAGCTATATTGAATCTTTAAATAACTATTCTTTCTAGCTTTTAAGAGTTAGCTCTATCTAATTACTATATGCCCTTTTAATACTTACTATACTATATTTTATAACTTCTATTAAGACTAGGCCTACTTTATAAAACTATATATTATCTATATTAATTAATATAGTAATTTTATTTAATATAATATTTACTATTTATAAAGTATTAAACTTTATAGTCTTATCTTAATAGGCTAAATTCTATAACTAATTATTAGTACACTTTAACTAGAAATAGAAACTATTATATACTATACTATACTTTAGAACCTATCTATACTATATTTACTATCTAATTTAGAAATTTATTTAACGTTTCTAGTATAGCACGGATAGCCCTACCTAGGTTTATATAATATGCCTAATAAAAGGTTATATCTTTTAAATTAGCCTAGTTACTCCTACTAAAAATTAACTTAATAGTGTCCCCTAGCCTTACTAAAAAATAGGGACTATATTTAATATAAATAGTATTTAGTTTATAATATATTATACTAGAGCTATAAAGAAGATTAAAATAAAAAGCTTCTATATATATAATTATCCTTTATTATTACCTTAGATATAGAAAGTAGTTAGTAGATAATATTATTAATTATCACTTTTCCTTAATATTAATATTAATAGTATAGCTATTAGAGCTTCTTAGTAAGCTTTAGAGTAAGATTATTAATTATTTAATATTTCCTAATAATATTAACTTTAAACACACCTATTAATATTTCTATAGATTAATTTATTTAGATTAAGTTATATAGATAGAGGCAGAGAACTCACTCTATACTATAAAAAAACGCTTATTTATTTATAACAATTATTACTATATACTTCCTTTTTAGTAATTTATAAATAAGATAATTAAAAGAAGTAGGGGATAAGGTGGCTTAAAGGCGTAGACTAGATTTTATATTAACTATAATATAACTCTAAGAGGGTAGATTTAAAGCTAATAATATATACTAGACTCTTATATATCTATATAAAGTGTATACTATATTATCTATCAGGCATATTAAACGTTTAATAGAGGAGGGTAGGATTACGCTTATACTAACTTACTATATTATATTAGTTATATTTAAAGATAATATATAATAGACTAAAGTCTCTAATAGTATAAAGCTAAATATAGATTAAGAGAGGCTTAAAGATAGAGACAGCTAGTAAGGTACGCCTTTTAGGGCTTAGACTATAATAAGGATATAAATAACTAGGACTTAGATAATTAAGTTCTAAGTGTAACCTTAAATAAACTTTATATAGATATAGTATAACTTAAGGTAGAGGCCTATATAAATAGTCTAAAAGCTGTTTTAAAATAAGTAACGTTTTCTAGATAATCTTATAGTTAGTATATCTAAGTTATATATAAAAAAGCCTATAATATTACTTAACCTAAAACTAACTATATATTTATCTTAAGAGACTATTTCTAATATCTAAGATTACTTTAGTATAAGATATAATATAAGATTATAGTATTACTTATTTAAAGTTAGCTAAGAAGTTAAACACTTAATAGAAAGTAGTAGCTTAATTTACCTATAAGTGTATATAATATTAAAATAAACTAATTTTATATCCTACCTAATATATCTACTAAACTATACTCTTACTTACCTATACTTATACTAAGTACTACTACCTTATATTAGCTAGTTATAGTGTTAAATACTCTACTAAAATGATTACTTAAAGCGCTACTAATACTGCTTAACCTAGGCTTAGTACTTATATAGAATTATTTTTGCTAGCTAAGCACTAATATAAAGTAGCTAGACGCTATTAATATAATATTAGTCTATAAAGCTATAAAAATGTCTAAGAATAGTAAAAAAAGGCTATACTGCTATATAATAACTTCAGTTAAATCGTAGTATAGTACCTAGAAAGCCGCCGTACTATAAAAAGCTATTCAGAGCCACTTTACGACAGCACTATTTTACCTATTCCTAAAAACATTTTAACACTTACTTATAACTCACTAAGTACTATTACTGCTAGTCGAATTCTCTAAATGTAATAGCCTTAGACTAAACTGCTAACACCATTTTATCTAGCACTAATCTTAAAGCTTTCCTACACGCCCTATAATAGTCATAATAGTATACTTAATAAGCTATAAAGGACAAAATATTAATAATCCTATATAGGAAACTTACTATTAGTAAAATACTATCTTCTTAGAACACTATTTCTTTATAAAAGCTAATAGATTATAAAGTTACCCGGTTTAATTTAAAGAACCTTTTTAAGACGTTACTAGTAACCCTAACCTAGTATATATTAAGCTAATAAAGGCCGAGTTTATAGCTATATACCGAAAAAAGAGCCTACTAGGCGTCCTAAAGCTAGAGAGTCTTTATATTTTATAGTAGCTCTTATAGAATCTCTAAAAGGCTAGTTAAATCTTGATTTTCGTTTAGATACTGTTTTAGAAGGTCTAGGTTATATAACTAGATAGTATTAATATTAATCTTATTTTTTATAGTATTCTATATAGCGTCTTTAATAATATTTAGATTATATTTATAATAATTATTTAAGATAGTAATTTTAGCTTCTAAGAACTAGTCGTAAAGATCTAGCGTTTCGTAGAAAACTAGCCTTACTCCTTTTAGATAGGGAAGTATATAGAAAATATTAGATAATAGTAGACCGATATTTTTAGTATCGTTTTGCTTTTCGAATATATTCTATAACTCTTTATATGCCTTACTAAATAATATAAAATTAATAAAGTATTCTTAGGGATTGAAAAGTTCGTAGACTATAAGTCCTATAACGTATATTAGCGTCAGTTCAGCTAGCGTGTACATATATATACTAGGCCTTAGTCGCTTTCTTACTCTATAGGTGAATAAAACGATATACTTATAAATACTTAATACTAAAAGACGTTCTAGCTTTTAGGCCTTATCCTAAGTAAATTTAAACCCTATATAGGCGAAAAGGGATAGTTAATAAACTTCCCTAAGCTATTTACTAACACTATAAAGTTACTTAACTTTATTAATATGTAGATACTAGACTATAGTAAGGAGTATCTTAGCTAGTAGTATCTTAAGGTAAACTAGTTTAGACGTAATAGCGGTTATAATAGTATAACGACTAGTTCTATAGTATATGTTATAATATATAAAAGTATAGTGAGGGAGAGAGAAATAGTGGAAGCTTTATATAGTTGTTATAGTTGTTATATGGGTCTTAAATGCCAGACTAGGGAACTTTTATAGCACTTAATAAGAAGTGTTAGACCTAACGAGGAATACATTTCTCTTACTAACTTCTAGACTAAGTCTCTGTTTTTAGTAGTGTTGAAGAACCTGCTAGAATGTGAAAAAAGGATTCCTTAGTGGCTGCGTAATAAGGATTTAGCTATAATCGTCGATTAGGCATATAGACATGACTGGGTTAGCGTAGTAGGCATTTAGCCTCATAGGATTATATTATTATATATCGTTATAATAGATATCTCAGGATATTATATATTATTACTCGCGTTTCTTAGCTAAAGTAGCTACTGGGCTATATATGACGGCTATAGTTTACCTACCTTTCTGCCTTATTTAGAGTTCTATATAGAAGTTATTTAGCTCTATTTATAGGCTATAAGGCGTTTTTCGCCGTATTAGTTATAATAGTCGTAGTTATTAATAGGAGGCCGTCAAGTGCCTTACTCCTACATGCTCTTTAAACACACATTATACGTAAAAGCGGTAAAACTATCAAAAAATAGCAGCTAACTCTTCCTATCTCCTAACGTCGTTATTCCTCTTTTAATTGTTTATCCCGTAACGTGATTAAACAGCGCCATATCGTCCCGGGGAGGTGGCATCACGAACTCCGGCGTCTAGGGTTTACGTGCGCGACTAGACTACAATGATAGCACATTGCAGCCCTCTCAACGCTTATGTAGACAAGACGAAGGCTCTTACGACATGTCGGATGCTCCGGAACTCCACGTACGTACTAAATGAATCCGAATAGCCTTCATTATTGAGTCTCGTAGATACTCACAGGGACACGCAGGACTTGCGAAATACTGCTTAAGACACCACGATAGCAGACTTGCCTGTTAAATCTTCTGCGAAGCGCGCAAGGCAAGCAGAAATACAGACTCTAAGCAAAAGTCTGAAGATCTCTAGGCCGAACAGGACGCCGTAGCGGAGCTCTAGTTAGTTAAATTATGTTATCTATCACTCCCCAGATTATATCGGTAAGAGCCTAATATAAAGTGAAAATTCACAACCACCGGAAGCTGTCACTGCAAATATAAGCTAGGCAGAAACACTCCTAGAAGTATAGTAAATAGCATACTAAGTAGCACTAGAAGCGCATTTAGGCGCTATCTTAGCTACTATATAAGCAGATATACCTTAAACTCTATAATACTCTATAATAGACATTTTATATACAGTTTTACCTAGTACTATACTAGTAACTATACTAGTAATATTACTAAGTGAAGGAGAGTTAGTAATTAATAATAGCTAGACTATCCTAGTAGATCTTAAAAACGAAAAGTCTATTATCTTAAAACTACTAAGTGAATAAAGTGAGTTCTTATAATATCTAATAATTAGTAACACTATTAATCTAGGGACCTATACGCTTAAGTATCTAAAGTATAAAGAAAGAGTACTAAAAGCTACTATAGAACTGTTTATAATAGGTGAGAACTAATAGAAAAGCGTTAATAAATCGCTTTAAAGAATAAGTACTATAGTGTCTAATAGTATAGATATAGTGTAAATTAATATAATAGCCTTTAAGCTACTTCTAAAGTAAGTTATTACTAAATATCCTAGACTTTTATATAAAATATATAGAGCTATAGCTAAGAGCTCTTAAAAGTGCTCTATTAGACTGCTATTATAGATAGTAGCGACGCCTAAGCTTTATTTAGTAGTTTATAGGCTGAGATTATTTAAAAACTAGGTGTTAGAAGCGCCCCTTAAGGAACTAATAATAAAAAAGATAAAAGAGGAAATCCCGCTAAAATTAAGTCTTAAGTTTTAGGGGTTTATATTTATCTTTATTAGAGGGGGATATTAGTATTATTTAGGGATAGTAAATAGGAATAAGTGTAAGTATATAGAGCTTATTAAGGCAATATACTAGTATCGTTTTAAGATAAAGAACGGTAATAAGTGCGAGTTTATACACCTTAAGTTAGATATTTAAGAATATATAGAGGAGTTATAAAAGACAAATTAGGGAAATAGTTTATACTTAGCTTTTTAATTATATATTAAAAAGCTAAAAGGTAGTAGTATTAAAGGATATATTATTAGTTCTTAAAGTTATTTATAAGTAAATTAGCTATTTTTAATTATTTCTATTATTAGAGAAAACTAATAAAGCTCTTTTATTATTAGAATAAATATAGCTACTAACTAAATCCTTAACTATAATTATTATAATAATCTAATAAGTTATATCTTATAGTTTATAGAATAAATTAGATAATACTATATAGGGTATAGATAAGATAAAGAAGCGAAGAAATTATACCTGATATATATAGCCTAGTAAAAGACACTTTATAGCTTACTAGCGAAATTAGAGTCGTTTAAAGGAGACTATTAATAAACGCGCATATAGAGTAATAAGGGACTAAATTAATTAACCTCTTAGGGAATATACTAACTATAGCTATCACTTATACCCTAGTAAAAACTACACTATAACGTTAGGATAAAATCTGATAACGTTAATATAATATCAGCTATTAGTCCTAAAGGCCACTTCTAACACTCACACTTATAGCGCGGAGTATGTCTTAGTAAGAGAGGCTAGTATAGTATAGGTGGCCTATAAAGACGCTTCTAATAATAGAGGGCTTAAAGTAAAGTGAGACTATTTAGATCTAAAGCACGCTATAAAGTAGTATAGTACTAAAAGATATTCTTCTACTATTTAAGTTTCTATTAGCCTTTATTTTACGCTTTATTTATAGCACCTAATAAGTTACTTACTGTGAAGGATTCGGGCTTTGCCCGCTCCCTAGGGACTCAATGCGAGAGCTTACTAAGCTCTCGTATTGGGCGTAGATCGTACTTACTCCACAGTGTAGATTACGAGCTAGATTAGGGGAGAGGGAGAGGGAGAGAGCCTCCCCCTTCCTTCTTCTTTCTTCTCTCTTTAAGAGAATTAATAACTATTATGACGCTCACCTGTAGCAGCCGTGAGGCCAGTCTATAACACTTACTATAATATAGAGTATTAAGGTTTAATAGTTAAAGATAGGCTATAAAGTTATAAAGAATTATTTATATTAGGTTTTTATAGATAATACTTTTACCTTAAATATAAAGCTAAAAAAATATAAAGTTATTAGTATATAACCTCTAGATAACTTACTTATTTTGCTTTTAGTTTTAATATAGGCTTTAAAATTCTTTATTAAGCTCTTCCTAAAGCTTAGTATAAACTTTAGGTACTAGTAGTGCTAGATCTAGAAAATCTATACTAATTTTCTTTATAGTTATTAGTAGTAACTTAATTTTATTCTTATAATATAATAAAGGTGTGTTTCTATAAAGAGGATATTTACTAATCTTATTATATTTACTAAAATAGCTATATCTTATATTATAAGTAAGATTCTTATAGTAAATATAGCTATAAAGTAAGATTAGTAAGTAATTTGCTTATTATAAAGTTAATAAGTATAATACTATTATTTATTATAATACTTAATATAAGTAATCTTATTATAAGCTTCTTTAAATATAAATTTAGTTTTATACTTACTTTATTAGGATTAGTTATATATAGTAAATAAATAGTATAAATCTCTTACTTATACTTATATATAATAGTAGCTAAGAGACTCTTATAAAATAAAGAAAATACTTTTTCTTTAGATTCTAAAAGAGATATAACTATAGTTTTATTATACCTATATTTAGGGTGCGCTTAATATAAGCACTATCTATAACTTAATATATAGTATTTAGGGTTCTAATAGTTAAATATAGGTTTCTCTTTAATATTAGGGTATAGTTTTAACTAGGTATAGAATAGATATTTAGTGTTATTTTTTATTATTACTTTAGATTTATATTAGATTTTATTAATAATAATCTGTTTAAGATATGACTTATTATTAGGGTTATTAGGTTATAATTTTAGGAAATATAGCTAGCTAGAAGAGAATAGAGCTAAATAGATATCTAGACCTGTTCTATATTAAATTGTAGTTCTAGATTCGCTAAATATAGCTGTGATTAAATTTTATAGATAACCTAAGTAGTAGAAGTGTTTTTTTAACCCCTAATAATATCGCCCTTTCTCCTATAGAGTGATATTAAAGTAGATTATACTAAATTTATTAGTAAGAAAAAGGTAAAGGTAGTAAGGTTAGGATTAAAAGTACTATTTTATATACTTAGGGCTAGTATTTCGTTTTCTACCTTAGTTAGTTATTATATTGTCACTATTAATAGCACCTAGATAGTCACTAAACTCTACCTCTAGGTTAAAGTTATCTAGCCCGCTCTTATCTATACTATTATTACTAATAATAATAATTTTAGACACTTTAGGACAATTAAATACTATTAGTAGCTGCTAATATAGACTGTTAGTATTAGGACTATACACTAAGTATTTTATAATACTAGTTTTTATAGTTAGATAGCTCCTTCTAATTATAAGCTACTATACTTTTAAACCTACTCTAATAGGGGGGTTTACTTATACCCTATTAATTTTATAAGAAGCTTTTTTTATATAAAGCTTTATTTTAGGCTCTAAAGGTTATAAGTTACTAAACCTATTTTAGTGTAATATATAAACGCTTTTAATAACCTATATATTTGTTTCTTAGAGGTATAGTAGATAAATTTAACAGCCTGGGATCTACTTTAATTAGATATTAACTTATAATCTAAAAAATAGTTATAGTTAGAGAAGGAAGGAAATATTAATAAATGTGTAGGTTATAAGAATATAGATAGTAGCTATTAGTACCCCTTTATAGTTTTAACACTCTTACTAATAAAGTATGTTTAAAAATTATATATAAGTAAGGTATAGCCTCTTACTTAATTATTTAATTTAAGCTGTTATAATAAGCTAAGTGTATAACGCCTTATAGCTTTTAGATAGTATTAAATAACGCCCTATAAGGCTTTAGTAAGGTAGAGCTATAAGTTAGTTTATATTTAATATAAATAGCTTTATAGATAATACTTTATAGCTTATAGGCGTTATTAAATCTATTTATAACTTTAAGCTATTAGATAATCTATATAGGGTTAAGTTATGTGATCTTTATAGTTTAAAGTCTACTTCTAACTTAATTAGACTTAATAGTAAAAGAAGTACCTTTTTTTCTAAGGTATTCTAAAGTTCTATTATACTAAAAAATGTTACCTATATTATACTATATTATAAAACTTATTATATACCTATATAGGATAAGACGATTTATAACTATATGTACTTAGTGCTCTTATAGCTATACTAATAACGCTATTCCTCTTATTTTACAGCTATTCTGTGGCTCCGCCTTAGGATAGACACTAGACTAATCTAATAGTAGTATTACTAAGAATTCTGATAAGGATAGGCTGGTTATTAGTGCTAGACTATAGTTATAGTGCCTAATAATAATAGCCTACTACTAATAGGTATAGTATAAGCTAAGGTAGACGACTATATAAATAGTCTAAAGGCTAGCTTAGAATAAGATATGTTTTATAAGTAACTCTAAATATAGCTATTACTTATACTATATCTAGGTAGAGAGTGTCCTATTATATAAAGACAAACTCTAATAACATTAATACGGTAATATTAGTTATTAGTCCTAGAGGCTGTCTTAGACGCTTATACTAGTAATGTTCTTTTAAGTTATTATAAGGATATATGTCCTTTTAAACTCTTTTCTTTTAGTATATAGTAGGTATTACACTTATACTCTTAGTTTATATCCTATAGTTAAAGCCACTTTTATAGGATATCTAAGTTCTAGAATTATACGTAGCTATTTATAGATATATCACGCTATGCTATACTACTTAAAGGTTAAAGGGTATAAGACTTATCTTATATCTAACAGCTATATATCCTTAACTAATAGGGGTAGAGTAAATATACCTTACTAATATATTATTAGGTTAGGCTAAGAATAAGTTAGTCTTACTAGAAGTATAGCTTTAGGGCCCTATTTATATATTACTATAATTACTATTTTACTTTACCTATATATTAACACTATAAAACTTCTTAAATCCTTTTTTTTCCTTATAAATAATGCCGCTTCTTATTAATAGCGCTTATAACTTTAATAGAGTTAGTGAATTCTAAAAGCTAGAGCTAGGAATATAACTCTATATTAAAAAGGTTTATAATATAGTAATAAAGTTAAGGCCTAGTAATAACCCTAAGAGCTTATACTTCTAGCTAAAAAAAGCTCTAAGTTATCTTAGTGTCCTTTTAAGTATAACCCTAAATACTATACTATACCTAAGATTCTAATAGCTTAGAGGGTCTATTAGTAGTTAAAAGACGTAAAAACATTTAGCTAGTATAAAGATAGTGACTTTAATTTATTACTCCTTACTAGAAAAGTATATAGCTGTTATTAGGACTTAGATAATTTAAAGATTATTATAGTGGAATAAATAAAAGGTAAGGATAAAGAGTTAATATTTAAGCTAGGTAAAAGACTACTTGTAATCTATAAAGCTAGCTATTATAGATTAGCTATATAATAGGCTGCTAGTAAAGGGAGCTATTCCCTAGGCACTAGACGGCCTGGACTTTTAGTACTCTAGGCTTAGTAGGCGATATATTATATAAGTGGCTAGTATATTCGGGCCTTAGAAGAGGATAACTACGCTATTTATTATAACCTTATAATTAGAGACTATATTAAAGCTGTTAGATAATATAGTTATTTATTTTATTAATACTATATAAGCCTTTAGCTATAAGGGTATAAAAAGTGTCCCTACTATTAGTAGTCTTAAGCTTAATTTATATATAACTTATTTAAGCTATATATTATAATTAAGATATCTTTAATATATTATCTTCCTAATTTAGCTCTTTACTAAGACTTATATACTCTATTTTTTATAAGTCTTAGTGTAATTAGGGGTTAAAATTTAGCCTGCTCTGATAATATTGCCTAGTTAGGTGGGGGCTTGCTTAATAAGGATAGTAGTGAGAGGCGAAACTTCCTAATATAGTAATACTTATTTAGGTTTATAGTATAAAAGTCTTTTTTAGCTATAATTATAGTATAAGTATAGTATATTCTGGAGTTTTTATAGCACGTAATATTAGTACTACTTCTAGCCTTAAGCTAGTGTTATACTTACTTCTATTACGCTATGCCTAAAGTTTGTCTATTATCCACTTCTTATACTATTAGTCTAGAGTTATCTCTTAGGCGAAACTATAAGGCTCTTTTAGTTATAGTTTTAAGCTATATAAGCGAGTATATAGGACTGCTAAGAGTCACTTTAGGCTAAAAGATAGGCTAGATATAGTTATAGTTTATATAATATTACTAGCTTACTTTTATAATATAAAGCCCTAAAAGTATAGCTAATATTATTATTACTATATTACTTAGTAAGACTTTATTATTAGTCTAGGTGTTAGTAATAACGTTATAATAATTATAAAGCTATAAGAGTGTATAAGGTAATAAAGTTAGCGAAAAAGAGATAGAAATTTAGTATTTAGGTAGTAGTTATATGAATATACTATATAATAACAGAAAATATTAATTAGGGGAAAATCCTTTAGGTTTTATTAAGAATGTTAAGTTAGGTTAAGCTTCCTTATCTTAAAACCCTATATATAAATTACTTAATGTCTTTACTAGCTGCTTTTTATTAGAGTAGTGGACGTATTAGTGAGACTTAGATTATAGATAGGCTACTATTTAATAGGAAAGATATTATCTTAGTAGAGACCTTAACGTCCTAGGTACTAGGTATAATAAACTTAATTTTTAGGGACCTATGTTTATCTAGAGCCTTTATCTAAAGGTTCGCTCTTATTAGTAATTCTACTTCTCTACTCGCAAAACTTAGCCGAAAAGAAGTAGCTTTAATAGATATTTTAGGGCTATATAATATATTTTAATTTAAGGGCTTAAATAATACCTTTTTCTACTTAATAGACTATATACTTCTTTTAGTATAAGTAGTATAACTTACTTTATCTTCCTATTCTAAGTTCTCTTCTATTATTTCTAACCTATTATAGCTTAGTTAATAATAAAGACTACCCTAAGTATACTAATTAATATTTATACTTACTTATATTAGTGTGTTTCTTATAGTTTATAAGGTGGTTTTTACTATTACTAGTATATAGATGTTTATTATCTTATTAGTAGTCTCCTTAATAGTTAGTAGTATAGTTTTTAAGCTAGAAGTCTTTTTAGACTGTTTAAAAGTTATACTACTAGTTAGTGCTTTATATTTTCCTCTTATAGATATCTATAGTGTTAGGTTAGGTTATAGTAATACTACTTTAGCGCTTTATATATTAGTTTAAAGTATTCCCTACTAAAAGTTAGCTTTAGAAGCTTTATCTAAATAATATAGGTACCTCTATTAGCTTTTTTTTTATAATATTACTAGTTTAGCGCTAGACTTACTAGATTTAGTTATCTTATTACCCTTATCTAAGCTAGTAGCTTAAGTCTTTAATCCTAATTTAAGGAGCTTATTATTACCGGACTTACTATATAATTTCCTGCCCTTCGCGCTACTAATAAGCTCTATTATCCCTATTAGCTTCCTAATACTTAACGTTTTGCTAGTAGTGTCCTTTATACTAGGTAGTCTGGTTATAGATCTAGCGCCCTATTTTAGCTGGCTAGGGGCTATAGATGCTAGTATATTTATACGCTAGGTTTGTCTTTCGACGGCTTGTTTAGCTAGCTTCGCACCTCTACTTTTATAGTTAGCTTAACCTTTACTTTTATTATCTAAGTTAGGTATTATAATAGCGTTACTACGCTTTATTTTAAGCTATAGTAGACCTTATAAGGTAAGGACTCCCCTAGTTTTAAGTATATTTATTACTAGCTAAGTGATATAAGATCTAATACTAGTTATAGGCAGAGGGCTTACTTACTATAAGGCAACTAAGCTATAATAAGTTTTAGTATGCCTTTATTTATAATCCTTAGTATAACTAAATCTACTAGTATTACTACTACTACTAGCCCTAATACTTTTAGTAGCTATTTATAAATCTTTTATATACTTAATTAGCTATGTCTTAGTATACACTATTACCTTTAACTTACTAGTATAAACTCTGTCTTTTATTTTACTTAAAGGGATAACTAGTAACTTAGGTGTTATTATAGGATTTTAGGCTGAGTGATTATTAAGACTAAGTGTAATATAGTTAAGGCTTTAGGCGATTAAGCTTTCTGTTTTAAAGGTAGTTTTAACTTATATTATAGTTATTTATATATAAAGAGAAGTAAAGATAATTTAGATAAAGAATAAGGTTATAATAAGGTAGTAAGTAGTAGTAGCTGCCCTTTTATAGTTTCGCCGCTCTTACCTATAATATATAATTAAGGAGTATATAGGAGTAAGGCACTTAAGGGTATCTTATTTATTCCTTAACTATAGTTATTATAATTAACTTAAAGAAAAACGCCTTACTGCCTATAGATAAAGTTAGATAGTACTACTTAGTGTATAGATGATAAGGAGGCTAGAGAAATCGTATCTAATATATAAAGCCTAGTTAATTGCGCTTTATAGCCTAGTTAAAATTGGATTTATTTAAAGGAGAAAGCTAATAAAAGGCATATAGAAGCTAAGCTATAATGTTTAAAGTGTATATTAGATTAGGAATTTAAACTAGAGTGTGTAGTATTATGAGATTTATAATAGATTAGTATATAGTATTATAATTTATAAATATAAATAACTATTACCTTAGCTCTTTTATGCCTATATGTTTTGTTTTTATAATACTATCCTCCTAAATTATAACTATTTTATAGTATTCCCTAAATAAAAATACTAAACTAATCTAATAGTGTTAGTATTAGTGCTTTTAAGTAAGGATATCTAGCTGTTTCTAGGTAGGTATAGGTTAGGTAGTCTTATAGTCTTTTATAGTCTTAATTATTAAGTGTTCTAATATAAAGCTAAGAGAGCACTTTATATAACCCTATAAGACTATAACTAAAGACTAAAGTCTGCCTTATTATCTCCTCCCTAGCTATTACGCTAGAAGTGATTTAATAACGCCTTAAGGCGTAGCTACTAGAGAATATAATTTCCTTTTACTAGATAAGGGCGTGGTAGAGTAATAGCTTAATATGTCACGGTAGGATATTTACTTTATGGTTTGGCACTAAGTAAGTTGCTTCTACTAAGTAGGCTTAGGATCTTAATTGCTAGTAATAAGTATAAGGAGAAGGTTTATAGCTAGTTAGGAAGAAGTAAGGAAGGCTAAGCGTATATCTTCACCTAGTGTTAAAAGTATTTAATCTATAAGGCTATATTAGCTTTAAGGTCTTAAATTTCTAGTAGATAAAGAACCTATATTAGTATACCTACCTTAATTTATCTCTACTCTCTCCTTATTAATAGTAATATCTCCTCCTTAAGGACTTTTCTAATAGTAGTAGCTTAGTATGTCCTAATTATAGAGGATTTTATAGCTATAAGACAGATATTATATTATTTACCCCTATTATTTACCTACTAAGTGATAGCTACACTTAAATTCTGTCCTTAGCTTATAGTCTTTATTTAAGTTAAGCTATAAATATAGATAGAAGTCCTTATTAGTAACACTAATAAGGATGAATTTTATAACTATATATAAGTAGTATAACTACTATTAGGTATATAGTTATAAGCTCTAAGTATTAAGTATAAATCTTTTAAGTATAAACTAGTATTTAAATAATATAAAGTAATATTTTAATAAGGAAGATTATTACTAATTCTCCTAAGTAAGGTTAGGTGTAGAAATAGATATAGATATCCTAGCCTTATTATATCTAAAAGCTAATAAATAATAATAGTAGAGGTAGTAGAATCTAATATTACGAACGATGGGAAGTGACGTAAGGCGACCGGGGAAGCGGCCTAAGAGGACGACCTTATGGCGCCTATAGGCTCCCCGATCGGGCCTTATAGTTATATGACCTCACTGGATCACTAGAGTGAGTAAGCTAGTAAGCTATAAGGGGATTATAGGAGTAAGTAAGCTAGTAATCTAAGGAAAAGTAATAAAGAGGTAAACTATTATATAAAGGAAGGACTATAGCTAGTCTAGATAGTTTAGATCTCTATTAATTAACCTAAGTAATAGTTTTACTATTAAGAGTTCTACTCTTAATAACTGTTTATAATACTGCTTAACGTGCTACCTTATAGCTTTCAGCCTAACTTACTCTCTAAGAAACAGACCTACTATAACTTAGTAAATAAGCTATTATTACATTTTGATTAATCCTGTTCAGTGAGTTACCCTAAAACCTTAAGCAGCTAATATATCTACTATAAGTAGAAGAACCACTAACCCTAGAATAGAGATCTAGTAACTTATAGCTAAGATTGCTAAGCTCGAGAAGTAGAACCGAAGCCTTCTCTCTCGTACTAATACCCTCTATAAGACTATAGAATAATATAAGAACTAAATTGCTACCTTTAGGATGCCTAAAAGGGCCTAGGCAAATAAACCTAAGTTTCCTAAACCTAAACCGTTTAATAGTTATAAGGGAGATATAAGGAACTTCCTTACCTAAGCCTAAGCTTACCTCTAGGTTAATAATAAAACACTTAATACTACTAAGGATAGAATCCTTTATATTAGAAACCTCTTAACTAGGAAAGCTATAGAATAGTGGGAGCCTATGTTGCGGGCGTACTTAAAGTACGGCGCTAAAGCCGGTATAGACGTTGTCCACGTCTTTTCAGACTATGAAACCTTTAAGGACTGACTCCTTAGCGCTTTTAGAAACCCTAATGAATATAAAGAAGCTACTTAATAGCTTACACGTCTCTAGCAAACTAGATCCGCCGCTTACTATATAAGAGAGTTTAAATAGATCGCGGCCAAACTTAACTAGGGACAGGAAGCTTTAATCGAAATCTTCTACTAAGGCCTTAAAGAAGAAGTTAAAAATAATATCTACTAAGAAGAACGACCTAAACTACTTAACACTTTTATTAAGACAGTTATTAAAGTGGATAACTAACTCTATAAATAACGTTAAGAAAAGACAGGTGGACGAAAATTTAATAACTATATAAGGTTTAATAAACCTAATATAAGTAAAAACCGATAAACCTCTACTATATATAGACACCACGTTAGACTAATAGAACTTAATACCGTATATAAAGAGAAGGGGAAGACTTACTATAATTATAGTAAGACTAGACATTTTGTGAATAAATGTCACGCCCTTAAAAAGAAATAATAGAAGCCTGTTAGAGAAGGACGAAAACTTTACGCAGCTAACCGTGAAGACTTACCTACTTAAAACCTTAGTATAGCAAATAGCGAAGAATACGTCTCTAATACTAAACGATACCTAGAAGCGGACAAACACCGCTTAGTAGACGACACTAGTTCGGACGAGGACTAGGACTTTAGAACCTAGCTGGTACCTAAGGAAGAAGATTAGGAACATAGCACTTAGCTACCAACATACACAACCAGGCTCGACCTAACTAACGCTTTCACGTGTGTTCTATACCCTTAAGGACCTAGTAACCTTATTAGTGTACTATTAATAGAAGAAGGGGACCCCGAACCTACAGCTATCGTAATCTATAGCACGGATATTATAGATCCCGCGATACTTATTAAATTACTATACCGACCTATTAGAATAAGTACCGCCTATATCCGACGAAACCCTGTTATAAGTATATCACATAGGGAACATATAATAATTTTATAGGCCTCTTGCCCACACTATGGATACTAGAGACACCTCTAGAAGAAACTTAAATATAGATGGTTCCCTAAACTATAGCACACAGGCTAAGGACCCTTTTTAGAGACAGACCTTTGATACTAGAAAATTTAGAGAAGAACCTCTAACACGTTACTTCTTAAAAAGAATAACGACGTAACTTACTATATTAAGGACAAAAACGCCTACACTATCTAAGCTATAACCTTATGTTATAAGGATAGAGGAAACCGTATAGTAATAAGAAACTCGCCTAGTCTAAGTTCGATTAATATAACTAGTAAGTAACTAGAACGCTGCCTAAGCTCTAAACAGTTAGAAGACTACTACTAATAATTACGAAAAAAGGAACGCGAATAAAAGAAGAATTCAGGAAAAGACAGCTATTACTAAACTTTCAACCAATTCCTTAACAGAGATCTAACAGGTCTCTATATACTATAAACACTAGTAGTACTATACACCTTATAATTACTATAAAAATTATAGGAAGAAAGATCTAGGTAATAATTAATAGCGGAGTATAAGGAAACTTTATCTTACTAAATCTTATTAATAAATTATAATTGTCTTAGACTATAAAAGATAAGCCCTACTAACTTATAACTATAAAAGGACATATAGTAAAATTTAGCTAAAAAGTAGTTAATATAGAAGTAGTGTAACTTCTAATTAATATATAAGGTATAAAACACTATATTTCTTTAGATATTATAGTAATCTTAAAATATAATATTATACTAGGGATACCCTAGTTATAAGTAAGTAATCCCTAAGTTAACTAGAGAATAGGCTAACTCTAATAGGATCTACTAGGATATAATTATAATAATAAGAGCGGCTTATAAGGAGCACCTTAATTAAATTAAGATAGGCCTTTAGGAATATATATAATTACTAGAGAGCTTAAAGCTAGTATAACGGAGATTCCTAAGGAATACTTAAAGTATAGTAAGCTATTTAGTAGAGAACTAGAAATAAGACTACTAGAGTATTTACACTAAGACTATAAGATTAAGCTCTAGCCTAGTACTAAACTAACGTTTAATAAGATATATCCCTAGAACCCTATATAAGATAAAGCTCTTAAGGAGTATCTAAACGAGATACTATAAAAGGGATATATATAACTATTAGAGTCCCTAGTAGGATACCTAATCTTATAGGTACTAAAAAAAAACAGAAAGTTATAACTATATATTAACTATTAGTAACTTAATAAGATTATAATTAAGAACTAATATCTATTACTACTTATTATAGAGATATAAGATAAGCTTAGATAAGCTAAGTAGTTTACTACCCTTAACCTAAAAGGAGCTTATAATCTAATTTATATAGCTAAAAGTTATAAGTAGAAAACCGCCTTTTAAACTATAAGAGAATATTTTAAGTATCTTATAATACTATTTAGCTTTACTAACACACCTATAATATTCTAAACTATAATTAATAATATTTTATAAAAATAACTTAATAAATTTATTATTATCTACCTTAATAATATCCTTATATTTTCTAATAACCTTAAGGAATATAAGAAATATATATATAAAGTACTATAAACACTATAAGATAATAAGCTCCTTATTAAGGTAGCTAAAAGCAAATTCTATTAACATAAAGTTAAATTCCTAGGATACGAAATTACACTAGGACAAATTAGGATAAGTCTATCTAAGATTAAAGATATTTAAAACTAGCCTATGTTAACTAATATTAGAGAAGTAAGAGGATTTCTTAGATTTATAAACTTCTATTAACGCTTTATCTATAGATTTAGAGAAATTATAATTCCTCTTACTAACCTTATAAAGAAGGATAATAAATTCTAATAGACAGATAAAGAAGCCGACGCCTTCTAGAAACTAAAAGAGAAAATCCTAGATAAGCTAGTTCTACTTATAGCTAATCCTAAAAAACCTTTTAAAGTAAAAACTAACACTTTTAACTATACACTTAGTGGATAACTTAGATAATAAGATAACGAAGATCGACTCCACCTAGTCGCATTCTTCTCTAAGAAACTTTACAGACTAGAATTAAACTATAGTATATATAATAAAGAACTTATAGCTATTATTAAAGCCTTTAAGGAATAGAAGTACTACCTAAAAGGAGCAAATTATAAGGTTAAGGTCTATACTAACTATAAGAACCTAACCTCCTTTATAACTATAAAAGATCTAAATAAATAACAGATTAGATAGTATAAAACCCTAATAGATTATAATTTTAAAATTATATATCGTAAAGGATCTAAAAATAGAAGGGTAGACGCGCTTAGCTAAAAAGAGGATTTAAAAACAGAACAGTAAGTAGATAACACACCTTTACTACGCTAAACTAAGGATAAGAACCTTATACTAGGTACCCGAGAAATCAATATAACTTAGTAAGTATAACTAGATGACATCTAGCTACGAAGAATTAAGTCTAGAATCTAAAACGACCGTCTAACTAACACTTAGAGATCGACCCTATTTCTTATACGAAAAGAAAATAACTACTTTTATAACAATTAACTATATATCCTAACTATATTATAAAAACAGCTTATAGAAGAAATACACACACACCTACTATATAGACACTAAGGTGTTATAAAAATAATTAGTTAACTATAAAGATTATATAACTTCCCTAAAAGCAGGAAGATTATATAAGAAATTATTAAGAAATACAACATTTATAACAAAGTAAAGTTAGCATAATATACACCTTATAGCGAACTATAACCGATATTACTACCTAAAAGAGTATAGTAAACTGTTACTATAGACTTTATTATTAAGCTATTAAAGTCTAAAGAACCTATAATAGGAGTACACTATAATAGTATCCTAGTTATTATTAATAAACTTATAAAGTATGCCTACTATATTCCTTATATAGAATCTAGCGATACTAAAGACTTAGTGTATATATTTTTTAAAATAGTTATTACTTAATATAGATTACTAATAAAACTTATATTAAATTATAATAAATTATTTATATTAAACTTCTAGAAATACCTTATAGAGATAATAAAGATTAAGTAAAGCTTATCTACAGCATTCCACCTACAGTTAGATAGTCAGACTAAGATTCTAAACTAAGTACTAGAATAATACCTATAAAGCTATATTAACTACTAATAAGATGATTAGGTAGAGTGGCTACTACTCGTATAATAGGCTTATAATAGCTCCGAAATTAACAATATAAAAATATCACTATTTAGAGTAAATTATAGATTTAACCCTATTATTAAAACATATATAATACAGAACGTGAATATACTAGTAGCTATAGCGTATATAATAATAATTATAGACATATAAAAACACTTATAATAAGAATAGATATTTTTATAAAACTGTATAAAATACTATATAGATAAAAAGAGATTATTAGTACTAATCCTAAAGGAGGGATATAAAGTCTACCTTATATATAAAAACATTAAAATAAAACGACTTAGTAATAAACTTAACTAAAAGAAAATTAAACTATTCCTTATTAAACGAAAAATATTAAATACTAACTATAAGCTATTATTACCTAATAGAATAAGGATCTATCCTATATTTTATATCTTACTACTTAAGAAAGTACTAGACGATATTATAGTCACTATAGATATTATTATAGAAAATAACGATACGTATAAAATCGAATAAATACTTAAGGTATAAGGAAACTATAAGAAACACGAATATCTTATTAAATAGAAAGGATACCTAAACTCTAAAAACACCTAAGAACCTATAAGGAACTTTACGAATTGCTTAGACCTACTAAAGGGCTTTTACTAGCAGTTAGTAAGGGGCCTAGCTTAGGAATCTCACCTAGACCGAACTATAACCAGTTAGGCTTGTTAGGGACACCTAACACCTATAAATTATAAATAACCCACTATTTATAAGAACCTAGGGCAGGAAGGATATTATCCTCCTTATCTAACTCTTATATACCCCGCTTGAATAGCTTCTAGCTTTTATTCTTTACTAGACGACAAGTTTTGCGGATCCGCGTTAAACGATTTATAGCCTAAGATAGTTAAACCTACAGTTTAACTAAACACTCCTTAGCCTTTTCCTTAGCGTTATCTAGTTTCTTCTATTATGTAAGTAAATATAAAACTATAAAAACAAATTAGTAAAGAAATATATAACTAAAGGGAGAATAAAACCTATAAAAAGATACTACTAGTATACTATTATAGGAGTGACTATAATAGATACACTCCTTATAATAAGTCTTACTATTAGTAAGACGATACTTTAACTAATAGTTAAAATAATAAGTATATAGTATCTTAGCGTCTTAACTGTAAAGAGCGATAAAGGACCTTAGGGTGTCTTACTTATTAGACTTTTAGGAGTGAGGTTTTTCTATACGACCTAACATATTATTAGTATATAATAATAAAGGAGGGAAGTTCTACGTACCTACTAAACGAATAGCTAGAATAGGATTAGTAGCTTTAAGGATAAAACTAATAGAGGAGGAGTATTATGTTATAAACGATAGGAAGTGACGTAAGGCGACCGGGGAAGCGGCCTAAGAGGACGACCTTATGGCGCCTATAGGCTCCCTAATCGGGCCTTATAGTTACGTGACCTTACTAGATTACTAGAGTGAGTGAGCTAGTAAGCTATAAGGGGATTATAGGAGCGAGTGAGCTAGTAATCTAAGGAAAAGTAATAAAGAGGTAAACTATTATATAAAGGAAGGACTATAGCTAGTCTAGATAGTTTAGATCTCTATTAATCAACCTAAGTAATAGTTTCACTATTAAGAGTTCTACTCTTAACGACCGTTTATAATACTACTTAACGTGCTACCCTGCAGCTTTCAGCCTAACTTACTCTCTAAGAAACAGACCTACTGTGACTTAGTAAATAAGCCATCGTTATATCTAACTACTAGAAGGAAATATTATATTTTAAAAGGGTTAGATAATAATCTATATTAAAGTAAAATAATAGACTGCCTTATTAGTATACTAATCTTTAAGGAGGTAGTAAAATAAGTATCTTAGGGATTATTCCTATACCTTCCTTTTATATTATAGTTTATAAGGAGAGGCTACTTATATAACTAATAGCTAGCTATTTAAATATAAGTATCTAAGAATATATTAAATTTAAAATTAAAGTAGTTAAGTTTTATATAGAGATAGCTATAAGAGATAATATTATCTTTACTTAATATAGTAATAAGTAATATAAGAAAGAATAGACATATAATTTAATCTACCTTATATATAAAGCTTTTCTTAATAGAAGATTTAATTAGATAATAATAGAAATAAGGCTTTCTTAGTTTTAGTAGAGTAGAAAGTAGTAATAGTATATATATATATACTTATATAGTATATATATATTAGTACTACCTATAAGTTACTATTATAGTTTTAACTACTCTGCCCTTATAGTAGAGTAGAGGTGTGTCTTTATTTAGTTTTAGCTTAATATAGGAAGGGAAGGGGAAGCTTAGTGAGTTACTTAGTCTCAGTAGGGAGCTTAGGTGCTGGCTCGGGTGCTAGCTCGGGTGCTGGCTCGGGATGTAGTTTAGTGGGGCGTCACTAAGGCTCACCTTATAGCAGCGCCGCTCAGGTTCCTGTCCTAGAAAGGAAACTGGGGAAGGCAGTTTTGCGGTGTGGTTATGGCTGTTAATAGAGTAAGTTAGCCTCAGAAAATTATAATTGCCCTGGGAACACTCACTAAGTCAAGCGCCGAGTCAATTTCTGTCAAATTTGTATGGGCCAGGATATGGTTTCCGATTGGATTATTACCGTCCCAAACACCATGGATATCGTAGCTCATCAGGTTGATCCAGTCGACGTAGGCTTCCATCTCCTTAACACGGAAGTGGCGTAGATACCAATATGATGACGGAGCGGTGAAAGTGACAATATAATCGTGTCCGCTGGCACTGATGGCTGCCCTGAGCTCTTTCAACAACACGACGTACTTGACAGGATCAGCATCAGTTCCTCCGCGATCATCTGCCCCAGGGTACTCCCAGTCTAGAGAATTTGTTAGCCATGCACTTCTCAATAGGTATGGCAACTAGCCGAAATCTGTATTTTGCGTTAGCTTGTGTTCTGGTCTTCTGCGACACGGGTTCCAGCTTACCGACACCGTCATAGCCATACTCCGACAAAAATCCCAAAAGGTTTTTAATGAATGTAGCTCGGCTATTCTCGGTCGCGACAACTTGCGAAAATCGGTTTTGCCAGGGACCAGGATCATTAAAGGTCCATCCGCCTAATGCAATCGAGATTTTCAGTGCGGGATTGCGAGCCTTGACATTGCCCATGTTACGATATAGATCATCACTAATACCGTCCATGTTGGTGATTCGAAAATCTTCACTGATGTATCCGAAGGCAACGTTGAGATGAGTCAGTAATTCGACGGGGATCTCGTCAAGGCCCATCCGTCCACACGGATGCTGTGAGTTCCAACTTTCCCAGTAACCGATTACGCGAGTTCGCACATCGTTACCCGAGCCGCCCGGGGGCTTGGGCTGGTTGCAGTTGGATTGACAACCAGGAGCGCAAAACTCGGCGGTGGTACCGCAAAAGCCAAACTCGGAGCAACAGACGTTGAGGGGGCAGGTTTTGCCCTGAGGCGAGGCATACAGTCCACACTCTGCCTTGGCATCACAGTTGGACTGACAGCCCGTGCCGCAGAAATCTGGACTGTAGCCACACCAGCCAGACTTGCCACAGCATGCCTTGTTCTTGCAAGGGCGATCGGGGCCACACGTGTGGTCATCCTGACCAGGTTTGTCTGCGGCAGCCGCATCCAGCCCCTGGAGTCCCAAGCGGCTGGCACTCGTCTTAGACACGCTATTCTGCGCATGGGTTTCATTAAGGTGTGTATTGTTTTGAGCAAGTGAATGAGTGTTATTATTAACAAAGGAATGGGCAAAAGAAAGTTGAGTAGCTGCGATGGCAAGTAGCCTGGCAACCTGCGTAAAACTGCGGGGAGCCATGGCAACGAGGTTATGGTGCAGTGCAGCCTTGACTGTACCAGACTCAGTCAGGGCAGTGGCACACGTACTTATTGAATATATTTTCGCGGGTTTGCATCTCCCTGGCCGAATACCTTGCTCTTACATATCCATCCACACCCATGCAAGATGCGAGGAAAGAAAACACCCCTGCCAGTTTCTCAGCCTAACGGCATTCCCGGTATGCTCCAAACCGGAAGTTCCGCCCCCCCCCCCCCCCCCCCCCTTCGGCCGCCCGCAATTAAACCGTGCACATCGAGCCCCGGCCGCCGCCACAATGACCCCAGTCCCTGTAGTACTTCCCTTCGAGGCTGAGGCTAGGAGAGTCATTCGTGTAATGTCTAGGTGTTAGTCCATTGTTGGCAAGTTTTCGGGGACTCGGCAATGGCATATTTCATGGCTGAACCCTGTATTCGAAGGGGCGATCGTCGCATTGTATCCCGAAAAGGCAAAAACCAGGAGTTTCTGCGCCACATATCACCTCTTTTGGTGGTAGCCTTGCGTCGCGAGACTAAGATATTGGGCGCCGTGTATAACCTCTTTTGGCAATGCGGCCGAGCCTTTGCATGCTACCCCCATAAGCCGATCGCCTAAACCCGAAAACCCCGAAACTGGCCATTCCCTCCCGATACGAGATGCAAGCTGCCGAGCATAAACAAAACAGTCAACCTACTTCTTCTGTTCATACTTGTTCATCGTTGATTATACTCGCAACGCAACCATGCAGTCCATGTTTGTTGCGTTGGTATGCAGCGCTGCTGGCCTTCTTGGCTTGGCAGCTGCTTCAAACGAATATGTTCTCAACAATCAGTCCACAGCGACTTTCAATTCTGCGTCCGTGGCAAACTCTACATCCAATTGTACTCTTTACACTGTTCAAAGCGGTGACAGCTGCGAAACTGTCTTTTATAAGACAAACGCGACCTATGCTCAGCTACTGCGTTGGAACCCAAAGTTGAGTCCTTCTTGCGAGTAAGTGCACTCCCCGTCACCATGCTGATACTAACTGAAACGCTAATTGATTCAGCAACTTGGAGAGCTTCTCCCAAGGCCTTTGCGTAAGCAACCCGACGGACACGGGCTTCGCCATTTCCACCAATACTGTTGGTGCTTCGTCAACGGCCTCGACCCCAGCGTAAGTATTGACCACCTTATTTATATGAGATGAAATCCCTCAAATTTTGCATTACATACTAAATCGACGGCAGAACAATTCCATCTCCTACAGGAGACAAGACCAACCCCAACTGTGGCCGATTCTACCAACTTGGTCCTGATGAAGACTGCGGTACCATAGCAATCAAGGCGGGCATTACCCAAAAAGACTTGTGAGTGGTGCTGGTTTTTTTTTTTCATAAGTCCCCAAGTTAACCAGGTTTACTATAGCATCTTTCTGAACCCCGAAGCTGGTGACGATTGCAAAGCAATCAAGCAGGGCTATTACTACTGCGTCCAGCCCGTCGGGCGCATTGAGGACTACCCGGGCTACGGCCAGCGTTCTCTGCCCCCATTCACTCCTATACCTGTCAAAACGACTACCAGGGTTAACTCAGGATCGAGCTCTAGCCCGTCCGCCCAGGCTGCAGTGCCTACGGCTAGTGGTACACGAGTTGATTGCTATAGGTTCGTCAGCCAAGCCGAATCATGACAAAGGATGAACTAAGCAACGCAACAACAGATATTCCTGGCTCGATCTTAGTGACGATACGTCTCTTTCCACTTGCGATGGTTGGGCCTTCACTTGGGAGATCTCTCTAGACGTATGAACCCCTCTCCATCTCTCTGAGACTGGTATACTTATGTGGACTGATAGGACTTTCTGCTATGGAATCCATCTTTGAACCCAGCCGCTCAGTCGTCAACAACCGGGGGTGCGACTGACCCCACGCCCTCTCCTGCTGTATGTACCGTGCCCAGAGGCACGCAATACTGTGTTGAATTGTCGCGGCCGACTCCCACTTCGACTTCCACGGGTAAGCTCGACCGCGAGACAGTATACCCAAGGGTATAGCACCGCATATACTGATGGCTAGTAGGAGAGCCCACGCCGGACCCCCCGTCTCCCCGCGCATCGGGTGAAATCTCGGACTGCACATCATGGTACCTCGTGCGAAAGGGCGAGACGTGTAGCAGCGTCTTGACCATGGCCCAGCTCAATTTGGCGCAGTTCTACAAGATGAACCCTTCCATTGGATCTGATTGCACCAGCCTGGTCATCGGTACGAACTATTGCATCTCGACGCTGTCAAATGGTAATCCTCCCGATGATGACGATGATGGTACCCCGACGACCACTTCCGCGCCGGTCGCCACGCCGACTCCCACCCAGCCGGGTATGATTGACTATTGTAACAAATTTTACCAGGTCATGGACGGGGACAAGTGTGGATCACTCTGTAAAGCTAATGGAATCGGACTGTCGGACTTGTTCAAATGGAACCCAGACATTGGATCTGCTTGCAAGAACATGAAGACTGGGAATTACGTTTGCGTTGGGGCATCCCATTAGTAATGGTAGATCCATCTCTCGGTAGTAATAGACTCGCTGGATGGCTCATTCATGTTGACCTTTTCTTTCAATAGCTGCACAATGAGAACATTGCCAGGCTTGACGCCTAGGATTTTGTGAAAGAATTATATGGACAGATAGCTCAATTTTGTGGAGGCGGAAGCCTAGACATCTTTGTGTTTCTCATGTATTGAGGGAAGGGCTGCTGTAAGCCTAGGGGGTTTATGTGTGAAATGTGAATAAAATAATCTTAATTCATACATTAGCAGTACTTTCCCCAGTGATCTTTTTCCCAGTCCATCAAATGGTTTTTTTTTCTTCAACGGGAACCCTATTCCGAGTAATGGCCAAGGCGGAAGAGGTCTTGGCGTTGCAAGTTGGGCAATTCCCAGTCACAGTCGAGCTCATCTTTCATAGTTCCAACGCCATAGTGAACCCTGTTATCGCCCCACTGTATGGGATTCTCTCCATCATCGCCGTATAAAAACTCGTTAACCGCATCGCTAATCCAAATACCACATGTTGACTCGGGATGGAAGAGATAATCTGGCAGAGCGGCGATAACCGTAGGTCGTTGGCCGCTCGGCCATGAAGGCCAGTCAAGCCTGGTTTTCATGGCATCAAATAGCGCTCTATAATGACCATTTACGCCCACAAAGGACAGGAAGGTCAACTCCACGGAACGTAGAGATTTAGGCAGTAGCGCAAGTGTTGATGTCAAATCGTCAACATCCACGACGAACTCAGAAATGCCAAAGTGTCTAAGGTTTTTCCACGTTTCCACAGGAAGCATTGATTGAAGAGGCGGGAATGAGGACTCGTTATCGGAAGCGTCAGCGCGAAGTCGAAAGTGTTCAAGACCGGGAGCCTTTTCGAGGAGACTCCGAAAGTTTCCATTGATAAGAGGGTCCCAACCTTCATCCTCCAATCCTCCGATTATAATCGGTAGGTCCAGACGCCGTAATCCTCGCTGCAAAACGGTGGCTAGGTTGTCGTAGTCCACGGACGGCTGGCCGAGCATGTGCGGGTTGAGGCCGGTGTTTAACCCGTGCACATCAAACACAAGCTCCGGCGGCACCAGATGCGGCTGTTGGGCCAACACCTGGAGTATGGAGACAACGCCTCGCCACAGCATCCGATGTTCTTCTGCTGCTAGGCTCTGCATAGGAGCACGAGGCCATGCCGGGGTATAATGCACAAAATTACCATCGCGGTATGGCCAGCCACGAGGGAGCACATAGTTGAGCCCAAAGGGAAGGGAACGGATCGTTGGTGTATGGTACCGGGGGCTGTATAGAGCTCCGTGAGCGGCCGGCGTAATTGTGATGCGCTTCAGAGCGGGGAAGCGGCCGATTCCATAGCGTAGAGCCTCGATATCAGCGTCCACCTCGGCGGTTTTCACCTGCTCCTTATAAAGCTTTTGATACAGGCCCAGAGAGACCTTCGCATCAGGTCGTGCCGCCGTTTTCAGCGCGCGCTCGGTCACAACTGGATAACGCTTAGGGCTCATTTTGCTATACCTCCTCCTCGCGTCATCCGCGGTCTCCTCTAGCCTTTCACAGTACCACTTTTCCACGGGGCAAATTGGCATTCCACCCTCACCGTGGGAGACTTCATTGAGACGGTTGATCTCGTCGTATTCTTCCGTCTCATCTTCGTTATTAAGGGGGTTTACGCGACGCTGTTCTTGTTCCTCCGCGCTCAAGGGGAATAGCCTAGGTAGCCGAGCATCATCGTAGACGATTTCGGTGACCTGCTGACGGAGAGGATGATCCGCTATAGCCTTAAAGACAGCTATATCACGAGGATGTAGCGATAAATAGACCCTCGGCAGGCGTAACGTGACGCTAGCTGAGAAGGAGGAATTGGTGAGCCGGAGTGCCTTCAAATCTTTATTATCCAAATATTGGCAAATGGACGTTTTGATTTCCGGCGGCAGCCCGGTCCAAGTATCTATTTCCGGCGAGGACATTTTTCTTACCGATAAGTATTGTGTGAGATCTAAACCGGATAACGGGAGCAGACGAAGAGAATGTGTTGAGTCACGTGACGTAATGCCCTTGTTGCATCCCGTTATGGACTCTGATTGTCTCAATCGCGACGTATTCAACGTTGATTATTACTATTTCATAGTACTGTCTATTGTGATGTTTTACTTGAGACGATGTGATGTATTTTACAAACCTCGTCTAAGCTCTAGTTACGACCACCACCTCGCCCTCGCTTGGAGCCCCAATTTCGAACCACTACTTACATGATCATATTCATCGCCTGCTCAGGTCATGGAACTGCCGATAGTTTTCTTTCTTGTCCGAAAAATGATCTTCACAAAATCCAGGTTCTATCTATCAGTGAGATACAGTGGGTGGCAGAAAGTATTTGACCCTGCCAGGTATCGACGCCAACGGAGAAGATAAACGAATATGTGCTTGGTAAGAAGACTCACGGCTAATTTACTTGTGCATGCGCGGGCAAATTGCCCAGGCACATGAGAGGGATGCGTCGGATTCATCCGCGCCCTACCGTGCCTGCAGAACGGATTGAGAAATTCGTAATAGTATCACAACCCTGGCAGGGGGCAAATACTTTCTGCCACCCACTGTATGAGATGTTGCACGCACCAAGCGCTGAAATTTCCCTAAAACAGCAGTTCCGCAGATTGTCCCAAGCTCGTCGGTGGCATGGCAGCCTTGATTCTGAGCTGGGGGTAACCCACTTTGTCTCCTTGTGATTGAAGGAAAACGGACAAGGTCCGCCAAGGAACTATTTTTGTATTTCTTGTGCCGCTTACCCGCTCTCCACCGTGACCCAGTCGATTCCTGCACAAACCATGGAACCAAGGCGGCTCAGAGGTGGTGGGTGCCAACAAAACTGACGGCGGCCCTCCCTATCCATCGCGCCGCTTCCCCAAAGCAGATTAGAGTAATCATTTTAGCCTGATCGTGCTCAGCATTCAAACTATCCGCCACTTGATGAACTGCCGATCATTCTGGACCATATCGGCCCATATCCGAACGCCCGACGTTGGTGAGAATTCCCCACTAGTTACTCTATTAGGCGAGACGCTGCGCTGTACTTGCCACAACGCAAGGTACGATTCCTTCATGGTACCTGAACCCTGACAGACCACCCGCTATCCGCATACGGCCATCTTGCCGAAGAAATTTTCAAAACGGGTTTAGGGTGTAGTCCCATTCTTCTCTCGTCTTGGATATCATCTCCGTTGGCGTCTTCCATGGGGGCTGGCGCATTGAGCTCGCGCCACAGCCTGCTGCGCGAACCGAGGAACTCCATGAGTGTGCGCTAGGGATAGAGAGCGGGCGTATGTACGAGCGGGCGATGCATCACTGATCGGGCACGACACGGTTGTTCAGCTTTCCCAGGCTAACTGAGCTAGCAATGGCACGCTGGGGTGGCGTTGGCAAGCCTCACGACAACCCATCCTGGTCCGGGCACCTATAAACGTGGAAAGTCAGCAACGGTTCTGTGGGAGAATGGGCGTGACGAACCATAGCCTCTGGAATACTCCTCCCAGTCTAGTACCATGAAGATCTCAACATATGCGGCCCTGGCCTGCGTTTCTGGCGCTGCAGCCAACGTGACTCGCGTTCCGCATCAGCTTGCCAGTAAGCCAGGCGGGACAGTACCGCCGGGTACAACTAACCAATGCACTTTCTGGTACGAACCAGTGAAGGGCGATACTTGTGTTTCCATTGAGTCTGACTGGGGCTTGGCACACAAAGACTTTGTTGCCTGGGTAGGTTGAATCTCTGCACGGCACACACTGTTGTTCTCCCCTCTAATTGTAGTGTTAGAATCCCTCTGTCAAGGATGATTGCAGCGGCCTCAAGGTCGGCTACTCATACTGCATTGAGGTGAACAATGGCGGCAGCATCACGACTCCTCCCCCTACATCGTCGACAACAACAACTTCCACGTCTACATCTCCAACACCGCAAGTCCCTTCGCCTCACCAGGATGGCATCAAGACAGACTGCAAGACTTACTACATGGCTGTCAAGGGCGACACCTGTGCCAGCGTGACCGGCAGGTACGGCCTCAGCCTGAGCCAGTTCATGCAATGGAACCCGGCTGTGGACCAGAACTGCAACGGCTTTTGGGCGAGCTACTACTACTGCGTCGTCGTCGACGGCGTTACGCCGACTACCACGTCTTCCTCGTCGCCATCGGGTTCCCCGACTCCCAGCCCTACGCAGAGTGGCCTAATCGCTTCGTGCCGGAGGTTCTACGTCGCGAAAGCTGGGGATACTTGTGGCAAGATTTTCGACAGCTACGGCACCTTTTCTCTCGACGATTTCATCAAGTGGAATCCAGCCGTGGGCAAGGACTGCGGAGGGTTGTGGGCAGCCTATTACTACTGCGTTGGTGTTCCTGGCACTCCCACCTCTACGCCCTCCACGTCCAGCACACCGACATCGACTGAGCCGGCCAATGGGTAAGCACTCGCTGCCCGTCTCCCCATCCTTTCCGTCTTTACACTCACTGACTGGCCTCGTACAGAATCCACACACCCAGGCCAACACAGTCCAACATGGTCAGCTACTGCGACAAGTTTGAGCTCGTCAAAGTCGGTGATACCTGTCAGAGCCTAACCAGCGAGAATTTCATTTCCCTAGACGACTTTGTGAAATGGAATCCGGCTGTGGGCAAGGACTGTACCGGCCTCTGGGCCAACACGTACGCCTGCATCAGGGCCCAGCCCGCATTCACCTTCGGCACCTACTACCACAACAACTGCAGCGGCACCATTCACAACGCCGCAAGCATCGCCATGGACAGCGACGGCGCATGCTTCGACACTGACTGCCAGGTGGCCTCTCTCAGCGCTCTCTCATACGGCGCCTGCCCGGACGGGCAGTTGCAAGTCAGTTACTGGGAGAACACAGGCTGCACGGGCCAGTGGTTCGGATACGACTACACATCACGGAATACATGCTTCCGCGCCTGGACGGACGGTTATAAGTGGAAGTCGCTGCACCTTCGCTGCGCGAAGAAGAGCGACGATTGCGTTTCGCAAAACCAGTGTAAGGCTGCCCCAGAGCCGGACCACAACCTTTGCTGAGTTGATCGATCTGTCTGGATAAGGACAAGGTGAAGGCGGTAGTAGCATTATGAGAGCCATTATGTCTTTGATTTACCATACCAAATCCACCAAACAGCTTAATTCCCGGTCATCCTTCTGCACCACAACTGTAAACACCTCCTCTTGGGTCAAATATCTTGATCTAGCTACGGATATGTTTCCAGCCAGTTCGCAACAGAGCTTTCAATTGCTACACTGAAGAAACGTGGATGATATGCAGTCGACCGTATAAATGAATAGAACTAGATATAAAGTGCCTCGAAAGCCAGGCAGGCAGCGCGGCCGTGCGTAACCGCGGGCGATCCCCGCGACCCCACCAGTTGTACCCCGTAATACTTTATAACAGAGATCCTGCGTGCAGAGATGACTGCCACACAGCGCAGACCAGGCTGCCAAGTAACTAAACCATGCTTCATGCTAGATGTTCTAACGTAACTATAATAATAGCCAAGAGTGTGGCAGGTTAGACGTCTGGACGTTAGGTGATCGTTGCTCTGTACCTATGCTCCCCGTCCATCCCGTATTAATCCAACCTTCAACCGTGATCCTCCCGTGGGCGGCGATATCTCGAATAATGGGTCTTGAATTATGGACAATAGGCCTGACATCCAAGGGCGACTGGTCTATGCTCTCGCACCAAAGCATCTTAACCAGAGGTCAAGTATTGAAACAATCAGGTGCCGGCATCCACATCACAACATAGATACGTCATTATTAGATCAAATACTTTATTCATCCCCAAAACTAAATCCCAAAAATACATCCCTTTTGCGCCAAGTTTCATTGCAAATAAACCATATCAACCATTAAACCCACAACAAGAACAAGACCAAGTGGCAGATCCAGATCCAAATCTAACGCAGTAAAAATTAGGCAAGAACAACTAACCAAAACAGCCCACCAAAAAAAGTGCCCAACGGGGGAACAATCAGAGTAAAGAGAATCAGCATCTTTCCATCCTTTCCACTCAGGAGAATACAAACACCTTATATATAGCATTAATAACCATAGTTTAAAAGTACAGCTCGCTAAGACTTAATCTCGATAGTTCCTCTCAATTTTCCCATTTCCAAAAGCTAGCTCTTTTTAGGCCAGTTAGCAGGCTACATATTTCCAATCTGCCACCCAGTAGCTGGGCTACCTACTGCAGCGGGATTATACGGCTGTAGCTAAGCCCCTGCTATTAACCGCCAAAAGCTAGGTATTAGTGTGTATTATTGACTGTGGCCTACTATCAACTAATGCGAACTGTTAGATCGGAATAGCGTATAGTAGCACTAATAATCACGGGATAGCTTTATACTCACCTAGCTAGGATTACTTAGTATATAAATTAACTATAGGGTCAAATCACTACTATATAGTATAGATTAGGTTAAAAAAGGCGTTATAAATTTGGAATTTAAGTTAGAAGATAAATTCCCTAATAACTACCTTAAACTACCTTCTAGCTATATAATTAAAATTAAGATATAATATAGTTAATAAGTAAGTCGCCTAAATAAGTAAGTTACTTATATTCCCTAACCTTTTATCTTTTAACTATTAATAACTTAACTATAATATAAAAAGAATATCTAAAATTAATTAAAATTCTCTTTCTTACTAATAATTATATTACTAACTATATATTTTAACTCTTACTTTATAATAATTATAAATTTATATTTTATCTTTTACTTAACTTTTTATATTTATTTACTTTTTTAACTCTCTTATATTTTATATAAAAAGAGATCTTTTAATTTATAACTTTATTTTTTTTAGTATACTAGTACTTACTAATTAGCTTATTTATAACTTTAAAGCTTTATACCTAAATATATAAAAATATAATATAGTTAATAAGTAAGTTACTTAAATAAGTAAGTTATTTACTATATCTAATTTTTAGTACCCTTTATTTTAGTACTTTTATTACTTAATAATAATTTATATAAATCTCTTTAAAAAAGATATATATTATTTTTACCTTTTAAGCTCTTAAAAAAAAAAACTAAAACTAAGTTATAAAAAAGCTATATTAATTTATAATATACTTAAAAAGATCCTTACTAACTATATTACCCTTATAGTAAAAAAGTACTAACTCCTTATAATAATAGCTTATTTACTAAGTTATAGTAGGTCTGTTTCTTAGAGAGTAAGTTAGGCTAAAAGCTATAAGGTAGCACGTTCTTAAGTAGTAGGGGATAAATGGTTATTAAGAGTAGAACTCTTAATAGTGAAACTATTACTTAGATTGATTAATAGAGATCTAGACTACCTAGCTACTAGAATACTTCCTCTTTAAGTACTTATCTATCTCTCTATTATATTCCTTAGCTTACTGCGCTTACTAGTGATCGCAGTGCGCACCGCTTACCACGCTCACTAGTGGGCGAGGTGATCGGTCACGTGACTGTCTGTCCTAATCGGGTAATCTGTATGTGCCCGTAGGGCCGCTGCCTTGGCCGCTCCTACGCCCGCTTCTGTTCTTTCTTTATTTGTAACACTCCTCTTTTTAAGTTAGATAAGGAATTACTACTAATAGTTTACTAAAATAATAGTTATAATAATAACTTAAAGGATAATATATATTTAAGTTTAAAGTAAAGCTATTTTACTTTTATAGCTAGATATTATAAACACTTTTAATAGTATTATTTATAAAATCCTAATTATAGTTATAAAAGAACTTAGCTTCCTTTTACTAATAGTAATATTAGTTTAGTCTTTTTTTAAGTTATATATATCTTAATTTAAAATAAATAGTATTAAGACTTAAATATAATAAGTTAAAAAAAGGGTTTTATAAAACTCTCT